>NC_139672.1:17853702-17856202 GCF_951799395.1 Argentina silus | reverse complement strand
ATTGGTAGTGACTCTGCAGTCATGACAGCAGTGGGAAGCTCCTCCCACCAGCGGGGCGCCAGGACAGTGAAAAGCCGTGACCGAGTAGTGCGGCTGCTGCATCCACGTAGAGGCGGCGGTGCCAGGCGGGCAGCCGAGGTGGAAGAGTGGAGTGATCGGGCAGGGGGGGGTTTGGGGGCTGACCATTGCTTGCAAGTAGGGAGGGGCTGTTCCCTTTGCCGCCCGGTAGGCGAGCACCAGGGTCTTGAATCTGATGTGAGCTGCTACCAGGAGCCAGTGGAGGGTGCGGAGGAGGGGGGTGACATGGGAGAATTTGGGGAGATTGAACACCAGACGAGCAGCAGCGTTCTGGATGAGCTGCAGAGGCCTGATGGTGGAGGTGGGGAGACCGGCCAAGAGTGCGTTGCAGTAGTCAAGGCGAGAGATCACAAGTGTTTGGACCAAAAGTTGTGCTGCTTCTCTGGTGAGGAATGGACGTATCCTTCTGATGTCGTAGAGGAAGAATCTACAGGAGCGTGCTGTCGCTGTGATGTTCGCCACACAGGATAAGTGGTTGTCAAGGATCACCCCAAGGTTCTTGGCTGTATGGGAGGAGGTCACAGTAGAGTTCTCTACTGTGATGGAGAAGTCTTGGAGAGGGCAAGCTTTCCCTGGGAGGAAGAGCAGCTCAGTCTTGTCAAGGTTGAGCTTGAGGTGGTGGGCTGACATCCATGCAGAAAAGTCTGCAAGGATGTCACTACCAACTCAGCAAATGTCATAATTTTCTCTTGATCCTGACAAACTCCCCAATCCTGCCGGTGAAAAACACACCACAACATGATGCAGAACCACAGTTCTTCACACCAGCGATGGTGCAGAACCTGCATTGCATGTGCTGGATTTGCACTAAACTTAATGCTTTGTAGTAAAACCAAATAAACACATTTCCAGCCACTTTCCTTTCCCTTATCACTTGAATTCATTGTTGCAAACACAATCCTGGATGTCAGAGAGGTGTTTCTCCATGAAGGGATTCTTTTTGGCCACTTGGTTTTGGACCAGGTTTGCAGAGTGACTGAGGTGATGCTGTCCTCTGTGCTTTTTCCTCCCAGCCGTTCAACTGGAGATGTTCTACGTCTCGCAGGCCTCAGGGTCGCATTCCTGAGCAGTTTTGTTCCTCTCCATCTGCTCAGTTTCTAATGACAACCTGATCTACACAGTGTGGAATTGATTCCTATGCAAATCAGAGACCCTCTAAAAACAAAGATATTAATTCCAAAATTACATGAACTATTATCCTTGCATTAAGATGGACTCACTTCAACTTATTGAGTGGTTTGTTCACTTTGTCATTCTGGGGTATTGTGTGTGGATTTATGGCAAATTCCTTTATTTTAATCCATTTTAAATTGAGTCTATAACACAACAAAATGTGGAAAAAGTGAAGGGGTCTGAATACTTTCTGAAGGCGCTGTATATATATATATATATACACACACAGTGCTGCCTTCGGAAAGTATGTATGTATATATGTATGTATATATACACATACATATATATATATAAACCATCTATCTATACATACAGACATCTCTACCTCCACACTGACTTACTGTTCCCTGTGGGTGAGGGGGGGGGGGGGGGGGATGGGGGGGGGCAGGATGGTCACCTTCTACAGTAAAACCTCATTACAACATCACCTGGAACCCTAACCCTAGAATAACCCTAGCCCTAACCCTAGAACAACCCTAACTCTAACCCCAACCCTAACCCTAGAACAACCCTAGCCCTAACCCTAGAACAACCCTAACTCTAACCCCAACCCTAACCCTAGAACAACCCTAGCCCTAACCCTAGAACAACCCTAACTCTAACCCCAACCCTAACCCTAGAACATCCCTAACCATAACCCTAGAACAACCCTAACCCTAAAACATCCTCGAACAACCCTAACAGCCCTAACCCTAGAACAGCCCTAACCCAAGAACCCTAAAACAGCCCTAACCCTAAAACCACTCCTCCACACTGACTTACTTTATCCTGAAGATGGCCGTCAGCCAGGAGCAGAACCCCTGCAGAGACAGACATGTTACACACACACACTGGTTAACACTTTACATTAAGGTTACATTTGTTGGTTTATAAACATTTTTTAATTAGTTAATAAATCACTTATAATCAGTTTATTATTCAATTATAAACCATTTACAAACAATTATAACTCATACGTTTTGACTGATCGAGCGGAGAGGGAGGGAGAGAGAGGGGAGAGGGAGGGAGAGAGAGGGGAGAGGGAGAGAGTGGCCTGTGGTGACCATGTAGGCTGAGGATTTAAACTCCAATGACAGAGAATCTAACATGCTAAACTAAGCTAAGCTAGCTGCACCCAGATGACTGGTTAAATTAAGGTAGCATGCTAAGCTTGCTGGACCCGTTGACCTTTTAAGCAGCAGCCGAGCTGAAGAGACTCCAGATTACAGATGAAAAGTTACCTGGCGGAAATCCCTGGGGATTAGCTGGC
>NC_139672.1:17838702-17851202 GCF_951799395.1 Argentina silus | reverse complement strand
GTGTGTGTATATATATGTGTGTCTGTGTGTGTGTGTGTGGGGGGGGGGGGGTCTAAACACAGAGACATGACCCGGGGTGATTCAGCATCGTTAGCGTAGCGCTAACCGCTAGTTGGCCCATCGCAAAGTAGGTCAATCTATTGTCCCGGCGGTCGTCATGGCAACCTATGGATGTTTCCATTCATTAGTAATGAACCACTTCACATCCACGGAGACGTACAGACTGAAACACACACACACACACATATATATATATATGTAGCTGGGGGGGTGGGGTCTAGGAGACAGTTACTGAAGAGAGATTAGAGAACAATATAGACAGGGTCTATAGGGGGAAGGGGAAGGTATCTAGTGTCTAGGGTGTAGTGTCTAGTATCTAGGGTGTAGTATCTAGGGTGTAGTGTCTAGTATCTAGGGTGTAGTGTCTAGTATCTAGGGTGTAGTATCTAGGGTGTAGTGTCTAGTATCTAGGGTGTAGTATCTAGGGTGTAGTGTCTAGTATCTAGGGTGTAGTATCTAGGGTGTAGTATCTAGTATCTAGGGTGTAGTGTCTAGTATCTAGGGTGTAGTATCTAGGGTGTAGTGTCTAGTATCTAGGGTGTAGTATCTAGTATCTAGTATCTAGGGTGTAGTGTCTAGTATCTAGGGTGTAGTATCTAGGGTGTAGTGTCTAGTATCTAGGGTGTAGTATCTAGTATCTAGTATCTAGGGTGTAGTGTCTAGTATCTAGGGTGTAGTATCTAGTATCTAGTATCTAGGGTGTAGTGTCTAGTATCTAGTATCTAGTATCTAGGGTGTAGTGTCTAGTATCTAGGGTGTAGTATCTAGTATCTAGGGTGTAGTGTCTAGTATCTAGGGTGTAGTGTCTAGTATCTAGGGTGTAGTATCTAGGGTGTAGTGTCTAGTATCTAGGGTGTAGTGTCTAGTATCTAGGGTGTAGTGTCTAGTATCTAGGGTGTAGTATCTAGTATCTAGGGTGTAGTGTCTAGTATCTAGTGTCTAGTATCTAGGGTGTAGTGTCTAGTATCTAGGGTGTAGTGTCTAGTATCTAGGGTGTAGTATCTAGGGTGTAGTGTCTAGGGTGTAGTGTCTAGTATCTAGGGTGTAGTGTCTAGTATCTAGGGTGTAGTGTCTAGTATCTAGGGTGTAGTATCTAGGGTGTAGTGTCTAGTATCTAGGGTGTAGTATCTAGTATCTAGGGTGTAGTATCTAGTATCTAGGGTGTAGTGTCTTGGGTGTAGTATCTAGGGTGTAGTAGCTAGTATCTAGGGTGTAGTGTCTAGGGTGTAGTATCTAGGATGTAGTATCTAGTATCTACGGTGTAGTGTCTAGGGTGTAGTGTCTAGGGTGTAGTGTCTAGGTCCTAGGAGGTAGGGTCTAGGGGGTAGGGACTAGGTCTAGGAGGTAGGGACTAGGAGGTAGGGTCTAGGGACTAGGAGGTAGGGACTAGGGAATAGGAGGTAGGGTCTAGGAGGTAGGGTCTCGGGGGTAAGAGGTAGAAGGTAGGGACTAGGAAGTAGGGACTAGGAGGTAGGGTCTAGGGACTAGGGTCTAGGAGGTAAAGTCTAGGAGGTAGGAGGTAGGGTCTAGGGACTAGGAGGTAGGGTCTAGGGGGTAGGGTCTAGGGACTAGGAGGTAGGGACTAGGAGGTAGGGACTAGGGACTAGGAGGTAGGGTCTAGGGGGTAGGGTCTAGGGACTAGGAGGTAGGGACTAGGAGGTAGGGTCTAGGGGGTAGGGTCTAGGGGGTAGGAGGTAGGGACTAGGAGGTAGGGTCTAGGGACTAGGAGGTAGGGTCTAGGGCCTAGGGACTAGGAGGTAGGGTCTAGGGACTAGGAGGTAGGGTCTAGGGACTAGGAGGGGTTGTTGGTTTGATACCCACCAGGAAGCACATGAAGTCGAGGGCGAGGACGGTGGGCACGCCCCCGAACGGGAGCCCCTGCAGCACCGTGCTGCGGATGCGTGCAGAGTAACAGTAGTCCTTAGACTCATTGTTGCTGCTGCAGTTGTCAGGGCCGACGCACGGCGTGCCCCCGCCAAAGATCGACATGGTTACCGCCCGGTACCAACGTCACCACCTCACTTCCTCATCCTCCCCAGGGGAGGAGCCAATCAGAGAGGAGGAGGAAGAGGAAGTCCTCCCGGGGAACCTATCAGAGACGAGGAGGAAGAGGAGGATGAGGTGGTGTCATGTCATGTATGTTTTTGACATTTTGCTGCCTATTTCTCAACCATTCCGCTCCATCTGTCAGAGTCCCTCCATCCATCACCGTGAGTGTGTTGTGTTGTCGACCTACAGGAGTTATGATTATGCTACACAACATAATAAATCACAAATATGACTCCATAGCAAAACATAGGAAGGGAAACAGATGAACTATGAAACTATATAGTTATCCAATGTTTCAGTCACAAAATCGCTCATAAGTTGTATTGTTTTCTGACAACGGGTATGTTTATTTATGATCCATAAAACTCTCAACACAAACACATGTTGGCTAATTTAAAACATTCCCCACACCATTCCACCACCTCCACCATGAGAAGGTGTCCAGGTGTTCCACCACCTCCACCATGAGAAGGTGTACAGGTGTTCCTCCACCATGAGAAGGTGTCCAGGTGTTCCTCCACCATGAGAAGGTGTACAGGTGTTCCTCCACCATGAGAAGGTGTCCAGGTGTTCCTCCACCATGAGAAGGTGTACAGGTGTTCCTCCACCATGAGAAGGTGTACAGGTGTTCCTCCACCATGAGAAGGTGTCCAGGTGTTCCTCCACCATGAGAAGGTGTCCAGGTGTTCCTGATAGTGCTGGTTCATGAGAGATGTGAGGTGCACAGTTAGATTCTGCAACTCCATTGATTCCTGCTGGGACCATCTATACTGAAATGGAGGCACTCACTGCAATGGAAGTCGCTTTGGATAAAAGCGTCAGCTAAATGGCATATATATTGATTCACACACACACACACACACACACACACACACACACAATTGCATTTAGTTTTAGCGATAAAACATTTGCACACCCTCCGTAAGCGGAGAAGCCAGAAAATTGTTCAACTCCATCATTCAAATCTAATCTCTTAAATCCCCCAAATAACTCCAGGCAGGATCGACCCCTGACCCCTGACCCCGCACTGACAGACAGGGACATCTGAAGGAGTGTTCAAGAGTAAACAGAGATACCCTGATGCCTGACCCTGATGCCTGACCCTGATGCCTGACCCTGATGCCTGACCCTGATGCCTGACCCTGATGCCTGACCCTGATGCCTGACCCTGATGCCTGACCCTGATGCCTGACCCTGATGCCTGACCCTGATGCCTGACCCTGATGCCTGACCCTGATGCCTGACCCTGATGCCTGACCCTGATGCCTGACCCTGATGCCTGACCCTGCTCTCAGAGAGAAGGGAGGAGAGAGAGAGAGAGAACAAACACTCCTCTGCAGAACCAAGCCCTATTGAGTTCTCTCCCTCAGCAGTGGGGAAGTCTGACTCATAATTTGTCCTGCCATTTCCACACACACACACACACACACACACACACACACACACACACACACACACACACACACACACACACACACACCAGGTGGGGACGGTACAGATGGTACCAGCCCACCCCTTACATACAGACAACCATACAAGAGGGTGTGTGTGGGTGTGTGTGGGTGTGGGTGTGGGTGTGGGTGTGTGTGTGTGTACAGACAGACAGTGTCTTACATATTGGTCTACCAGCACACGGAACAGGAACATGTACAGACATTCCATTTTACATTTACATTTATGACATTTACAGACGTCTTTATCCAAAGCGACTTACAACAAATCCATTTGTTTAAGTAAGTGAATCATCTGAACATCAGTCATCATAAGATAAAGTAATCAATGCTCAGACCAGGGTTAGGGGTTAGGGGTATTGGCAGTCTCAATGCTAGAAGAAGGAAGAATTACTTTTTAAAAATTATTTTATTCACAGGAGCGAAACTTGTACAGGGGGGTAGTGGGGGTGAAGAGGTCTCTAGGGTTAGGGTTAGTAAAGGGGGGTAGTGGGGATGAAGAGGTCTTTAGGGTTAGGGTTAGTACAGGGGGGTAGTGGGGATGAAGAGGTTTTTAGGGCTAGGGTTAGTACAGGGGGGTAGTGGAGGTGAAGAGGTCTCTAGGGTTAGGGTTAGTACAGGGGGGTAGTGGGGATGAAGAGGTCTTTAGGAGGGACAGTTAAGATGTAGCCTGAAGAGATGGGTTTTCAATCTACGGCGGGAGATTGGTAGTGACTCTGCAGTCATGACAGCAGTGGGAAGCTCCTCCCACCAGCAGGGCGCCAGGACAGTGAAAAGCCGTGACCGAGTAGCGCGGCTGCTGCATCCACGTAGAGGCGGCGGTGCCAGGCGGGCAGCCGAGGTGGAAGAGCGGAGTGATCGGGCAGATGGGGTTTGGGGGCTGACCATTGCTTGCAAGTAGGGAGGGGCTGTTCCCTTTGCCGCCCGGTAGGCGAGCACCAGTGGAGGGTGTGGAGGAGGGGGGTGACATGGGAGAATTTGGGGAGGTTGAACACCAGACGGACGGCAGCGTTCTGGATGAGCTGCAGAGGCCTGATGGTGGAGGTGGGGAGACCGGCCAAGAGTGTGTTGCAGTAATCAAGGCGAGAGATTACAAGTGTTTGGACCAAGAGTTGTGCTGTTTCTCTGGTGAGGAATGGACGTATCCTTCTGATGTCGTAGAGGAAGAATCTACAGGAGCGTGCTGTCGCTGTGATGTTCGCTACACAGGATAAGTGGTTGTCAAGGATCACCCCAAGGTTCTTGGCTGTATGGGAGGAGGTCACAGTAGAGTTCTCTACTGTGATGGAGAAGTCTTGGAGAGGGCAGGCTTTCCCTGGGAGGAAGAGCAACTCAGTCTTGTCAAGGTTGAGCTTGAGGTGGTGGGCTGACATCCATGCAGAAATGTCTGCAGAGACACGTGTTACCACTTGTGAGTCAGAGGGGGGGGAAAGAGAGAAAGAGTTGAGTGTCATCTGCGTAGCTGTGGTAGGAGAAACCATGTGAGGAAATTACCGAGCCAAGAGATTTGGTATAGAGAGAGAACAGTAAAGGTCCAAGGACAGAGCCCTGGGGGACCCCAGTGGTGAGGGGTCGTGGAGAGGACACGTCACCTGGTAGGAGCGACCAGTCAGGTAGGATGCAAACCAGGAGAGTGCAGAGCCAGAGATGCCCAGGTTGGAGAGAAGGATCGGGTGGTTTACTGAACAGACATGAACAAACATGTCACTCACTCTCTTTCTCTCTCACACACACACTTCTGGCTGCCTCAGACTGAACCTCCAGCTCTCTCTCTGTGGCCCTCAGGCAGGCCAGAGCTAACGAGGAGGAAGTGTGTGTGTGTGTGTGTGTGTGTGTGTCAGACAGGCTATGCCATGGATAGGTAATTGTTGTCAGTCGAGTCCCACTGTGTTGTTATGATGACATCTAATCACCAAATCAAACTGTGTATGAATTCATAAACAGTTGAGCCCTCGACAGCAGAGCAGGTAGTCTGTGTGTGTGTGTGTGTGTGTGTGTCACAGCAGCATCATCATCACTGACCTCTATTCCTACATACACACACAGCTTAGGCTACATTCCATTAGACACAGGCTACAGGCCAACTGTCATGTGTGGCCCTTAAACACACACACACACACACACACACACAAGTTCCTGTGGACTCAGGGCTCAGGGAAACCGGTTCCCTGTTGCTAAGGACAACTAGGGGGAAGTCTTGTGTGTGTGTTGTTGTGACTCGTTGCCTGCCACACACACACCCTAGCTATCAATCTGTCAACATGTCAAATCTGCTAGGCCTTCATTCTATCCTAAGGATAGGCGCGCGCACACACAAACACACACACGTAAACAACGTTAGCTGGGTTCGCGTGATTAAACAACGTCCTTCCAAACAACCACCTGTCTGTCTGTCTGTCTGTCTGTCTGACGTCTCTACATCATATTCAGAAAACAGATCACAAACATCCCGGTGCTGCCACAAGGACGACCGGGTTCACAGACAGAGGTAGACGGTCCTCCCGTGGTTGCCGGACAGGCTACGGTACCGGACATTATATTATCACACACATCGGTCGGTAAACGCGGCGCTCGGTGTAATAACATAATCAACATTGTTATTAATAACGCGTTAAATATTGACGCAGTGTGTGTGTGTGGGGGGGGGGGGCCTGGGTTGATGTGTTGACATAGGCCTGTTCATTCATCTGGTACGGGAGCTACGGGCGCCACGGGAGCCGTACCCTCCCGGTTCAAGGCGTGACAGAATCACAGGCCTAGCAGAGAAACACAATACCGCGTCTGCGCTGCGCAAACACATTCACCCGAACAAAACCACCAACCACCGCACCGTTAACAGTCGCGACAGTCGAAACTAAACACCGTAGCCAGATCGCCGGTACTGAAAAAAACGGTGTAATCCGTGGCTTCCTTTACCTGGCAATCCAATTGGATTTTCCTTTTCCGTCTCTCCACTCGCTCCGATGGCTGGAACCCAAACCAGATAAAGCCTCACAAATCCACCGCGGCGGAGAGGGCTGAACACCGTAGGACACGACACCGCGACGTCCAGTTCCTTAGAAGCCACGTTAAAATAAACATCCACAGTCGATCTATCCATCTACCGGGTTCATCGTTGATCGGTTTAAATGAGGGTTCAATGGCTTCACGGCTGGTCTGAACTGCACGGCGGCGAAAATGGACGAAGACGCTCCGGGAATATAAATACCGGCGATTGGAAGCCCGTCATATTCCCTGGTGCGTCGCCCCGGCCGGACAACAGGGGGCGACAGAGTGTCGCTCCGGCTGGATTTTCACAGCAAAA
This sequence comes from Argentina silus, assembly GCF_951799395.1. Classification (NCBI taxonomy): domain Eukaryota; kingdom Metazoa; phylum Chordata; class Actinopteri; order Argentiniformes; family Argentinidae; genus Argentina; species Argentina silus. The sequence continues at coordinate 17,844,338 of NC_139672.1, read as the reverse complement.
GTCTTTAATATATACAGTATCAAGGCCTATTTGTAAGGTTTTACTCGACTCCCAAGACACTAATCCCTACTCCCAAAATCTAATCAAATCAAATTAAAGTTTATTCCTCAGGTACATCGAACACAGGCAGACATGATGCTTGTGGTGACCTAACACCTCAACAACAACAAGCACTTCAGTACATCAGAATCATAAAACATAATCATTAAACAATGACATCAGGTGTGACATATGTGGCAGCGATGTGGACACCAAGGAACTTGTGTGTGTGTGTGTGTGTGTGTGTCAATGGAAAATGACAGCGTCTGGTGTGTGACAGCGTCTGGTGTGTGACCGTGTGGTTCAGACCAAACACATGTTGGTAAACAACCTTTATTCAAGTTTACTTAACAGAGACATCTGATGATACACATGAGATGACTTCTGATCCGGTATCAAAATGTTTTTATTAAGTTCATACAAATAAAAAAGTATGATCATTTATGATGAGAATCCAGAACGCAACAAATAAGAATAAACAAACAACGTTTTAAGTCGTCAACATTCTAGAGCAGAATACTAGAGAACACACCCACTTTATGATGCTTCCTTTTGTAGCCAGAGTGTTGTTGCTAGGTAACCATCCCATCAACCACTTGGCGCTGTAGGTGGTGAGGGTTCCAGGGCTGCCAGGAACAGCAGTTTCTCACATAGATTAAACCTAGTCCAGATTAAACCTAGTCCAGATTAAGACTAGTCCTAGCCTCTATAGAACATCTCTACTGAAGATGTGTTGTAGTCTAGGAATGGTCCTCTCTCCCTCCTCTCTCCCTCCCCTCCCTATCACTTCTTCTTCCTGCCTTTGCAGGGTTTGGCCAGCAGGGTGGGGTCGACCTGGTCAGGTGACAGCCCCCTGACAGAGAACAGTCGTGCTGCGCGCTCTGATAGCGTTCCCCCACACTTCAACCCCGCACGCATCAGTTCCCCCTTCAGCCAATCCAGACCCAGCATCTCCAGCTGCGCCGCTGACTCCACCCCCTCCAGGTCCACAGGCCCCGAGACCTGAAACGCACACAAGAATTGGGGGGGGGGTTGTTGTCATTAATTTGTGCGCGTGTGCAAAAGTGAATGTGTGTGTGTGTGTAAGAGCTGTACTGTAATCCAAGACTATGATATGATATCAGACACTCACAGCAGGGGTGGGGGTCTGAGTGGTGACACCGTCCGTCTCAGTTGAGGCCTCCTCTGAAGATACCGGCCTCTTCTTCTTCTTCTTCTCCTCCTCCTCCTCCTCCTCCTCCACCACCACCACCTCCTCCTCCTCCTTCTCCTTCTCCCCCTCCACCACCTCCTCCTCCCTCTCCAGGCCACTCAGGCCCACCTCCATGTCAGCCTCCCCCTGGGCAGGGCTCTTCTCTGGGGCCGCGGTGGCTGGGCTGGGGGGGGACTGGGGCTCGGCTGGCCTGCTCTGAGAGGCTGAGGCTGGGCGCTGGGACCCGGAGGCTGAGGAGGCTGAGGAGGAAGAGGAGGGAGACTCTTCTTGGCTGGAGCTCCCGTCTCTGTCCTCCTCAGAGCTGCTGGCCAGGTCCTCAGTCCTGAAACATCGTTTAGAATGAACACACACGCACGCGCACGCACGCACACGCACACACGCACGCACACACGCACGCACACACGCACGCTCACCAGAAGCATTTCTTCTTGCTGGTCTTTTGACTGCTGGCTGTCGCTCGTTTGCGAGAGGGAGCCTCGGTAACCTTGACGACACCACTGGACGAAGCCTGCATACCTGAGAGACCAGAGAATCATCATCACATCAACGACACACACACCCCTGTCAGGACCCAGTCTCTCTCTCTCACACAGGTCCAAACCAGTACCTTTCAGAACCGAGTCCTCCAGGCGCTCTGACAGGTCGTGACACTGGCGTTCGTACTCTGGGTCGGTGAAGCGGTGTTTGGGTTCTGACAGCTTCCTCTGGAGCCGGTCCTGGCGCCTCTGCTCCCGCTCAGCCTCACGGTCTGACGTCTTCTTCAACCACTCCGCCATCCTGGACGACAGAGGGATGAGGTCAGGACAACACAGAGGGATGAGGTCAGGACAACACAGAGGGATGAGGTCAGGACAACACAGAGGGATGAGGTCAGGACAACACAGAGGGATGAGGTCAGGACAACACAGAGGGATGAGATCAGGACAACACAGAGGGATGAGGTCATCTTACTCTTTCTCGTGGTTGACATCCCTTAGCCGACGCCCACTCAGGTCTCTACACGCCTCCCGATTGGTCGTCTTCTCAATCTGAGCCCCCAGAGCACGCAGCATGGAGCCGAAGCCTGACACACACACACACACCACTTTGTAACCCTGTTTTAAAAAGGTGCTGTATAAAAAGTGTATTATTAATATTCTAGTATGAGTGAGGCTGAAGATGTCTGACCTCCTTTCCCTCCGCAGAGGCGGGGCTCCAGTCGGTACACTCCCCCAGCCTGTAGCTCCTCCCCCTGCCCCGACAGGCGGCCATTGCTCCTCACGTAGAGGTCTGCCACAGGAACACCCTGTCACCACGGCAACAACATGTTTACCAACAACGCTATGGGCACTAAGCCAGAGCGCTGCCATGGTAACAACCAGAGATGTTCTATTTTAAGCCTTTGGGAACATTTTTTTGTCCCTAAACTTCCTGAGATTACTCGAGCTGGCTTTTCTTATCACCAGCTAATGTAGCTAGTTTTAAAAAGGCTACTTTGACAGATGTTTAGAAATGAGGGACATGACATCACCCCAAGGTTAAAGGTCAGTTCACTCCATACTGAGGTTCATCAACCTGGTCTTTATCCAAAGACTGTGGGAGTTTCTCAGGTTCTCAGAGGTGAACAGTTTGAGCTACTCAGCTCCATGGTCCTGGAACTTGAGGATCTCGTCACTTTGGTGGAGTTTAAACACTTGGTTGATGCAAATCTCTCAGATGTGTGTAACTGTCATTAAGACAGCTGCTTTTAGTTCTGACGTTTCTGTTTCTAGATGGAATTGATGTACTGTGTGTGTGTGTGTGTGTGTGTGTGTGTGGTCTGAAACACTGTCCCCCTGCTGCTGTAGAAACGCGTCTCTGGGAAAACAGATTTTCTCTCAACGAACCAAACCTGGATAAATAAAGGTACTTTAAACCTGACCAGCTGATCAGGGACCAGGCGGCTGGACGACGTTTCTACACGATTGTGGATTGGAACACAGACAACGACAAAACAACAAAACACAACCTATAACAACAAAACACAACCTTAGACAAACGTACTTATTGGAAGTCGCTCTGGATAAAAGAATCTCCTAAACCACCTCCATGTAACTGCGCTAACAGGCTAACAGGCTAACAGGCTAACAGCTAGCCAGCTGCGTTTGTCGGGAGAGAACCAAACTGTCACACAAATATAACTTCTCTAACAGAAATAAAAATCCGACCGTGTTCATACACACCTTTCCGTCGGCGAGGCTGTGGAGCAGGAGCAGGTCCCGGACGGTGGACCGGGCGGGGAGGCGGACGGTGGCGGACCGGAGGAACGCGTCGAACACGGTCACCTCCATCCTGCTGGCGGCGGACTGCGCAGGCGCGGCGCCGCGCCTCATATACCCGCGGCGCCGCGCCGGAAGACGACGAGGTGGCTTCTGTCGCCTCATGATGACCTTGCTGCGTTCCACTTATTGTAATTGCTCTAAATTGATCAACTGTCTTCATTTAATCCGTTTTACAGTCACGTGTTGATGTTCTGTTGTAGTACATATAAATATATCATTACGTGATACATCACGTCATTTGACACAATCACCCAGCATCCTCAGCGGCACACACTGCGCCAACAACATGGCGGCAGCGTGGAAGGTTGTGTCCGCGCTGAGACCGGGGCTGAGACCGGGGACCGGCGTGTTCCCTAAAACACCCATTTATGTCCCAAAGTCGTTGTACAGCACGGGGACCGGAGACGCGGAGGCGGAGCTGCCAGAACCGAAGACGAGCGGCGGTTTCGCTGCCGCGTTCGAGCAGCACACGGATCTGCGGCAGCGGCAGGACGCGGCGGGGCCAGCCGCCGTCAGACGCGTCTCCTCCCGGGACGACACATCATTCGCGTCGCTGCTCCGACACTCTCCTCTGGTCCAGATGGGACCGGCCAAGGACAAAATCGTTATCGGTAAAATATTCCACGTTATCAAAGACGACCTGTACATTGATTTTGGCGCTAAGTTTCACTGCGTGTGTAAGCGGCCGGAGGCGGACGGAGAGAAGTACCAGCGGGGCGGCAGGGTCCGGCTCCGCCTGGGGGACCTGGAGCTCACCTCCCGGTTCCTCGGTGCAAACACCGACACGACTCTCCTAGAGGCGGACTGTTACCTCATAGGGCTGCTGGAGGGCAAAGAGGCCACGGCCGCCAAAGAGTAGAGAGCTGGGGGAGGCTGGGGGAGGCTGGGGGAGGCGTTGACTGGAGATCTGAGATGTTAACATACTCTGTGGCCAAAACGGGCACTTTTGTTTGTCGATGTCATCATCTACACAGTTCCCTCTTGTTTATATGTTGTAACTCCAGGAGAGACGTTGAACAATAAATGTGTTGATGTGGAGTGTTTCTGTTTCATCCAGACCAGATGTCAGTCCCTCCACCCTGACCTCAGCTTGGTCCACACATTGGCCTACACCACATCAATAATATTCTCTTATCAGGGAACATATTCTCTTGAACATGTTAGATTTAGTTTTCATAAAGGAAAACATCAAAGTCGACTTTAATATCCAGTCAGTTTTTATTCAGTCATTATTCTACATGATGTCCAGAGAGACCATAACATGTGACCTCAACAGAACAGCTCCAATTTAGAAACACTTCAGAGGATTTTACACTTCATTCAGGGTTTCAGAAACATTCTGAGGAGTCTGCTACATCGTACAGGCTGGTTTCCTGGACCCATATTAAGACTAACTCTGAACTGTAGTAGGAGGTATCATCCAGGAGACCAGCCCTGGGTGTTTAATTCAACAATGAAGATACAGATGAAAACATAAACCTTGACACATTTTCTTTTGATCAGACTGACATTCCACTCTTGAAGAAAGAAGCGTGTATCAGAGACTAAGAATAACTGTAATGAACCCTTTTCTATATCTATGTTAAGCTGATGAGTAGATATAGGGTTAGGGTTAGGGTTAGTATGAGTAGATATAGGGTTAGGGTTAGTATGATGAGTAGATATGTAGATATATGAGGTATCTAGATTCTAAGGCATTGGTATCAGTCGCAGCTTGTTAGCAGGTTGCTGCAGTAGTGTTGACTATTGAAGACCTCAGTGACACAGTAATAATAATAATAATAATAATTTGTCACATCAATGTCAACACAGTGGTTGATATACAGCATGTGAAGGGCTGCTCACACCACAGAGGAAGCCCAAACAAGGCTCTGTTAACTCATTCAGGGCCCAGGGTGAAGAAAGTCGCCCAAACCATCAACATTCCAGAGTACCGAGGCCGACTTTATTCACCAGGAATACATCAACCATGATGCTTCATTTTGTAGCCAATCAAAGTGTTGCTAGGTGTTGCTAGGTAACCACCCCATAAACCACTTGGCGCTGTAGGTGGTGAGGGTTCCAGGACTTGGTTGGTGAGTTAA
>NC_139672.1:17831202-17836202 GCF_951799395.1 Argentina silus | reverse complement strand
CAGGGGTTAGGTTTAGTACAGGGGTTAGGGTTAGGGTTAGTACAGGGGTTAGGGTTAGGGTTAGTACAGGGGTTAGGGTTAGTACAGGGGTTAGGTTTAGTACAGGGGTTAGGTTTAGTACAGGGGTTAGGGTTAGTACAGGGGTTAGGGTTAGGTTTAGTACAGGGGTTAGGGTTAGTACAGGGGTTAGGTTTAGTACAGGGGGTTAGGTTTAGTACAGGGGTTAGGTTTAGTACAGGGGTTAGGGTTAGTACAGGGGTTAGGGTTAGGGTTAGTACATGGGTTAGGGTTAGGGTTAGTACAGGGGTTAGGGTTAGTACAGGGGTTAGGGTTAGGTTTAGTACAGGGGGTTAGTGGGGGTGAAGAGGTCTCTAGGGTTAGGGTTAGTACAGGGGGGTAGTGGGGATGAAGAGGTCTCTAGGGTTAGGGTTAGTACAGGGGGGTAGTGGGGGTGAAGAGGTCTCTAGGGTTAGGGTTAGTACAGGGGGGGTAGTGGGGGTGAAGAGATGGGTCTTCATCTACGGTGATAGATTGGTAGTGACTCTGCAGTCCTGACAGCAGTGTGAAGCTCCTCCCACCAGCGGGGCGCCAGGACAGTGAAAAGCCGTGACTGAGTGGCGCGGCTGCTGCATCCACGTAGAGGCGGCGGTGCCAGGAAGACAGCCGAGGTGGAAGAGCGGAGTGATCGGGCAGGCGGGGTTTAGTTAGGGTTAGGGTTAGTACAGGGTTAGGGTTAGTACAGGGGGGGGTTTGGGGGCTGACCATTGCTTGCAAGTAGGGAGGGGCTGTTCCCTTTGGCACCAGACCTCTGATATGAATTTATGCTTTATTATTGTTATTATTACTAGGCCTATTAGTAGGCATATCATCTGCATTTTTTACAGAAGCTTGCAGGTAGGCGATGTTAATGTGAGACCTGAGCCTGCTTTGCCTTGCAAAGATCCTCAATTCTTGGCGCAATGTCTGATAAACATCAAATCATCCTTGATTTGTGCACGATTGCGGTATTTGCGGTATTTCATTCATCGTACCTTCGAAGCTTTTTTGCAGCTGGTGGTGCGTCGGTTGCCTTGTTGGTCCTCACTAGAAATCTCTCCATTTTTGTTTGGTTTTGAAATAATTTGGATGTGGATTAGTTGTGTTTTCAATAAAGTTTAGGCTATGATGTAACGATGTGTGCGTGTGTGGCGATGTTGAGAGACTAGTATCGGGGGCTAATCAGTCAGGACTTAGGCACGATCTTTAATACAACAGTACACAATAACGATTTTGCAGGCAATGCAGATTTTATTTTAAGACTTAACAATTGTAGTCCTTTGTGAGTGGGTGAGTGTGTGTGTGTGTGTGTGTGTGTGTGTGTGTGTGTGTGTGTGTGTGTGTGTGTGTCTTATTGCACTGTTGGAGGAGCCCAAGACTTAAGAATTTCATTGCCAGCGATTGCTCTGTAATTGTTGTGCATATGACAATAAAACCATCTTGAATCTTGAATCTTGAATCTTGTGTGTGTGTGTGTGTGTGTGTGTGTGTGTGTGTGTGTGTGTGTGTGTGTGTGTGTGTGTCTTAGTCGCGTGGGTCGTATAGTTGTGTTGCAACACGGTGAAAAAGTTGCTAGCTAGTTAGCTAAGTGCACGCCTGGCAGTTAAAAAATGACTGGCTAGGGCTGAGATGGGTTAGGGTTAGTTAGGTTAGGGTTAGATGAGATGGGGTTAGTCTGTGGGGTTAGTCTTTAAAAAGACTGTTTGTGGGGTTAGTCTTTAAAAAGACTGTCTGTGGGGATAGTCTTTAAAAAGACTGTTTGTGGGGATAGTCTTTAAAAAGACTGTTTGTGGGGTTAGTCTTTAAAAAGACTGTTTGTGGGGTTAGTCTTTAAAAAGACTGTTTGTGGGGTTAGTCTTTAAAAAGACTGTTTGTGGGGTTAGTCTTTAAAAAGACTGTTTGTGGGGTTAGTCTTTAAAAAGACTGTCTGTGGGGTTAGTCTTTAAAAAGACTGTTTGTGGGGTTAGTCTTTAAAAAGACTGTCTGTGGGGATAGTCTTTAAAAAGACTGTTTGTGGGGTTAGTCTTTAAAAAGACTGTTTGTGGGGTTAGTCTTTAAAAAGACTGTTTGTGGGGTTAGTCTTTAAAAAGACTGTTTGTGGGGTTAGTCTTTAAAAAGACTGTCTGTGGGGTTAGTCTTTAAAAAGACTGTTTGTGGGGTTAGTCTTTAAAAAGACTGTCTGTGGGGATAGTCTTTAAAAAGACTGTTTGTGGGGTTAGTCTTTAAAAAGACTGTTTGTGGGGTTAGTCTTTAAAAAGACTGTTTGTGGGGTTAGTCTTTAAAAAGACTGTTTGTGGGGTTAGTCTTTAAAAAGACTGTTTGTGGGGTTAGTCTTTAAAAAGACTGTTTGTGGGGTTAGTCTTTAAAAAGACTGTTTGTGGGGTTAGTCTTTAAAAAGGGTTAGGACTAAAGTTAAAAAGTTAAAAAGACTGTTTGTGGGGTTAGTCTTTAAAAAGACTGTTTGTGGGGTTAGTCTTTAAAAAGACTGTTTGTGGGGATAGTCTTTAAAAAGACTGTTTGTGGGGTTAGTCTTTAAAAAGACTGTTTGTGGGGTTAGTCTTTAAAAAGACTGTTTGTGGGGTTAGTCTTTAAAAAGACTGTTTGTGGGGTTAGTCTTTAAAAAGACTGTTTGTGGGGTTAGTCTTTAAAAAGACTGTTTGTGGGGTTAGTCTTTAAAAAGACTGTTTGTGGGGTTAGTCTTTAAAAAGACTGTTTGTGGGGTTAGTCTTTAAAAAGGGTTAGGACTAAAGTTAAAAAGTTAAAAAGACTGTTTGTGGGGTTAGTCTTTAAAAAGACTGTTTGTGGGGTTAGTCTTTAAAAAGACTGTTTGGGTTTTGAAGTATAGGCCTAAGTAAATCGATATCTAGATTGATAACAGATAGACTAGCGAGAGCTGGCACAAGCGAACTTGGCAAGAGACTAGACTAGAGACTAGAGTGAGACTAGACTAGAGTGAGACTAGACTAGAGTGAGACTAGACTAGAGACTAGAGTGAGACTAGACTAGAGTGAGACTAGACTAGAGACTAGACTAGAGTGAGACTAGACTAGAGTGAGACTAGACTAGAGACTAGACTAGAGTGAGACTAGACTAGAGACTAGACTAGAGTGAGACTAGACTAGAGACTAGACTAGAGACTAGACTAGACTAGAGACTAGACTAGAGTGAGACTAGACTAGAGACTAGACTAGAGTGAGACTAGACTAGAGACTAGACTAGAGACTAGACTAGAGACTAGACTAGAGTGAGACTAGACTAGAGTGAATGGAGCTACGACGCGTGTGCGGACGCTTATATAGTAGCACTTACGTGACGTCGCGTCACAGGCTCAAAACACTACCCCCTGTATTGGTAGATTTGAAGTGAAACTGTGTGGTTGATTTGTTTGTGTGTTATAATAGTCCAACCACTTGCATTTCGACATGGGGGGAATCTGTTGCATCTCCTTTGTAGGTCTACTAATAGCCAGTGAGTCCGTGATTTTTCGTGGGTTTTTTTGTTTGTTTTTTTCCCCTCCCATCCTGTAGCCTACTGACGCCCCCCGGTTGAGAACCACTGTTGTCGAGGAAGAATCTACAGGAGTGTGCTGTCGCTGGGATGTTCACCACACTACTCGGCTTAGGGTTAGGGTTAGGGTTAGGTACAGTAGAATCACCTGCAGACTCCAGGGTTAGGGCAAGGGCTAGGCCCAGGGTTAGGGTTAGTCTTAGGGCTAGGGTTAGGACTAGGGTTAGGGTTAGGTACAGTAGAATCACCTGCAGACTCCAGAGCCAGTCTCATCTCATAGGAGCTCATACAGCCAGACTTGTCCAGGTCGAACTGACGGAAGATCACCTATGACAACAGACACAGATGAACCCTGGTCCCTGACTAAACCCTGACCAGACACAGAGGAACCCGGGTCCCTGACTAAACCCTGACCAGACACAGATGAACCCTGGTCCCTGACTAAACCCTGACCAGACACAGATGAACCCTGGTCCCTGACTAAACCCTGACCAGACACAGATGAGCCTTGGTCCCTGACTAAACCCTGACCAGACACAGATGAACCCTGGTCCCTGACTAAACCCTGACCAGACACAGATGAACCCTGGTCCCTGACTAAACCCTGACCAGACACAGATGAACCCTGGTCCCTGACTAAACCCTGACCAGACACAGATGAGCCTTGGTCCCTGACTAAACCCTGACCAGACACAGATGAACCCTGGTCCCTGACTAAACCCTGACCAGACACAGATGAACCCTGGTCCCTGACTAAACCCTGACCAGACACAGATGAACCCTGGTCCCTGACTAAACCCTGACCAGACACAGATGAGCCCTGGTCCCTGACTAAACCCTGACCAGACACAGATGAGCCTTGGTCCCTGACTAAACCCTGACCAGACACAGATGAGCCTTGGTCCCTGACTAAACCCTGACCAGACACAGATGAGCCTTGGTCCCTGACTAAACAGGAACCCCATTAAAAGTATGATTTAGTCTGGAACCAGGGTTCATCTGCGTCCGGGAATCCGCCCCATAGAATAAACAAACCCAGTATAATAATAATAATACATTAAAAGTCAAACAAAAGCACAGTCGGTAAAAACAACAATAACAATCGTTAAGGATGACTGAAAGCGGGTTTAAAAAGGCCATGTTATCTTTACAGGAAACATCTCTATCACATCCAATGTAGTGATGTTGTTGTTGTGGTTGCCATGGTTACTGACCAGCCACTTCCTGATCTTGTTCCAGAGAATCTGGAACTCCAGAATGCCGAGGCGGGCACTGCCGTCCTTCTGGTGCCAGGGGTCAAGGGGCATCGCTATAGCAACTGGTACAACCCTAACCCTCCATGGCCACCCTGACAGCCAGGAGGGGTCACACAGCCCCCCCAACACATGACCCCGACCCCTGACCCCTGACCCCCTACCCTAGTTTAAAAGGATACGTCCATGAGACAGATCATCCCT
>NC_139672.1:17823702-17826202 GCF_951799395.1 Argentina silus | reverse complement strand
CTATACCACCACGGTAGTCCACCTACACACACACACACACACACACACACACACACACACACACACAAAGAAATTATTGGATGTCAAACATTCCACATTCGTCTTCACTAAGGTAAGGTAATCTGATGTTAGCCTGACTCCGGCCCCTGACCCCGCCCCCTAGCCCCAGCTCCTGACCACGCCCCTGACCCCGCCCTGACCACGCCCCTGACCACTCACCTGCTTCAGCGCCGTCACAGAGTAGGCGTGGCCTTTCACCAGCTTCTTAAAGGTGACCGCCTCCATATCAAACGCACTGGTGATCTACACACACACACACACGCACGCACACACGCACACAGTCAGTTACACGCACACACACTACTGGATATACTGGTTTGCTGGCAACACAAACACAATACTACAGAGTTATACTCCTCAGAGGAGAGGGGGGGGGAGGGAGGGAGGGAGGAGGGGGAGAGGGAGGGAGGTATGGAGGGATAGAGGGAGGAGGGAGGGAGGGATGGAGGGATGGAGGGAGGGAGGGATAGAGGGAGGGAGGGAGGAGGGGGAGAGGGAGGGAGGTATGGAGGGATAGAGGGAGGAGTGAGGGAGGGATGGAGGGATGGAGGGAGGGAGGGATGGAGGGAGGAGGGAGGGATGGAAGAGGGATAGAGGGAGGAGGGAGGAATGGAGGGGGGGGGGATGGAGGGGGGGGGGACTCACGTCTATGGAGCAGCCCAGCAGCGAGCCTCTCTCCAGGGCCTTGCTGATGGTGCTGTGGAGGTGCCTTGGAGCCTGGCGGAGGTCGTACATCTCAGCCACGCCTCCAGTGAAGTCCTCAAAGCCCTCCGTGGTGGAACCCCCAGACAGGGCCTCGTAGGAGCCATGCAGCCTGGAGACACGTCACAACCAGAACATCATCACAACATCATCACAACACAACATAACAGGAACTGGTGGAAGCAGCATTGTGGGTTTGATTGAATTCAAGATGGCGTCCCAGTCAGAAGCCCTAACCCTGAAGGACCAGAGAAGAAGAGAGGCTGACTTGGCGTGTGTGTGTGTGTGTGTGTGTGTGTGTGTGTGTGTGTGTGTGTGTGTGTGTGTGTGTGTGTGTGTGTGTGTGTGGTGTGTGTAGACTGACTTGGCGTAGGCCTTCTCCATCAGGGCGCTCCAGAACTCGTTCCCCTCGGCTGAGTGGACGAACAGCAGTTCTCCATCTTTGACGGGCAGGCGGTCGTCAATGACAACGTCCACCCACTCCCCAAACTGCCAGAACTGGAAAGAAAACCGTTAAATAAAACACGGTTACCTCCTGACCAATCAAATGGCTGAGGCAAGTCATTCATTTATTCATTCGTGGAGGGTCATGTCCATATATGGTCGTGTGTTGACCTGGAAGTGGAAGATTCCGGCGTAGTCGTCTTGGAAACTCTGGCCGTGAGGAACGACCCGGTGGAGCAGTTCCTCGTTCAGGGTCAGGGAGGCTATCGCTGCGAGCAACCAGCAGTCACCTGTGGAACAGAGGGAGGGGAGGGGGAGAGGGAGGGGAGGGGGAGAGAGGGTAGATGAGTATATGACACAGACTATCTATCTATCTGAACCACATATAATCATTTCCATTCAAGCTGTTGTTGTGTAATGATTTTAACAATGTTGTTTTTATTTCAGAGTCCTGAAAGTTCTGTGGCAGTTGCAGTAACAAAGGAGCTCTCAGAATGTCGACCCTGTTACCGGATGAGAGGCTTTAGAGTTACAAAAAGCCTCCTCCTTTAAAACGTTTAACAGGCATCAAAAAGCTTTTCTCAGGGTTGACAGAACAGTGGTGTCATTACTGAGAGAGACCAGAAGGGGGCGCTGATGGGCTGTGAGGTAGACAGAGAAGAGAGGAGGGTGTTTTCAACACTCTCTAGCCCTACAGAAGGGTGTGTGCGTGCGTGCGTGTGTGCGTGCGTGCGTGTGCGTGTGCGTGTGCGTGTGTGTGTGTGTGTGTGTAGAAGGGCTGGGTCTGATTTGTTCTATCCTGTGTTAACAGTTATACAGCATACCAACTATCTAACCCAGCCAGAGAGAGACAGAGAGAGACAGAGAGAGACAGAGAGAGCTCAGAGCTCCAGGACCTTGGCAGCACTCCCATGCAGCATTAATCTGTGTGTGTGTGTGTGTGTGTGTGTGTGTGTGTGTGTGTGTGTGTGTGTGTGTGTGTGTGTGTGTGTGTGTTTGCCAACAGGGCGGAGGAATATGGTGTAGTGTTGTTGGGATGTGAGAGAGAAGTTTTCCAGCAGTCTGAGTTCTGCTGTGGGGGAGTGTTGGATCTCTCTCTCTCTCTCCCCCCTCTCCCCCTCCCTCTCCCCCCCTCTCCTCTCCCCCTCCCCCCCTCTCCCCCCCCCTCCTCCCCCCTCCCCTCTCTCCCCCCCTCTCCCCCCCCCTCCTCCCCCCTCCCCTCTCTCCCCCCCTCCCCCCCTCCCCCCCCCCCCCCCCCTCCTCTCTGAGTCATCCCAGTGATCCCCAGCCACAC
>NC_139672.1:17802242-17804742 GCF_951799395.1 Argentina silus | reverse complement strand
AGAGGGGGGGGAGAGACAGAGAGAGAGGGGGGGGGAGGGGGAGAGACAGAGAGAGGGAGACACACACTAGACAACACAGAACACTTGGCAAGCTAAGTGCTGAGTCGACTGGACCTGTGAAACAACATCAGACAGAACCTCCCTTCACTGTTAACGTGTCTGTTGTTAATGCTGTTATCATGTAGCGGTCTGTGGTGTGCTGTCTGTGATGTGGTGTGTTGTCTGTGGTCTGTGATGTGTGGTGTGTTGTCTGTGGTGTGTTGTCTGTGGTGTGTTGTCTGTGGTGTGTTGTGTGTTGTCTGTGGTGTGTGATGTGTTGTCTGTGATCTAATGTGTTGTGTGTCTGTTGTTGTCATGTAGAGGTCTGCGGTAGTCTGTGATGTGTTGTGTGTCTGTTATTAATATGAATGTTGTCTGTTGTGGTCTGTGTGTCTGTGGTTCCAGGAGTTTTCCTCCAGTCCTCAGTTCATCGTTGAAGGAGCCTCCAGAACAGACATCTGCCAGGGCGCGCTAGGTGAGGAAGATGATGATGATGATGATGATGATGATGACTCACTTCCTGGAGTCTAGAATGTGGTGGTAAACATTCAACAATGTTGAAGAGCAGAATGACAGTCATTCCTCCCAAGTCTGGCTCTGTATATCCAATCCAGTGAGTTTGTAAAACGCTAAGCTGTATGTCGGCTGTATGTAGGCTGTATGTAGGCTGTATGTCGGCTGTATGTCGGCTGTATGTCGGCTGTATGTCGGCTGTATGTCGGCTGTATGTAGGCTGTATGTCGGCTGTATGTAGGCTGTATGTCGGCTGTATGTAGGCTGTATGTCAGCTGTATGTAGGCTGTATGTCGGCTGTATGTCGGCTGTATGTAGGCTGTATGTCAGCTGTATGTAGGCTGTATGTCGGCTGTATGTCGGCTGTATGTAGGCTGTATGTCGGCTGTATGTAGGCTGTATGTCAGCTGTATGTAGGCTGTATGTCGGCTGTATGTAGGCTGTATGTCGGCTGTATGTAGGCTGTATGTCAGCTGTATGTAGGCTGTATGTCGGCTGTATGTAGGCTGTATGTCAGCTGTATGTAGGCTGTATGTCGGCTGTATGTAGGCTGTATGTCGGCTGTATGTAGGCTGTATGTCGGCTGTGTTTGTCTCCAGATATTTCCGTTGTCATGGTATTCTGTGATTGTGATGTCATCACTTTACCAGCGTATTCTAACTGCCATTCTCACAGCCAATCACAGCTGGTTTTGTAACACGTTTTCGTCGGCATGAAGAGGGTGTGTGCAGGTGTGTGTGTGCGTGCATAATGAGATCTTGTTTTGTAAAGAGTTTTCGTTGGCATGAAGAGGGAGAGGGTGTGTGTGTGTGTGTGTGTGTGTGTGTGTGTGTGTGTGTGTGTGTGTGTGTGTGTGTGTGTGTGTGTGTGTGTGTGTGTGTGTGTGTGTGTGTGTGTGTGTGTGTGTGTGTGTGTGTGTGTGTGTGTGTGTATACATATTTAAGAGTAAACTGAATGAGTCATTGGTCCAGTGTGACCAAGCCTAACCTGTTGTAGAGCCTGTTACACTGACACGTGTCCTACACACTGTACTGGAAGACACACACACACACACCCTCTCCCTCTTCATGCCAACGGAAACTCTTTACAAAACAGTCTTATTACAAAACAAGATTTCATTACACACACACACACACACCCTCTCCCTCTTCATGCCAAGCAATAGTAATTTATCAGATACAGATTATCACTCATCTGTACAACAACAGATTATCACTCATGCCTAGATACAGGATCATCCCTAACACTAACCTAGATACAGGATCATCCCTAACACTAACCTAGATACAGGATCATCCCTAACACTAACCTAGATACAGGATCATCCCTAACACTAACCTAGATACAGGATCATCCCTAACACTAACCTAGATACAGGATCATCCCTAACACTAACCTAGATACAGGATCATCCCTAACACTAACCTAGATACAGGATCATCCCTAACACTAACCTCGATACAGGATCATCCCTAACACTAACCTAGATACAGGATCATCCCTAACACTAACCTAGATACAGGATCATCCCTAACACTAACCTAGATACAGGATCATCCCTAACACTAACCTAGATACAGGATCATCTGGAGCTGATTTAATCCAGTCAGATGGTGTTAGATTGAGTTGTGCCTCTGATGTTTGTTCCAGTGAAAACAGACATTCCACTGAACACTTCTGTCACTGTCGTGTTCCATAGAAACCTGTTAGAGAGACAGACAGAGAGACAGACAGACAGACAGACAGACAGACAGACAGACAGACAGATAGACAGAGAGAGGTGTGTTGGAGCCTGAGTATGGAATGTTTCTGCCAGCCCTGTCATGCTAACTAACTATCTAACTAACTATCTAACTAACTATCTATCTAATTAACTAACTATCTAATTAACTAACTATCTAACTAACTATCTAACTATCTAACTAACTATCTAACTAACTATCTAACT
>NC_139672.1:17782242-17797242 GCF_951799395.1 Argentina silus | reverse complement strand
GGCTGAGTCTCCGCTCAGAGGACGGAGAGTTCTGGTAAACACGGTTTATACATTAACATAGCTTAGCCTAGCATAGCTTAGCCTAGCATAGCCATACTCCACAGTTTCTAATGTATGCATCAGTTTTTCTAGTTAACTTTGAAGGATGAGGAACCTAACCCTAACCCTAACTCCTAACCCTAACCCTAACCCTAACCCCCCCTAACCCTAACACTAACCCTAACCCTACCTGCTCAGGAGGTGATAATCATTGTAGCATCTATCTAGACATCTTTTCTAAAATAGTCAAATCAAACTTTGGATTAAATGGTTCACAACCATGATTGTACATAACCCGGCGTGTGTGTGTGTGTGTGTGTGTAGGATGTCCTTCTCAGACTTCCTGCGTCACTACTCCCGTCTGGAGATCTGTAACCTGACCCCGGACGCCCTGTCTGATGACGGCATCAAGAAGTGGGCGTTGTCAAAGTTTGACGGCAGCTGGAGGCGGGGCTCTACGGCCGGCGGCTGCAGGAACTTCCCCAGTAAGTCACCCACGTTACCGTAGAAACCACCCCAGGAACCGTAGAAACCAACCCTAGTAACTCACTACCCTCATTACCATAGAAACCACCCCTAGTAATTAATGAACCCGAACCCTAACCCTAACCCCTCCCCTCCCCCCTCCCTCCCCCCAGACACGTTCTGGACCAACCCTCAGTTCATCATCCGGCTGGATGAGGAGGATGACGACCCAGACGACGGGGAGGAGGGATGCAGCTTCGTGGTCGGGCTGATCCAGAAGAACCGGCGCCGCCTACGGAAGGTGGGAGAGGACATGCAGACCATCGGGTTCGCCATCTACGAGGTGAGAGGAGGAGGAGGAGGATGGGGGGAGGGGGAGGAGGAGGAGGAGGATGGGGGGAGGAGGAGGATGGAGGGAGGAGGAGGATGGAGGGAGGGAGGAGGATGGGGGGAGGAGGAGGAGGAGGAGGAGGATGGGGGGAGGAGGAGGATGGAGGGAGGAGGAGGATGGAGGGAGGGAGGAGGATGGGGGGAGGAGGAGGAGGATGGGGGGAGGATGAGGAGGAGGATGGGGGAGGAGGAGGAGGTGGAGGAGGATGGGGGGAGGAGGAGGATGGGATGAGGATGGGGGGGAGGAGGAGGAGGAGGATGGGGGGAGGAGGAGGAGGTGGAGGAGGATGGGGGGAGGAGGAGGATGGAGGGAGGAGGATGGGGGGAGGAAGAGGATGGAGGGAGGAGGAGGATGGGGGGAGGGGGATGGAGGGAGGAGGAGGATGGGGGGAGGGGGATGGAGGGAGGGGGATGGGGGGAGGAGGATGGAGGGAGGAGGATGTATGTGTTTATCGATGCACAATGTAGTTTGTAATTGTTTTGTGAGCTGTATTAATTAATATTAATATATATTATATATTAATATGTATATATATTAATAACTAATATCTAATAATGTAAATTAAATGTATATTTGGGAGCTGTAGGTTGAGGTGTCTAACTCTGTCTCTGTGTCGTTTCTCTGTCCAGGTCCCTGAGGAGGTATGTGATGAGGGAGGGGGAGGGAGGGAGGGGGGGGGGGGGGTGGTGGTGGTATGTGATGAGGGAGGGGGGGGAGGGGGAGGGAGGAGGTATGTGATGAGGGAGGAGGTATGTGATGAGGGAGGGGGGAGGGAGGAGGTATGTGATGAGGGAGGGAGGGGGGGGGAGGGAGGTGGGGGGGAAGGGGGAGGGAGGAGGGGGGGGGGAGGGAGGGTTAGGGGGGGGAGGGAGGAGGTGGTATGTGATGAGGGAGGGGGAGGGAGGAGGGATGGGGGGGAGGTATGTGATGAGGGAGGGGGAGGGGGGAGGGAGGAGGTATGTGATGAAGGAGGAGGGGGGAGGGGGGGGAGGGGGTATGTGATGAGGGAGGGGAGGAGTGAGGGGGTATGTGATGAGGGAGGGGGAGGGGGGGAGAGGGAGGGGGAGGATTATGTATTATTATAGAGTATCAGTGTATTATGTATTTAACTGTGTGTATTTCTGTGTTATTTTCCAGTTCTCTGGCCAGAGGAACGTCCACCTGAACAGGAACTTCTTCCTGAGGAACGCGTCTGCGGCGCGCTCCGAGACCTTCATCAACCTGAGGGAAGTGTGCAGCCGTTTCTGCCTCCCGCCTGGGGAGTACCTCATCCTGCCCTCCACCTTCGACCCCAATCAAAACGGAGACTTCTGCGTCCGCGTCTTCTCGGAGAAGCAGGCCGAGTTCCAGTCAGTTTCCTGTTTAGAGCCAACTATATCCTGTTTACATCTGAACTAACTATTTCCTGTCTGTCTGTCTGTCTGAGAAGGAGGGTCTGATGTCAGTCTGTCTGTCTGTGTTTCAGGGAGCTGGACGATCCTATTGAGTCCAAAGTTGAAGAGGTACATGACCACAGAGTTATAACAACACTAGTTGGTTTAAACACAGAGTTGGTTTATACAGTTAGTTTAAACACAGAGCTATAAACACTAGAAGGGACAAAGAGTTGGTTTAAAACACTAGAAGGGACATACAGGTTCCAGAACCACAGGGCGGCCATGTTGGACAGCCTGGGTAACATCTTCCAGGTGTACAATTATGGTGCGTGTGTGTGTGTGTGTGTGTGTGTGTGTGTGTGTGTGTTTCAGATAGAGATAGATGAAGGAGATGTGGATGAGCGGTTCAAGAACCTCTTCGGACAGCTGGCAGGGGAGGTGAGAATCACCATGACGACCAATTCTCACTGTGACGACCTCAACCAATGATACATTCTATGAAGAGTCACATGACCCTGCATGTAAAGACAGGAAGCGTTTGTTGAAACTGTATTCTGAATCATATTCAACCTCTCTGCTCTCTGTCCAAAGGACAGTGAAATATCCGCCTTCGAGCTCAGAAAGATCCTCAACAAAGTTGTGACAAAACGTAAGTATTGTAGATGTAGAAACAGTGTGTGTTTGTAGATGTGTAGTGTGTGTTGTAGATGTAGGTGTGTAGTGTGTGTTGTAGATGTAGGTGTGTAGTGTGTGTAGTAGGTGTAGGTGTGTAGTGTGTGTAGTAGATGTAGGTGTGTAGTAGGTGTAGGTGTGTAGTGTGTGTAGTAGGTGTAGGTGTGTAGTGTGTGTTGTAGATGTAGGTGTGTAGTGTGTGTAGTAGATGTAGGTGTGTAGTGTGTGTAGTAGATGTAGGTGTGTAGTGTGTGTAGTAGATGTAGGTGTGTAGTAGATGTAGGTGTGTAGTGTGTGTTGTAGATGTAGGTGTGTAGTGTGTGTTGTAGATGTAGGTGTGTAGTGTGTGTAGTAGGTGTGTAGTAGATGTAGGTGTGTAGTGTGTGTTGTAGATGTAGGTGTGTAGTGTGTGTAGTAGGTGTGTAGTAGATGTAGGTGTGTAGTGTGTGTTGTAGATGTAGGTGTGTAGTAGATGTAGGTGTGTAGTGTGTGTTGTAGATGTAGGTGTGTAGTGTGTGTTGTAGATGTAGGTGTGTAGTGTGTGTTGTAGGTGTGTAGTGTGTGTAGTAGATGTAGGTGTGTAGTGTGTGTTGTAGGTGTGTAGTGTGTGTTGTAGATGTAGGTGTGTGTAGTGTGTGTTGTAGATGTAGGTGTGTAGTGTGTGTAGTAGGTGTGTAGTAGATGTAGGTGTGTAGTGTGTGTTGTAGATGTAGGTGTGTGTAGTGTGTGTTGTAGATGTAGGTGTGTAGTGTGTGTAGTGTGTGTTGTAGATGTAGGTGTGTAGTGTGTGTAGTAGATGTAGGTGTGTAGTGTGTGTAGGTGTGTAGTGTGTGTTGTAGATGTAGGTGTGTAGTGTGTGTAGTAGATGTAGGTGTGTAGTGTGTGTTGTAGATGTGTAGTGTGTGTAGTAGGTGTGTAGTAGATGTAGGTGTGTAGTGTGTGTTGTAGATGTAGGTGTGTAGTGTGTTGTAGATGTAGGTGTGTAGTAGATGTAGGTGTGTAGTGTGTGTAGTAGATGTAGGTGTATAGTGTGTGTAGGTGTGTAGTGTGTGTTGTAGATGTAGGTGTGTAGTGTGTGTTGCAGGTGTGTAGTAGATGTAGGTGTGTAGTGTGTGTTGTAGATGTAGGTGTGTAGTGTGTTGTAGATGTAGGTGTGTAGTGTGTTGTAGATGTAGGTGTGTAGTAGATGTAGGTGTGTAGTGTGTGTAGTAGATGTAGGTGTGTAGTAGATGTAGGTGTGTAGTGTGTGTTGTAGATGTAGGTGTGTAGTGTGTGTTGTAGATGTAGGTGTGTAGTGTGTGTTGTAGATGTAGGTGTGTAGTAGATGTAGGTGTGTAGTGTGTGTTGTAGATGTAGGTGTGTAGTGTGTGTAGTAGATGTAGGTGTGTAGTAGATGTAGGTGTGTAGTGTGTGTTGTAGATGTAGGTGTGTTGTAGATGTAGGTGTGTAGTGTGTGTAGGTGTGTTGTAGATGTAGGTGTGTAGTAGATGTAGGTGTGTAGTGTGTGTTGTAGATGTAGGTGTGTAGTAGATGTAGGTGTGTAGTGTGTGTTGTAGATGTAGGTGTGTTGTAGATGTAGGTGTGTAGTGTGTGTTGTAGATGTAGGTGTGTAGTAGATGTAGGTGTGTAGTGTGTGTTGTAGATGTAGGTGTGTAGTAGATGTAGGTGTGTAGTGTGTGTTGTAGATGTAGGTGTGTAGTAGATGTAGGTGTGTAGTGTGTGTTGTAGATGTAGGTGTGTAGTGTGTGTAGGTGTATTGTCTCACCTCTCTCCTCTGTGTTGCAGGAAAGGAAATCAAGACCAGCGGCTTCAGTCTGGAGACCTGTCGCAACATGGTCAACCTGCTGGATGTATCCTTTAACACACACACACACACACACACACACACACACACACACACACACACAGTGAGTAGTGGTAGTTAGATAGTAGTAGTGTAGTAGTAGTAGTAGTATAGTTGTAGTAGTATAGTTGTAGTAGTAGTAGTATAGTTGTAGTAGTATAGTAGTAGTAGTAGTAGTAGTATAGTAGTAATAGTATAGTAGTAGTAGTATAGTTGTAGTAGTATAGTAGTAGTAGTATAGTTGTAGTAGTAGTATAGTTGTAGTAGTATAGTAGTAGTAGTAGTAGTATAGTTGTAGTAGTAGTATAGTAGTAGTAGTAGTAGTAGTAGTGTAGTAGTAGTAGTAGTAGTATAGTTGTAGTAGTATAGTAGTAGTATAGTAGTAGTATAGTTGTAGTAGTAGTATAGTAGTAGTAGTAGTAATATAGTTGTAGTAGTAGTAGTATAGTAGTAGTAGTAGTAATATAGTTGTTGTAGTAGTAGTAGTAGTAGTATAGTAGTAGTATAGTAGTAGTAGTTAGATGTTTCATGGTGTGTTGTTCTTAACCCAGCCACAGAAAGACGGCAGTGGGAAGTTGGGTCTGGTGGAGTTCAAGGTTCTGTGGACCAAAATAGAAACCTACCTGGTTGGTTTCTGGTTTTACATTCTATTACTGTCATTTAGGATCTCACTGTCCGTTTACAGTACATTACAGTTATTAGAATCATCAGAAATATCGTTTGTCAAACTAAAGCTACTCTGAAAAAGTAGTTGACTAAATGGAACCTACCTTATCCAACACACGACCGTCAGTTACTGAGACATGAGCAGACCATGTGACAGAAAGTTCTAACTGAAATCACTGGAAGAGAAAAATATTCAAACAGTGTGCAGAACAGAACAGAGTCAGGAAGAGAAGAAACAGACCAGAGTCAGGAAGAGAAGAAACAGACCAGAGGCAGGAAGAGAAGAAACAGACCAGAGGCAGGAAGAGAAGAAACAGACCAGAGTCAGGAAGAGAAGAAACAGACCAGAGGCAGGAAGAGAAGAAACAGACCAGAGGCAGGAAGAGAAGAAACAGACCAGAGGCAGGAAGAGAAGAAACAGACCAGAGGCAGGAAGAGAAGAAACAGACCAGAGGCAGGAAGAGAAGAAACAGACCAGAGGCAGGAAGAGAGGAAACAGACCAGAGGCAGGAAGAGAAGAAACAGACCAGAGGCAGGAAGAGAAGAAACAGACCAGAGGCAGGAAGAGAAGAAACAGTAGGGAAATTGAATTTCAAGGGCTGGAATAATCCATTACCGCTACATGGCAAAAACAGATAGTTAACTACAGGAAACACCACAAGGATTTGAATGTAGTTTAACCACCACCAAGCTGCTGCAACATGCAGTTACCTCACTAACTGCCAAAGAGTTCCAGAACACTCACCACCTAGAGTAGTGTTTTATCTGGTGTTTATCAGGGTTAGGGTTAGGGTTAGGGTTAGTTCCAGAACACTCACCACCTAGAGTAGTGTTTTATCTGGTGTTTATCAGGCAACAACATGATTGGCTACAAAATGAAGTATGATAATAAGTAGTTCTGGGAACAGTCACAGTTCAAGTCTCTAGCCCTGTGATTGGTCCCTGTGTGTTTAGTTCTGTGTTGTGATTGGTTCCAGAACATCTACCGCCAGAAGGACGTTGACCAATCAGGGACCATGAGCTCCACAGAGATGCGCATGGCGGTGGAGGAGGCTGGTAAGACCCCCTAACACACACACACACATTCACACCCACACGGCTGTAGAGGAGGCTGGTAAGACCCCCTAACACACACACACCTGTAGAGGAGGCTGGCATTATTATTCCTCCCATTCCACCCAATGTACCCGTGTGTGTGTGTGTGTGTCTCTGTCTCTCTCTCTCAGGTTTCAGTCTGAACAACTCTCTCCACCAGATCATGGTCGCTCGTTACAGTGAACAAAACCTCACCATCGACTTTGACAACTTTGTGGGCTGTTTGGTGCGTCTGGAGTCCATGTTCAGTGAGTATCCACCAGGGGGCGGCAGCAGAGTGGAAAAATGGAAGTGTTCAAAATGAAGTGCATCTGTCTTGCGGCGGTTGGCTGTCTCTCTGGAGAGAATAATTGTGTAAAATGACACACAAATGTTATCTAGTATATTTGATAGATACAGTCTAATGAAATGCTTTAGGACTTTAAGCAAATCCTCATCAGCATTCTGAGTGTGAGTTTGTTGCCACAGAAACATTCAAGACTCTGGACCAGGATGAGACGGGCGAGGTGGAGCTGACCTTCCTGGAGGTGAGTCGGCATAAAGGTGGACCTGTCTGTCTGTCTACCTGTCTGCCTGCCACTGGACCACCCCAGGCCACATGTACTTCCTGTTTGATGTCATGTATAATGTGTTTGTGAGGCCAAAGGCACATTTCTCCACATTGTCTGAGTACTTCTCTCTCACACACACAGTGAACAGGTGTTTCTGTCTCCCTCTAGTGGTTGAACGTGGCTATGCTCTAGACCTCCCAGCCCTGCCCACTCCAACCAAAGCCCCACCCACTCTGGAAAAACTAAAGGGAGAAGAAAGAACAGCAAACTGATGTCGAATTTCTGAATTTGTTCACATTTGGCCACAGTTAAGGTTAGGGTTAAGGGTTTGGTTAAGGTTGGGCTGTCAATAGGATGTTGGACAGGGTGGTAGGGTTTAGGGTTAGGGAGGAGGAGGAGAGGATGACCAAATTAACTCAGCTGATGTTTTAGAGAGAGGGTCAGTTTGCTTGGAGATAAAGATTTAAACTATATTGTTACAATGAACACCTGAATGGTTTGAATAAATAATCCTAATCATGTCAATGAGAAACAAGCACAAAAACATGTTGAAATCGTCTTTATTTCCTCTAAAACAAAGAAAGTAGACGACTGGAATGAGCATCATGGACACACACAGAGTCAGGGTGCATTGTGGGTGTTCTGGCGTGCGTACTCCTCGGCCCAGCGGAGCGCGTCAGTGATGTCATCGGCGGCCCCGGTCCCCGTCGCCACGGTGACCGAGCCACCGGCGTTCCCGCCCAGACGACTGCACACCGCCGCCGCCCAATCACAGGCTCTGACACCGACCACTCCCTGGGGAGAGGGGGGGGGGGTTAGACTGACCACTCCCTGGGGGGAGGGTTAGACTGACCATGCCCTGGGGGGAGGGTTAGACTGACCATGCCCTGGGGGGAGGGGGGGGGGGGGGGGGGGTTTAGACTGACCATGCCCTGGGGGGAGGGTTAGACTGACCATGCCCTGGGGGGAGGGGGGGGGGGGGTTAGACTGACCATGCCCTGGGGGGAGGGTTAGACTGACCATGCCCTGGGGGGAGGGGGGGGGGGGGTTAGACTGACCATGCCCTGGGGGGAGGGTTAGACTGACCATGCCCTGGGGGGAGGGTTAGACTGACCATGCCCTGGGGGGAGGGGGGGGGGGGGGGGTTAGACTGACCATGCCCTGGGGGGAGGGTTAGACTGACCATGCCCTGGGGGGAGGGGGGGGGGGGTTAGACTGACCATGCCCTGGGGGGAGGGTTAGACTGACCATGCCCTGGGGGGAGGGTTAGACTGACCATGCCCTGGGGGGAGGGGGGGGGGGGTTAGACTGACCATGCCCTGGGGAGAGGGGAGGGGGGTTAGACTGACCATGCCCTGGGGAGGGGGGTTAGACTGACCATGCCCTGGGGAGGGGGGGGGTTAGACTGACCATGCCCTGGGGGGAGGGGGGGGGGGGTTAGACTGACCAGTGTGTGTGTTACCTTGGGGACCTGGCAGGCACACAGCACCCTGCCAGAGGGGAGGAGAGACAGCAGGAGGACCAAACGACCTGGAGACCTGGAGCTCACCTGATTCACTGTCTTCATCAGGACCTACACACACACACACACACACACACACACGGAGTTCAGAAATTGTCTTTCGGAAAGGTAGGGCACAGGTCCACTTCTCTATGGTCAGAGTTCTAATGGTTCTGTAAGGTTCTATAAGGTTCTTACTGATAAAGAGTCTGTCTCCACAGCTTCCACCAGAACGGTCCTGTTGTTGTTGTTGTCCAAGACTGACTGAGCCTTCACTGTAGCCTGACACACACACACGTGTTGGTGTTAGGGTCGGTGTTGAGGTGGGGGGGTGTGTGTGTGTGTGTGTTTGTTACCTCTCTGGTCTCTAGTTTGCGTATGGCGGTGTTGGTGTTCCTCTGCTGGACTTTGAGGCGAGCCTGCAGTTCTCTGCGTTGCCACTGGGGGATAGGAGTACCATCCACCGCCTAGAGACAACAACAACACTGTTTTAGTTGTTGCTGCTCTGCTTTCAGTAATCAAATTGTGTCAGACAGTTTCAAATACAGGGGGGCTCAACAACTTGAAAGAATCATTTAAATTTCCCCCCGAAATGACCCTCAAAATGGCCCCCAAAATGTGTGTGTGGGGGGGGTTAATACCGTGTGTCTGTGTGTTCAAACATGACAGCATACATACATCCGTCAGCACACCCACTTCTTTGGCCAATCGGTGGGCAGCTGAGAGCGACAGGGCAGGACCAGCCGCCAGCCGCGCCCCCAGAGACTCCACCTCCTCCGCCAGAGCATGCCCCGCCTCCCGAGCCTGGTGGCCAATCAGACAACAGCGTTTAAAATAGATCTTCCTATCATGTACCCGCGTGTGTGTGTGTGTGTGCATGTGTGTGTGACTACGGCGTTTGAGTGTACTGAGTATTATGGTCTGGCCCACCTCTCTGGCGTTGTCCCCGGTTACAGCCACGATGCGGCTGACTCCCTTCACCGTCTGCCTCTCTGAGACCACCACCAGGTCCCTGATCCCCCCTGTGTTACAGAGGTGGCTACATACACACACATACACACACACACACACACACACGAGAGGGGATTGGTCCAGAGCCCTGTCAATCAAGCAGCCAGCCAGTAAAGAGCCAGGGGAGCCTTACGTTCCACAGCAGAGCTCAGCTGACGTGTGTGTGTCTGTCTGACTGAACAGCTGATCCACAGGCGCCCCCACAGACACCACTCTGACTGGGTCAGGGTACACCTGGGGGCACAAATCAACCATTACTACAATATACACCATCTCTGGTTAGGTCAGAGGTTAGGGGGTAGAGGTCAGAGGGTTGAGGTCACCTCGTCGATGGTTCTGAGTCCAGGGATGTGTTTGGCCTGCTCCAGTGGAACCTCCTGTACGTAGACTTCCTGGTTCGCTCTGATCACTTCCTGTACGTGGCGCTCTACTTCCTGTAGCTGGGACACGCTCAACAGCCCCTGGGAGGAGGAGAGGAAAATAAAACAAGTGTACAGTGAACATGATGTAGCCCCCCTCTAGAACCCTAACCCTCTAGAACCCTAACCCTAGAGAAGGAGGTGATGGAGAAGCCTAACCCTGAAGCAGGACGTTTATTCCTTGCTACTCTGGTCTGTTCTCTTAGTGCGTCACCTTCTGTGACCAAAAACAACAAACACTTACATTTACATTTATGGCATTTACAGACGTCTTTATCCAAAGCCACTTACAACAAATCCATTTGTTTAAGTAAGTGAATCACCTATCCAGTCGTCATAAGATAAAGTAATCAATGCTCGGACCAGGGGCCATAGGCAGTCACAATGCCTCTGCTGATTTAGGCATCATTAGGCTACCATTGTACTAACTATTGATACAAGACTTCTAACACAGATTTCAGGCTAAGACAAAATATCTGCACAGCCAAATGATTTGGTTCCAAATGCGACCGGCTATAAACCAACTTTTATACAACTCTGGTTTCTGTATCCATGTAGGCCAAGTGTCGCTCTTAAATCAAGCTGCATAACAGACTTCACTCCCAACCTGGTCAGACTCCAGGCCTCCTTCATCAGGCTCCACTGCACTGACGCTACAGGTCACAGGAACCTCCAGTGCTTATTTGATCAATTATCAGTCTTGCTTCTTACAGCTTTGCGTTGATTTCTCAAAATATTATTCCCTAATGTGTCAGGCTCGGCCTCCTGTTAGGCTCCACTCCTAACGCTCCACGTTGCACCCGATTATGACCTGTTTAATAAAGAATCAGCATCAACTCCAAACTCCTAAACAATCTCTGTGGCAAAACGCATCTTTCGTATATCTTTAGTTTTGTCAAAAATGGGCCAATCAGTGTAATTTCGTAAACGTCCCATCTGTATGGCCACACCCCTCAGTCACCCGAGCTTCATCAGTCCCAGTGGTGTTGGAGGTGTACGAACGGACAGAGACCCAATCATCTCACACACACACACTCTCACACACCTTGATGCTGAAGTCGAAGCGTAGGTGGTGGGGGGAGACGTGGGAGCCCCTCTGCTCCACCGAGGGTCCCAGCTGCTGACGCAGGCAGAAGTTCAGGACATGAGTGGCCGTGTGGTTCACCATGCAGGACAATCTCTGGGCCTGGGGAGAACACACACACACACTTCATACATACATACATACATACATACATACATAATATATATATCAGCATCAACTCCAAACTCCTCAACAATCTCTGTGGCAAAACGCATCTTTCGTATATCTTTAGTTTTGTCAAAAATAATATATATATATATACACACACACACACACACACACACAGACACTTCATACATATATACACACACACACACACACACACATTTCATACACATACACACACACTCCATACACATATACATACATACATATATATATATATATATATATATATGTATATGTGTATGGAGTGTGTGTATATATATGAAATGTGTGTGTATATGTATACCATGCCGAGAGGAAAGGAGATCTCAGAGGACATCAGGAAGAGAGTAGTGAGAGCACATCAGTCTGGGGAAGGCTAGAAAATTATCTCAACAAGATTTGAGCTCCATCAGTCACTCCATCACTGTGAGGCAAATCATTTACAAACGCAGAGCATTTAACATGACAGCAACTCGGCCTAGAAGTGGACGCCCTTCCAAAATATCTCCAAGAGCCACATGAAAAATAATAAATCAGGTAAAAGCCAACTCAAACATAACATCTAGAGATTTGCAGACCTCCCTTGCTGCATCTCTGGTAACTGTGCATGCTTCAACAATAAGAACAACACTGAATCGAAATGGCGTTCATGGGAGGGTTTCTAGGTAGAAGCTTCTGCTGTCAAAAAAGAACCAAACTGCTCATCTTAACTTTGCCAGAGAGCAGCTGGCCAAGCCTGAAGGTTTCTGGAGGTCCGTTCTCTGGACAGATGAGTCCAAAATTGACCTTTTTGGTCACAATCAATGTCCATGTTTTGCGAAAACCCAACACTGCCTACCACCAAAAGAACCTTATCCCAACAGTCAAGCATGGTGGTGGGAATGTCAAGATCTGGGGCTGCTTTTCCTCCTCTGGACCTGGACGACTCCACATCATTAAGGGAATCATGAATTCTGAGGTATACCAGGAGATTCTTGAACAGAACTTCAAGCCATCAGAATGGCTCAGGAGAAAGAAGATTTGTGTTTTGGATTGGCCAAGTCGAAGTTCTGACCTAAATCCAATCGAGATGCTGTGGCAGGACCTGAAGCGGGCAGTTCATGCCAGACACCCTTCAAACCTCACTCAATTGGCTGAGTTCTCTCAGGAGGAGTGGGCAAAAGTCCCTCAAACCAGCTGTCAGAGACTGATTAGTGGCGATACGAGACGTTCACTCCAAGTTATCACTGCTAATGGAGGTGCCACAAGCTACTGACTGAAGAGGTTCACATATTTTTGCACACATGAAATCTGAGTTTTTGTTAAATAAACCACTTTCGTTAAATAAACAATGTTTATTAAAAATATAATATTTTTTTGTTTCTGTCCTTTATTTGGAATGTCTTTATTATGAATTGGGGTTTAGATAAAGATTTTATAAGTTAATTTGAATGTTTTATACAAAAATAATGACCATCCCTGTAGGGTTCACAAACTTTCAAGCAGCACTGTATACACACATCATACATATACATACACACGTCATACATATACACACACGTTATACATATACACCCACGTCATACATATACACACACATATATATACACACGCGTCATACATATACATACACACTTCATACATATACACACACACACACTTTATCCATACTACGTGTCTCTGTAACAGTGTTGTGTTTACCTGGTCCAGGTGGAGTTGCACCTGGTCACCCATCCTCAGATCCTCCGTAGTGATGACCTGATGGACCACGTACCCCCCCACCTGCTGCACCCCCACCACTGGGTAGAGGACATCCTACACACACACACACACACACACACACACAGAGTAACATACACACAGTTAGAGACACACACACACACACACACACACACACACACACACACACACACACACTTGATGCAGCTGGCCATTGGGGTGCCCCCTATCACCTCTCCTATTTGCTCTGGCCATTGGGGTGCCCCCTATCACCTCTCCTATTTGCTCTGGTCATTGAGCCACGAGTGAAGCCATAAGGAGCAGATCTGACATCTTGTGTCTTCAACTAGAGAACAGGTGGAACAGCAGGCGCTGAGGAAGGCTGGAGACCGGAACCACGTCTTGGGTTTGTTAAGCATTCAGTATAAACCATCACGTCACATAATAGTGGGTACACAACTAGAAATCATTAGTTGTTTGTTTCATTATAACCAGCACCTCTAAGTACCATTTGGTTAAGTTACACACACAGTCACACCCACACACCTACACACACACACACACACAGAGTAACACACACACACACACATACACACTGTTAGACACGCACGCACGCCGCGCGCACACACACAGTTAGACACGCACACGCACACACACACACAGTAACACATACACACTTGATACGCTGGCCATTGAGCACGCACACACGCCTACCTGTAGTCCGTGCCTGGTGAGGTATCCATGGTCATGTGACTGGCCTCCCTGCGTGGCGTAAAAACAGGTGAAGTCCAGAATCACACCACACCTCTGTCCCTGTCCCACCTCCTCCACCTCAGCCTGGCCACACAGGAGGGCCAGCACCCGGGCTTCACATGGAGCAAACTCTGGAGGAGGAGAGAGGGAGAGGGAGGGAGAGAGAGGGAGCAAGGGAAGGAGAGGCAGGGAGGGAGAGAGAGAGAGAGGGAGGGAGAGAGAGGGAGGGAGAGGGAGAGAGAGTCTGTAACACTACTAAACTCCATCTGCTGTTTTCAGTCACAGAACCACAGGTTGGTAGCGTACCGTATTTGCCGTGGGGTACGAGGCGGTAGCTGTATTTGGGGGAGTCGTCAGTGTGGGGGACCCCTCTGGTCTGGAGCTCAGCCAGGGTGTGGAGGGTCAGGGGGACCAGAGGGGGGTCACTCCTCCCGGGGGGGTCTCCTCCCTCACACACCTGGACCTGGGACCTCAGCTGGGGAGGGGGGGGGGGGGGGGGGGGGTTCATCATCTTAATTAAGCTTTTAGTCAATAGAGAGAGATAGACAGATAGAAAGAAAGAGAGAGAAAGAGAAAGAGAGATAGATAGATCCTCTATCCTCTCCTCTCCTCTCCTCTGTTCTTGTATGTGGTCCAGACCCTCCTGGTCCATCCTCTCCTCTCCTCTCCTCTCCTCTCCTCTCCTCTCCTCTCCCTCTCCCTCGCTCTCCTCCTCCTCCTCCTCCTCTCCTCTCACCTGTTCTTGTATGTGGTCCAGACCCTCCTGGTCCAGCCTCCTCCCACTCTCCTCCAGCATCAGGCTGACCAGGTCCAGAGGGAAACCCAGGTCACGATGCAGAGACCAGGCCACGGGGGCTAGAACACACACACACGATTATTTTAGACTTGGGTTTAAATAGTATTTGTTTCTTTGTTTAGCTGCACTTGCCACAATACAATAGAACCAATGGAACAGTCCCAAAACTCTCTAGAATCTGACCTGAGACCAGCTGTTAGATAGGTAGATAGACAGACAAATAGATAGATAGATAGATAGATAGATAGACAGACAAATAGATAGATAGATAGATAGATAGATAGACAGACAGACAGATAGATAGACAAACAGAGCATTCGGAAAGTATTCAGACTCCTTCACTTTTTCCACATTTTGTTATGTTACAGCTTTATCCTAAAATGGATTCAATTAATTTTTTCCCCTCATCAATCTACACACAATACCCTATAATGACAAAGCCAAAACAGGTTTTTATAAATGTTTACAAATTTATTCAATTATCACATTAGTA
>NC_139672.1:17754742-17777242 GCF_951799395.1 Argentina silus | reverse complement strand
GTTGTGTTTCCCCCCCGCCCTCACACACTTCTGGCTGTTCACCACGCGCCTGTACCCCGCCATCTCACTACGGGGGTCCGCCGTGCCCAGCAGGATGGGCTTGAACTGGGGGGGGGGAGACAGATATCAGAACCGTAATTCTGCTCATACAGTAGATTCAGCTGACACCTACTGATAAAGGAGTACTCCAATCACCACCCGAGAGAGAGAGAGAGAGACACTGACGGGGGTTGGGGGGTTGGGGGGGGGAAGAGTTCTCCAATCACTGCCCCGACATCAGGAGACAGTGGAGGTGTGACGTCATGTGTAGCAGCAATATCTAATCAGCGGTACTTAATTAATTCATGTACATCAACCAACGTAGATAAGCTGCTGCATGCTGTTATCACCAACACAACACACCGCTTTCATCACCCAACGTTCAGTCAGTAGCTTAGTTCTTGAATGATGTTGATATTTACTTGGTTCATGCCTGCGTTGACGAACAGCAGCGTCGGGTCTCCTCTGGGACGGACCGGGGAGGACGGGACCTCGCGGTGTCCGTTCTGCTCCGTGAAATAATCCACAAACTTCCGCCGCACCTTCTGCGACGTGACGTCTGCTTGAACCGGAGAGCTTGATAAACATCTTTGGAGACCTACCGTTAAATGAACGTTTATCAGCGCAATGCACCGATCTGTCATAGCTCTCATGTGCGCCGCCATCTTGGCAGCGAGTCTAAGGTCAAAGGTAAAGGCTTGCAGTACCCAATCAGTGAAGCACCTTCGAGAGCAGCGTCCAATCAAATAAATCCAACATTTATTATTTGTAAATACAAAAGTACATGATTTTTTTCCTGAAATGTGGCGTCATTTTTTAATTGTTCTTATGTCTAATATCTAATATCTGACTTCCAGTTTTGCGAACCAAGAAGGAATCGCGTGGTGCAAGTGAGTATAATGACGAACAAGAAGTGACTGAGGAAAGCGTCCGAAACACCCGAGCCATCCTCTTTTTCTCATTAGGACATTTATTGGGTATTTAATATGAATATTTCCATCTGACACTGTCACTTGGAGCAGGGTCACAAGCAATGTTCCCTCTAAGCTGCGCGCCTGTGCAATCGCGCACTGCTCGCACATTCTCAGCGCACAAGAAAATCTATGCAGCGCATAAAATAAAATTCACCATAAACGTATTAATTAATATCTAATATTAGACCTAATCTAATTAATTAGACCAATAATGTGTTTTTTGTACCATTTTTCAATGTAACACAGTGAGTGACAGGTGTCCAGCCAATGATACGATACGGTTTACTGACGCTACGCAGCCAATCATAGCATTGATAGTGCTTTGATGTGCCCTGCCCATACGCACCATGCAGGTTAGCTGGCTGACAACAATGCGGCGGAGTTAACCCATTTGTGCCGGATGCTGCGCTACGCAGCATTGCATCTACCGCCGGTTGCTGCGTTACGCACATTTGAATTTGCCGCCAGTTGCTGCGTAGCGCAGCATATTTGTGCTACATTTCAAGCTTCCAGTGCAGATTGTGAAAGAGGATTTAGTTTAATGAATCATATCAAAACAGCATCCAGAAATCGTCTTGAAGTGGCACATTTGGACCAGCTGATGCGCATAAAGTCAAAGCAAGAAGCAGACGAAGCCATCAACCTGGACAAAGTGTACAACCATTGAAGTGAGAAGGACAGACGTGAAAAATAAGGTAAAATTAAAGTCAAAATGTGTGCATATTCTAGTGACATTTATTAAGATTTTTTATTTATGGATATTAATCATTAAATGCTGTTACTACTAGATAATTTATGGGTAGTAGAAATGCTAATAAAAAAACTGTGTAATTAGATATTTTACAGACAAAGAGTTACAAGAATTTACACTGTATCACAAGCTACAGCACATGTCATTGAGCAAAATGTGAATGTTTTAATGTGAACAAAATGTTATGTCTGAAAGGTGTATATGTCTAATTTTTTTCCAGAACAGGACCCTCAGCCAGGCCACAACTGGACCACAGCCAGGCCAAAGCAGGACTCTTCCCATGGCCAAAGCAGGACTCTTCCCATGGCCAAAGCAGGACTCTCACATATAACATATAACATACTATACATCTCATGAACAACAAGATTTTTGTCTTTTTCATTTTAAGTGGGCCAAATCGCTTATATTAAAAGTAAACTAATGAAAATTGCTGCTGTAATTTGATTATTTTAATAAGCCATGTAACTTGCTATGATCCAAGGTTTTGAACAGGTGTGATACTGGTGTGTGGCCACAGCGTGCACATCTGATGTTGCTCACAGTGGTCCTCAGTGTGCTCAGGGAGCTTGTGTATATGCCCAGACACATGAAAAATTAGAGGGAACATTGGTCACAAGTAAAGACACATTTATTATCTGAAACTGATTTGCATTTATTAAAATATAGATATAAAATATACTTAACTGTGCTCGAGGGCAGGCTGCGTCAGTTGGTCGTTACCATGGCGACGCCTTCTCTCTAACTCCACCTCATCTGCATCAGCTTTCCTCCCTCCTCAACCCTCCTCCTCCCCCTCCTCAACCCTCCTCCTCCCTCCTCAACCCTCCTCAACCCTCCTCCTCCCTCCTCAACCCTCCTCCTCAACCCTCCTCCTCCCCCTCAACCCTCCTCAACCCTCCTCCTCCCCCCTCAACCCTCCTCCTCCCTCCTCAACCCTCCTCAACCCTCTTCAACCCTCCTCAACCCTCCTCCTCCCCCTCAACCCTCCTCAACCCTCCTCCTCCCCCCTCAACCCTCCTCCTCCCTCCTCAACCCTCCTCCTCCCCCCTCAACCCTCCTCCTCCCCCTCAACCCTCCTCAACCCTCCTCCTCCCCCCTCAACCCTCCTCCTCCCTCCTCAACCCTCCTCAACCCTCTTCAACCCTCCTCAACCCTCCTCCTCCCCCTCAACCCCCCTCAACCCTCCTCCTCCCCCTCAACCCTCCTCCTCCCCCTCAACCCTCCTCAACCCTCCTCCTCCCCCTCAACCCTCCTCCTCCCCCCTCAACCCTCCTCCTCCCTCCTCAACCCTCCTCAACCCTCCTCCTCCCCCTCAACCCCCCTCAACCCTCCTCCTCCCTCCTCAACCCTCCTCCTCCTCCCCCTCAACCCTCCTCAACCCTCCTCCTCCCCCTCCTCCCTCCTCCCTGTCTGCGGATAACTTTGTCACCTGCTTTGAAAAGAAGGTTGATGACATTAGCAGCTCCTTCTCTCTACCTCTCACCAACACTGCTACCTTTCCTCCCAAACCCACTGCGCTACACCCGGTCTCTGGTTTATCAGATTTTTCCCCCCTCTCCCCTGATGATGTTCTCTCTTTCCCCCCTTCTGACTCACAGGTGGCAACACGTGTCTCGGGTTGTCTTGCAGACATTTCTGCTTGGATGTCAGCCCACCACCTCAAGCTCAACCTTGACAAGACTGAGCTGCTCTTCCTCCCAGGGAAAGCCTGCCCTCTCCAAGACTTCTCCATCACAGTAGAGAACGCTATTGAGCTTCCCACTACTATCAGGAATGCAGAGTCACTACCGATCTTCGCCGTAGATTGAAGACCCATCTCTTCAGGCTACATCTTAACAGTCCCTCCTAAAGACCTCTTCACCCCCACTACCCCCCTGTACTAACCCTAACCCTAAAGACCTCTTCACCTCCACTACCCCCCCTGTACTAACCCTAACCCTAACCCTAGAGACCTCTTCACCTCCACTACCCCCTGTACAAGTTCTCTCCTCTTAATACATTTAAAAAAAATAAAAAATAAAAATAGCCCACTGGCATTACGACTGCCTATGGCCCCTGGTCTGAGCATTGATTACTTTGTCTTATGATGACTGTTGGATAGATGATTCACTTACTGAAACAAATGTATTTGTTGTAAGTCGCTTTGGATAAAGGCGTCTGCTAAATGCCATAAATGTAAATGACTCAGCAGCCACACTTTTTACTTTCTATTATTCTTTCAGGTTCGTGAAATGTCAACAAACACCTCTACAGTTAAATGTACTTTAAATGGTTGGTTGATGTTGTATTATTGTTTTTAATGTATTTTAAATGATTGGTTGAGGTTGTATTATTGTGTTAAATGTATTTTAAATGATTGGTTAAGGTTGTATTATTGTGTTAAATGTATTTTAAATAATTGTCTAAGGTTGTATTATTGTGTTAAATGTATTTTAAATGATTTGTTGAGGTTGTATTATTGTGTTAAATGTATTTTAAATGATTTGTTGAGGTTGTATTATTGTGTTAAATGTATTTTAAATGATTTGTTGAGGTTGTATTGTTGTGTTAAATGTATTTTAAATGATTTGTTGAGGTTGTATTATTGTGTTAAATGTATTTTTAAATGATTTGTTGAGGTTGTATTATTGTGTTAAATGTATTTTTAAATGATTTGTTGAGGTTGTATTATTGTGTTAAATGTATTTTTAAATGATTTGTTGAGGTTGGCATGTAGAGTTCGCCAGCTAAGCTAGCTCTGCTAACCGTTAGCATGCTAACTAGCGAGTGAAAAACGAGTGGGTTTTATACCAATATGTTCATGATGAGTCACATTTGGAGTCAAAGGTAAATGTAGCTTGACTCCATGGCTCCGTATGTATACCTATTTATGATTATTTGTTGTTTATTCATATGTAAAGTTTTGGTTGTCATGACGGTTGTGAGTTAGAGATTAACTTTGTAGCCTACATTGGGGAATTAATGTAAGATAAATTAGAATGAGACATGTAGTAATAACAGAGAGTGTTTGATGATTGTCAGACCTCTTCACTCCCCATCAGCCCTCTGTACAGTTCCTCTACTGTTAATAAGACATTCAAATAAAAAATAAAAAGTAAGCTTCTTCTAGTGTTGTGACTGCCAGCGGCCCTAAGCCTAACCCTGGTCCTAGCATAGATTTGTTCTTATGATGATTGATGGATAGATGATTCACTTACTTTACTTTGTGGATAAAAGCGTGTGCTAAATGTCAAAAATGTCAAAATCTATATTGTTATAGCTCAGTTGGCAGTGTAGCCATAGTAACAGCAGTGTCGCCATGGTCCTGTTCTAGTGTATTTCTGCTTCTGACTCAGATCCGTTCAACCACAGGACACGTGTGAACGGTAAAACTGACCAAAGAAAGAGAGTCTGTTCCCATCGTGTCTCCACAGTTTATTTGATACAAAGTCTCACACCGGTCAGCAGCCCACGACCCAAGAACAAGGCACTAGACTGTGTTACATCTGGATTGCATCTGTGTACCATGAAATGGCCTCCCCTCCCTCCCCCCTTCCTCCCTCCCCTCCTCCATTCTCCTAGAGCATGATTGCACCTGTAGCTGTACGTTGAACACACAGCTATCTTCCCTTTATCAATAACACTGACCCGTCTGCATGGTTCCCCCCCCCCAGTCCCCCCCCCCCCTGTCAGCGTGTGATTGGCTCCCTGGCCGAGGGGGGCTCTGGGACAGACAGGAAACACACAGGAGCTTCCTGACACAGACAGGAAGTCCTCCCCATCCATCCACTGTTGGCTCCAACACAACATCTAGGTATACATGAACACTACCGACACCCCCTTCCCTTAAACAAGCCCCTCCTCTTCCCCACGGACACACCCCTTTCCCGCAAACAGGCCCCTCCTCCTCACTATTGACACACCCCCTTCCCTTATACAAACCCCTCCCCCTCGGCTACATAATCAACTACAATAGGAGAAGAGAGGAATAATTCTTTAATTTTAAGGCATCTTTGGTGAGTTGCTTGGTGTCCGTGGCGTCTTCTCAGACGGACGTCCCTTCCTTTGGTGCTTCAGACTCCTCCTGCTGAGACGACATCACAGGTCACCTGACACACACCATCACAGGTCACCTGACACACACCATCGTATAACATGCTATAGCATGGGTGTGTTATTCCACCCTCAGAAGCTGTCTGCTCTCTGTGTGTGTGTTACAGCGTGTGTGTGTGTGTGTGTGTGTGAAACGGGCAGGTAAGAACCTTGAGTTCAACAGAGGAGCTCTCTGCCTCAGTCTTCATCTGGTCCATCTGAGTCTGCAGGTCACTTTTCTGGGCCTGGAGGGGGCGGGGGAGGGGGAGGGGGAGGGGGCGGGGACGGGGTCAGTGTCTCTACACACCATATGATCAGATTCATTAATTAACTAACTAATTGATTGGAGGTGTGACTCACCTGTTCAAAGTCCTCAGACAGCTGCTGCCTCAGATCTTCCTCAGTCTGAAGCTCGTCTGTAGTCTGCTCCAGCTGGGTCTGCATCTACACACACACACACACACACACACACACACACACACACACACACACGTCAGACCTCTCTCTTCTCCCAGACTCTGGACCCCCACCATCATGCATGGAGCAAGACCGGCCCACTCCAGTGAGGGCAGAGCTTTGACCAATCAGAGGTTAGTTAGAACACATCAAGGTGCCTCTGGACCAATCAGGATTCAGCTGGAAAAGAGGTCCCTGAACACGTTGCATCACAGAGACACACAGAACCGAAACACAGACACAGACACAGACACAGACAGACAGACAGACAGCCAGATTAATGTCAGTGAGCAACCAGGGTTAAATGGAGCCATTCCAGTGGTTGGTTAGAGCCTCTGAACTACCAGACCTGATCTGACCAGGGATCAGCTGTTACCTGATCTGACCATCCTGCCTGGTGTCTCACTGTTTCTACCTCAGATTCTGTCACCCTGACTGTCTGAATGAAGACCTGGGACCAGGTCTCCTCCTCAGGTTCCACCCAGCTGAGTTAAACAGGTTTAAAAGGTCAGGTCTGATAGTTCCCAGTGAGGCGCTGCAGTGTCCCCTCCCTCCCTCCCTCCCTCCCTCCCTCCTCGGTCCAGGCTGCCACCCTGACCTGTGTGGGCGGGGCCTCCTGGTTCTGCACGTGCTCCGTGGCCTCGCTCAGCTGCTCTCTCACCTGAAACAGGAAGCTACTACTCAACACAAGGCTGAATCTATCACTGTGGGAGAGGCAGCGTTCTATTGGTGAGTGGAACATTCTAGAACACCTACCAGAGAGAGTTCCCTCGCCTGCTTCTGTGCTTCTGATTGGCTTGTCTCCAGCTGGCTCTGTGTGGCTGATAACAAGGCCTTCAGCTGTAGGGAAACAAGATGGCCACACAGCCAGTCAACAGACAGCAGGGTGGAGTACAGGATTAACACAATATATCTTGTTGGGTAATGTTGACTGTTACTAGACCTACGTCGTCCTACTGGACTATTAGACTATTAAGACTATTACTTTTACATATTTTCTTTCTAGTTGTGTAATAGTCAGACTGTGTTACTGGACTCACCTGTGCCATCTCCTCTGCATACGTCTGGCTGAAGCTGGCTGACTCCAGCTGTTTCTCTAGCTGAGCTTCTAGAAGCATCACCTGTTCCTTCAGCTACAGAAGGGAAAGAGGGGGAGGGAGAGGGGGAGAGAGGGGGGAGGAAAGAGGAGAGGAAGGAGGGGGAGAGAAAGGGAGGAAGAAGAGAGAAAGACTTTACATGACGACAGGACCAGCACCATAACCTCAACTCAAGTTAACCCCTCTGGATGATCATGTATCTCTAAACAGGCTGGCTAGTCGAGCCCAGAGCTCCTACCTGGTCTGTGCTGTCGCCCTCCGCTGTGGCCTTCTCTGCAGCCTGCTCCAGCACCTTCACCTGGTCCAGGGCCTGGGGGGACGGCAGCGTCAGGGGGGGATGTGTGTGTGTGCGTGTGTGTGTGTGTGTGTGTGTGTGTGCATGAAACTCACGGCTTGACGCTGCTCCTCGGCTTCAGCCATCTTGGCCTTCCAGACGTGCTCCTCATCCTCCACGCTCTTCTGCAGGTCCTTCAGCATTCCCTCCTACACACCACAGACACACACACACACACACACACACCACATCACACACACAGGCAGGTGGAACTACAGACACACACAGGTGGAACTACAGCAGGTGGGTAGTCACGATGTGGTTTGGGTGTGTTAAGAGTGTGAGTGTGTGTGTGTGTGTTCCTACCGTCTCGCCCAGGATGGTCCTGTACTGGTCACACTCCGCCTGCAGAACCTTCTGGCCCTCCTCGGTCTCCTGCAGCTTCAACACAAGGTCCTGACAGACAGGCAGAGAGAGACAGAACAGTCAGACAGGTAGAGAGACAGACAGCTCAGAGTCAATGAGTGAGGGTGAGAGACAGACCGTGTGTGTGTGTGTGTGTGTGTGTGTGTGTGTGTGTGTCCTCCTCACCTCAGTGTGTGTGGCGTGTAAGGCCTCCTGCTGGACCTCTGGGCTCTCTGGTGTTGTAGCTTCCTGGGCCTTCAGCATGAAAACCTCCAGCCAGTTGTTCTAAACAACAACAACAACAACAACAACAAGACTTCAGCCATAGAGTTAGGAAGAGAGCACACTACTCCATCCGTGTGTGTGTGTGTGTGTGTGTGTGTTGTTCTGAACACTACAACAACGGGCCCTGTCTCTCCACCCCCTATTCCACCCTCCCTATTCACCCACACAGCCAACCAATGGGAAGGCCAGGAGGGTGGTCCCATTCAGCCTATCATAGCACAGGGGGAAGCTGATTGGCCAGCTCACTCACCTGTTCTGTTTCTATGGCGATGTTCGGGAAGAGGATCTGAAGAGCTTTCTGGGCTTCGGTCTGGAACGCGCTCAGAGCTCCCTCAGCTACACTCTACACACACACACACACACACACACACACACACACACACACGCAACCACAGACACACGCAACCACAGACACACGCAACCACAGACACACGCGCAACCACACGCAACCACAGACACGCGCAACCACACACAACCAGACACACGCGCAACCACCCCACACACACACGCAACCCCACACACGCAACCCCACACACACACACACACACACGCACGCAACCCCACACACACACGCGACCCCACACACACACGCGACCCCACACACGCGCACACACACGCAACCCCACACACACACGCAACCCCACACACACACAAAGAAAGAAAGAGGAAGTCCAAATATTATTAAAACAAGTCTGGCATCTAGCCTGATGCTGATTGGTGGTTAGACGTCCTGCTGCTGACCTGAGAGCCCAGGGCTGTGGCCAGTCTCTCCTCATTCATCTTCTCCGCTGCAGACAAGGACTCCATCGCTGCCCAATTCTTCTCACGGAGGTCCTGCAGGGAGGAGGGGGGGCGGAGGGAGGGAGGGAGAGAGAGAGGGGGGGAGGGAAGGAGGGAGAGAGAGAGGGGGGGAGGGAGGAAGGGAGAAAAACATTGGTCAGACTATAGCCCAAGCCCACACAACCACAGAACATTCCTCCTTAAAGCAATGCCACTTAGCAGAACCCAATAGAACCCTGTCGAATCGTCAAGAAGCCAGTAAAACCCTGTAGAACCATCTAGAACCCAGTAGATCACTGTAGAACCCCAGTAGACCCCCAGTTGTGACACAGTAGAACCCCAGCAGAACCCAATAGAGACACAGTGTAACCCAGTAGAACCTCAGTAGAACCTCAATAGAACCCAGTAGAACCTCAGGAGAGACAGTAGAACCTCATTAGAACCCTGTAACTCACGTTGCTCTTGTTCTTGACTTGTTCCATCTCCTCCCTCAGCTGCTGGAGTTCCTCCTCCAGGGAGATCATCTGGGAGTCCTTCTCTAGACTGACAACCACAGGCTCATTAACACACACACACACACACACACACACACGACACACCACACTACACACGACACTACACACGCACAGGGCGTGGACTCTTACCTTTCAAAGGGCTGTTCAGCCTCCGTCTCGCTCCCGGACTCCTAGGATTGGAGGACGCAGTAGTCAAGACAACAACAACAAGCGTTTCTAATCTGGGATGAAAGTACACACCACACACACACACACACCACACACACACACACACACACACACACCACACACACACACACACACACACCACACACACACACACACACACCACACCCACAGGAGAGGTCAGACTCACAGCGCTGGTGCCCTTGCCCTGCAGCTCTTCTCTGAGGAGCCTCAGCTCTTCCTCCAGAGAAGCCACCTGAGTATCTCTCTCCTCCACGACGGCCTGCAGCCGCTCCACCTCCAAGAGGCTCTCAGCCTGACACACACACACACACACACACACACGCAGTTATGACCAGATCAGGAAAAAATCAGGTCACATGGTCAGGGAAACATAGGCTCTAACCACGAGGAACCTAAGTAGACAGGTTTCTAAAATGTTTAGAAAGCTTACATCATCAGAGCTCTTCTCCTCCTCCTCGTCCTTCTTCTCGTCCTCCTCCTTCTTCTCCTCCTCCTCCTCCTTCTTCTCCTCTCTCATCACCCGCAGCTGCTCCTCCAGAGCCCTGACCTCTTCCTCCTTCTCCACCAGGCTGGTGGACACGGGACACATTTCAATTATACAACCTATGAATTATATAGCTTAACTTGATATACTGAATGATAAATCCGCACCTGGCAATTTTAACATTGTTTTTATCAATATGAACAATATGATGGCAGATATCTATGTATTTAGACAGATTCAGAACAGGACAGGCGCAGTGAGACAGAGTGGCAACATAGAGTTATACCACTAGAGGGCACACTTCCCTAACTGTGATTATATGGGGAACACCATGTGGCCAACTTCCTTCATCTTCTGTGTTCCTATTGAATGGAAGAGATGGCATGTCCCTTCTCTAGGGAAATAACTCTAATTCAGGATGCTTAGAGAACAACTAAAGGACCAGAGACACCGTGAAATAAGAACCAGAACCAAAAACTCCTCCCACCGTGAAATAACAACCAATAGGACCGTACCTGTTCTGAAGGAGCTGGATCTCTGCTGTGTTGTCGACCTGCAAAAACAAATAATACAAATAATAGTGATTTAGAGTTAGGTTATTATTAATCAATAATAGTGATTTAGGAGACACTATGGACTAAGAGATGGCAGCCATGATGAGGATGAAGATGGAGGAAGAGGAGTGTTTATCCAGAACTCACAACGCTTTCTTTCTGCACAAGCTGTTCCTCAACAGCTGATTGGTCGACCTCTTCCATCACTCTGAGGGACCAGGAAAACAAAAGTAAATAACAGAGAAAAGTAAACAACAACCACAGAGGTGTGAGCTTCCATCGGGCGGGCGCACCCGCTCTGGGTTAGGGTTAGGGTTAGCACCCGCTCTGGGTTAGGGTTAGCACCCGCTCTGGGTTAGGGTTAGCACCCGCTCTGGGTTAGGGTTAGGGTTAGCACCCGCTCTGGGTTAGGGTTAGGGTTAGCACCCGCTCTGTGTTAGGGTTAGGGTTAGGGTTAGCACCCGCTCTGGGTTAGGGTTAGGGTTAGCACCCGCTCTGGGTTAGGGTTAGGGTTAGCACCCGCTCTGGGTTAGGGTTAGGGTTAGCACCCGCTCTGGGTTAGGGTTAGGGTTAGCACCCGCTCTGGGTTAGGGTTAGGGTTAGCACCCGCTCTGTGTTAGGGTTAGCACCCGCTCTGGGTTAGGGTTAGGGTTAGCACCCGCTCTGTGTTAGGGTTAGCACCCGCTCTGGGTTAGGGTTAGGGTTAGCACCCGCTCTGGGTTAGGGTTAGGGTTAGCACCCGCTCTGGGTTAGGGTTAGGGTTAGCACCCGCTCTGGGTTAGGGTTAGGGTTAGCACCCGCTCTGGGTTAGGGTTAGCACCCGCTCTGGGTTAGGGTTAGGGTTAGCACCCGCTCTGGGTTAGGGTTAGGGTTAGCACCCGCTCTGGGTTAGGGTTAGGGTTAGCACCCGCTCTGGGTTAGGGTTAGCACCCGCTCTGGGTTAGGGTTAGGGTTAGCACCCGCTCTGGGTTAGGGTTAGGGTTAGCACCCGCTCTGGGTTAGGGTTAGGGTTAGCACCCGCTCTGGGTTAGGGTTAGGGTTAGCACCCGCTCTGGGTTAGGGTTAGGGTTAGCACCCGCTCTGGGTTAGGGTTAGGGTTAGCACCCGCTCTGTGTTAGGGTTAGGGTTAGCACCCGCTCTGGGTTAGGGTTAGCACCCGCTCTGGGTTAGGGTTAGGGTTAGCACCCGCTCTGGGTTAGGGTTAGGGTTAGCACCCGCTCTGGGTTAGGGTTAGGGTTAGCACCCGCTCTGGGTTAGGGTTAGGGTTAGCACCCGCTCTGTGTTAGGGTTAGGGTTAGCACCCGCTCTGTGTTAGGGTTAGGGTTAGCACCCGCTCTGGGTTAGGGTTAGGGTTAGCACCCGCTCTGTGTTAGGGTTAGGGTTAGCACCCGCTCTGTGTTAGGGTTAGGGTTAGCACCCGCTCTGGGTTAGGGTTAGGGTTAGCACCCGCTCTGGGTTAGGGTTAGGGTTAGCACCCGCTCTGGGTTAGGGCTAGGGTTAGGGATGTGTGAGCTTCCATCGGGCGGACGCACCCGTTCTGCTGGGGCGCTACGGTGGCCTGGGAGGATCGGACCAGCTCCACTTCCTCCTTCAGCTGTCTAAGCTCCTCCTCCAGACTGGTCACCTGACCCTCCTTCACCTTCAGACTGACACACACAGACAAATAGTGTTTTATACACTCACCGAGCACTTTATTACAACACTATACTAATACTGGGTAATACTCCCTTTATTACAACACTATACTAATACTGGGCAGGGCCTCCCTTTGCTGTTTGGAACAATGTTTGAAACATTCCTTTGAAATTCTGGTCCATGATGACATGATTGCATCACGCAATTCCAGCAGATTTTTCAGGTACACTTTCAAGCTGTGAATCTCGTTCTACCACATCCCAAAGGTGTTCTATTGGACTCAGATCCGGTGACTGGGAAGAACTGAAGAACACTGAACTCATTGTCATGTTCATGAAACCAGTTTGAGACGACTTTTGCTTTGTGACATGGAGCATTATCATGCTGGAAGGAGCCATTAGAAGATGGGTCAATTGTGGCCATGAAGGGATGCACATGGTCAGCAACAATACTCAAACAGGCTGTGGCATTCAAGAGATGATTGATTGGTATTAACAGAAGGTGTCCAGGTGTTCCACCACCTCCACCATGAGAAGGTGTACAGGTGTTCCTCCACCATGAGAAGGTGTACAGGTGTTCCTCCACCATGAGAAGGTGTACAGGTGTTCCACCACCTCCACCATGAGAGGGTGTACAGGTGTTCCTCCACCATGAGAAGGTGTACAGGTGTTCCTCCACCATGAGAAGGTGTACAGGTGTTCCTCCACCATGAGAAGGTGTACAGGTGTTCCTCCACCATGAGAAGGTGTACAAGTGTTCCTAATAAAGTGTGAGTGAGTGTATTTCTGTAATATTAATATGACAACAACTTTAGAACTTTCAGAGTAAGTTGAACATGTGAGACCACACACACACGCAGT
The DNA here is from genome assembly GCF_951799395.1 of Argentina silus. Classification (NCBI taxonomy): domain Eukaryota; kingdom Metazoa; phylum Chordata; class Actinopteri; order Argentiniformes; family Argentinidae; genus Argentina; species Argentina silus. Next base: position 17,763,873 of record NC_139672.1, on the reverse strand, counting down.
ACCTGTTCTTCAGCTCCTCCACCTCAGCAGACATGTCCACCACCTGGATGGAAACATCCGGAAGGAGAGAGGAGAGAACACCTGAGCTGTGATGTCATACAACAGGTCTAAGAGCTGCCAGGCCAATGTGGTGTAAAAGGTGATGACTAGAGAGAGAGGTCAGGGGTCAGAGGTTAGGGGTCAGGGTGAGTTTACCTGAGGCTTTGAGGTTATGGGGCTTTCTGGAACAGCCTCTTCCACCTCCACCTCCTCCACAGGCACGTCCTCCACAGGGCTCTCCTCCAGTGGCACCTCTTCCACTGGTACCTCCTGCTCCACCTCCGCCACAGGGCCCTCCACCTCCACTGGCACCTCCTCCGCTGGAACCTCCTGCTGAGCAGGAGCCTCCTCCTCGGCCACCTGGCTCTTCAGGGCCTCCACCTCAGCACAGCGCTCCTGCAGCTCCGCCTCCATGGTCGCCATACGCCCCCGCAGCTCTGTAGAGAGTCATCTTCATCATCACCATCATCATCCTCCTCCTTCACCACACTACTGGCCAGTGATGGTGGCAGCATCCTGCTCTGTGTGTGTGTGTGTGTGTGTGTGTGTGTGTGTGTGTGTGTGTGTGTGTGTGTGTGTGTGTGCGCTGACCAGTGACGGTGGCAGCATCCTGCTGAGCCTGTCTGAGCTCCTGGTTGAGGTCCTCCAGGCGCTGCTGTAGAGTACGCTGGCTCTCTGCCTGGCTGGCCTGAGACAAACATGTTATAACAACAACAACATGTTATAACAACAACATGTTATAACCTCTCCGCCTGGCTGGCCTGAGACAACAACATGTACAACCTAGAACTTGTGGGGTACCGCAGGGGGTCTCTCTAACCCTAACCCAGGGGTCTCTCCAACCCTAACCCTAACCCAGGGGTCTCTAACCCTAACCCAGGGGTCTCTCCAACCCTAACCCTAACCCAGGGGTCTCTCTAACCCTAACCCAGGGGTCTCCAACCCTAACCCAGGGGTCTTTCTAACCCTAACCCAGGGGTCTCTCTAACCCTAACCCAGGGGTCTCTCTAACCCTAACCCAGGGGTCTCTCCAACCCTAACCCAGGGGTCTCTAACCCTAACCCAGGGGTCTCCAACCCTAACCCTAACCCAGGGGTCTCTCCAACCCTAACCCTAACCCAGGGGTCTCTCTAACCCTAACCCAGGGGTCTCTCTAACCCTAACCCAGGGGTCTCTCCAACCCTAACCCAGGGGTCTCTAACCCTAACCCAGGGGTCTCTAACCCTAACCCTAACCCAGGGGTCTCTAACCCTAACCCTAACCCAGGGGTCTCTCTAACCATAACCCAGGGGTCTCTAACCCTAACCCTAACCCAGGGGTCTCTCTAACCCTAACCCAGGGGTCTCTCCAACCCTAACCCAGGGGTCTCTCCAACCCTAACCCAGGGGTCTCTAACCCTAACCCTAACCCAGGGGTCTTTCTAACCCTAACCCAGGGGTCTCTCTAACCCTAACCCAGGGGTCTCTCCAACCCTAACCCAGGGGTCTCTAACCCTAACCCAGGGGTCTCCAACCCTAACCCTAACCCAGGGGTCTCTCCAACCCTAACCCTAACCCAGGGGTCTCTCTAACCCTAACCCAGGGGTCTCTCTAACCCTAACCCAGGGGTCTCTAACCCTAACCCAGGGGTCTCTAACCCTAACCCTAACCCAGGGGTCTCTAACCCTAACCCTAACCCAGGGGTCTCTCTAACCATAACCCAGGGGTCTCTAACCCTAACCCTAACCCAGGGGTCTCTCTAACCCTAACCCAGGGGTCTCTCCAACCCTAACCCAGGGGTCTCTCTAACCATAACCCAGGGGTCTCTAACCCTAACCCTAACCCAGGGGTCTCTCTAACCCTAACCCAGGGGTCTCTCCAACCCTAACCCAGGGGTCTCTCCAACCCTAACCCAGGGGTCTCTAACCCTAACCCTAACCCAGGGGTCTCTCTAACCCTAACCCAGGGGTCTCTCCAACCCTAACCCAGGGGTCTCTAACCCTAACCCAGGGGTCTCTAACCCTAACCCAGGGGTCTCTAACCCTAACCCAGGGGTCTCTAACCCTAACCCTAACCCAGGGGTCTCTCTAACCCTAACCCAGGGGTCTCTCTAACCCTAACCCAGGGGTCTCTCTAACCCTAACCCTAACCCAGGGGTCTCTCCAACCCTAACCCTAACCCAGGGGTCTCTCTAACCCTAACCCAGGGGTCTCTCTAACCCTAACCCAGGGGTCTCTCTAACCCTAACCCAGGGGTCTCTAACCCTAACCCAGGGGTCTCTCTAACCCTAACCCAGGGGTCTCTCCAACCCTAACCCAGGGGTCTCTAACCCTAACCCAGGGGTCTCTAACCCTAACCCAGGGGTCTCTCTAACCCTAACCCAGGGGTCTCTCCAACCCTAACCCAGGGGTCTCTCTAACCCTAACCCAGGGGTCTCTCTAACCCTAACCCAGGGGTCTCTCTAACCCTAACCCAGGGGTCTCTCTAACCCTAACCCTAACCCAGGGGTCTCTCCAACCCTAACCCTAACCCAGGGGTCTCTCTAACCCTAACCCAGGGGTCTCTCTAACCCTAACCCAGGGGTCTCTAACCCTAACCCAGGGGTCTCTCTAACCCTAACCCAGGGGTCTCTCCAACCCTAACCCAGGGGTCTCTAACCCTAACCCAGGGGTCTCTAACCCTAACCCTAACCCAGGGGTCTCTCCAACCCTAACCCAGGGGTCTCTCTAACCCTAACCCAGGGGTCTCTCTAACCCTAACCCAGGGGTCTCTCTAACCCTAACCCAGGGGTCTCTCTAACCCTAACCCAGGGGTCTCTCTAACCCTAACCCTAACCCAGGGGTCTCTCTAACCCTAACCCAGGGGTCTCTCTAACCCTAACCCTAACCCAGGGGTCTCTCTAACCCTAACCCTAACCCAGGGGTCTCTCGTTGGCCCATTACTTGTTTGATGAATATGAATGATAATGATGAAGATGATCTGCATCTTGTCTCCAATACTGGGTTCTTTATTCTATTTGCTGATGACACCAATATCTTCTTATCAGATAAAAATGGTCACAATTGAATCACCAAAATTAACTCTGAATTATGTCAAGTTGATTGCTGGTTTAAAGCCAACCAACTCAATACTAAAAAGAGCTCTTACATGATTTTTGCTCCAAAAAGCAAACAGTGTACATTTTGATTAGAACATTTGTTGGATAATATAACTAGAAAAATCACATCTGATGTCCAACCACATTGCTAGGAATATTGGTGTAATCAGAGAATACAGGATTTTCTACCTCCCTACCTTTTCTGACACACACACACACACACACACACACACACACACACACACACACACACACACACACACACACACACACACACACACACACACACACACACACACACACACACACACACCCTCACTAGCTCTCACACACACACACACACACACTCACACACACACCCTCCCTAGCTCACACCCTTTGTTTTACAGTCTAAAGATTCTCAGCATCTATGACGTCAACAAATTACACATCTGACCATTTGTTGTAATTTCAAAATGAATCTTTCACCTCTCAGCTTTCACAACACGTTTCAGTTCAACAAATAAGTTCACAGTTACAAGATCCTCCTCTAATCTCCATCTGCCTATTTCACAACATTCACAACCCCTTCCAGAGGTCAGTGTTTCTGGAACAGCCTCCCAGATCAACTGAAACATCGCACTAGTATTTGCCAAAAAAATAATAACTCTTGGAGCAACTTCCTTTTCAACTGATGCATTTCATATTCTTTTCATTGACATTTTTAACTATCTGCACATCTTAGACGAGCCAACAATAGCATAACGTTTGGTTTTATTATTAATATTACATTTTCTATTTTATTTGTTCTTCTTCTTCTCTGACTTAGAGGAGGCGTCCTGAGGAGCTGACCACGTCTCTTCTTCACTGCACAACTTACCCTTTTTCTTTTCATTGAGTCTTTCATTTGAGTGTGTGTGAGAGAGCCTGCATGTGTGTGTGAGTGTGTTCTCACCTGGACCTGGGCATGGTGTTCCTCTGCGGCGGCCATCTTGGCTTCCAGAACCTTCCTCTTGTCGTCGGCCGCCTGCAGGACGTCTGTCCGCTCACTCAGCTCTCTGCTCAGACGCACACAGTCCTGACGCAGACGAGCCCCCTCCGCATTCTGTCTGCAGGGGGGGACGAGGGGGGGGGGGGCGAGAGGAGGGGGGGGACGAGAGGAGGGGGGGGGAACAAGAGGAGGGGGGGGGAACGAGAGGAGGGGGGGGGAACGAGAGGAGGGGGGGGGAACAAGAGGAGGGGGGGGGAACAAGAGGAGGGGGGGGAACGAGAGGAGGGGGGGGGGGCGAGAGGAGGGGGGGGAACGAGAGGAGGGGGGACACGAGAGGAGGGGGGGTTATGCTGTGTAGTGTACCAGCTCTCACAGCCTGGCTGTGTGTGTGTGGTGTGTGGTGTGTGTGGTGTGGTGTGCGTGTGTGTGGTGTGTGTGGTGTGGTGTGCGTGTGTGTGGGGTGTGTGGTGGGGTGGGGTGTGTTGTGTGTGGTGTGGTGTGTGTGGTGTGTGTGTGGTGTGGGTCGTGTGTGTGGTGTGGGGTGTGTGGTGTGTGTGGGGTGTGTGGTGTGGGGTGTGGGGTGTGGGGTGTGTGTGGTGTGGTGTGTGTGGTGTGGTGTGTGTGGTGTGGTGTGTGTGGTGTGGTGTGTGTGTGGTGTGTGTGGTGTGGTGTGTGTGGTGTGATGTGTGTGGTGTGGTGTGTGTGGTGTGTGTGTGTACCTGCTCTCTGCCTGGCTGGTAGCCTGGTTCAGGGCGTCCCGGAGGATGGAGTTCTCCTGCTGCAGACGGGCCAGCTGGGCGCTGGGACCCTTCTCCAGCTGCTCCTGTAGGCTCTGGACCTGGGGGGGTTGATGACATCACATCGTAGACAGGACACATACGTGGCAACTGGTAGGACATTACATACATACATACACACACACACACACACACACACACACACACACACACACACACACACACACACACACACACACACACACACACACACACACACACACACGTCAGTGTGTTTCCAGGTGGTGACCTCTGACCTTCAGGGTGAGCTGCTGTGTCTCGGAGGTGTGGTGGCTGCAGGCCTCCTGCATGCGGGCCTGCAGGGCGCCATTCTCCTGCAGCCGGGCGCTCAGCTCAGAGCTCAGACGCGTCTCCACCGACGCCATCTTGGATTTCTCTGCACTCAGCTCCTGTGAAGTCGCCATGGAAACAGAGGTTAGACAACATGGCTGAACGTTGATCACCTGGGGCGGTTCTTGGCTGTGTGTGTGTGTGTGTGGGGGGGGGGGGGGGGTGTACCTTGGTCACCTCCCGGAGGCGGGTCTTGGCAGCGGCTGCATCGTCCTGGTAACCAGACAGCTGCTTGTCCTTCTCCTCCAGCTGCTTCTTCAGAGCACACAGGGGGTCCCCCTTCTGAGACGCCTGACACACACACACACACACACACAGTTAACGCAAAACACAAACCCCCTTCTGACATACCAGTTGCCAGATGTGTGTGTGTGTTGCTACCAGCTGCCAGGTGTGTGTGTGTGTATGAAGGTAATGTTGTACCAGGTGTGTGTGTGTGTGGGTGTGTGAAGGTAATGTTGTACAGGTGTGTGTGTGTTGCTACCAGCTGCCAGGTGTGTGTTTATGAAGGTAATGTTCTACCAGGTGTGTGTGTGTGTGTTTATGAAGGTAATGTTGTACCAGGTGTGTATGTGTGTGTATGAAGGTAATGTTGTACCAGGTGTGTATGTGTGTGTATGAAGGTAATGTTGTACCAGGTGTGTGTGTGTGTGTGTGTGTGTGTGTGTATGAAGGTAATGTTGGACAGGTGTGTGTGTGTATAAAGGTACTGTCTTACCAGTTGCCAGGTGTGTGTGTATAGCTACCAGCTATGCGAGTTGCCAAGTGTGTGAGAGAGTGTGTGTTTGTGTGGTGTGTGTATGTGGTGTGTGTGGTGTGTGTTGTGGGTGTGTGTGTGTGTGGGGGGGGGGGGGGGGGGCTGCGTGCGTGTGTGTGTGTGTGTGTGTGTGTGTGGTGTGGTATGTGTGTGTGTGTGTGTGTACCAGCTGCCAGGTGTCTTGGGCGTGGCCAGCCTTGTCGTTGAGGACCTGCAGAAGCTTCTGAGTCTCTCCATCGCTGAAGGTCGTCATGGTGATGGTGGACAGCAGGGTCTTATAGGGCAGCAGGAGAGGAGCGTCAGCCGGTTCCACGGCAACAGCTGGGGGAGGGGGGGGGGGGGGGGAGAGGATGAGGGGGGGGAGAGTGGATGAGGAGGGGAGAGAGAATGAGGGGGGGGAGAGGGGAGAGGATAACATGAGGTCAAAGGTCAGTTACACTCAAACCACAGAAGAAGACAGTTGACTAGTGTTTATAACAGTGTTATTACAACCTCCTCTAGTGTTTATAATTCTACCTGGCTCCGCCTTGGCCTTGGACTTCTTCTTCTTGGTTGGAGCCTCGGCAGGGGGGGCGGGGGCGGGGGCAGCAGCAGGGGGAGGGGCCTCGGCGGGGGGAGGGGCCTCAGCGGACACCTCAGCAGGCACGGGGGCCGTTACCGGGGCAACCTCTGCCACCACAGGTGGCACCACGGCCACGACAGGCACTTCCTTCGCAACAATCTCCGGGGCGGGGGCGGGGTCCACCTTGGCCTTCTTCTTCTTCTTCTCCTTGGGGGAGGGGGCGGGAGGCGTCTCCACGACCACAGGGGCGGGGGCGATGACGATGACAGGCTCGGGGGCGATGATGGGTTCAGGTTCCGGTTCCGGTTCTGGTTCGGAGGCGGGGGCTGGCTCCGGTTCCGGTTGGCTGACAGGCTCGGGGGCGGGGTCAGGGAGCTTCCCGTTGGGCCGCTGCTCCTCCTTCCTCTTGGCCTTGCTCTTCCTCTCCTTCTCCGCCTTCTCCTTCCTCTTCCTCTGTGGTGCCGCGGGGGGCGGCCCGGCCCGGCCCAGCTCCCGACGCTGCTTGGCCAGAGCCTCCTCGTAGGACGTCTCCTTCATGGACAGGCTGGACACCAGGGCGATGCCCAGCGCCGACACCAGCATGAAGCCTCCGAACACCATGAAGCCCAGCGTCTGAGGGTCGTAAACGTCCATGTCTGTCTCTGTAGCTCCCTCTACCTGCTGGGGGCGCACACACACACACACACACACACACACACACACACACACACACACACACACACACACACACACACACACACACACACACAGTTAGCATCACATAGTACACACACACAGTTCTAGACACCTATCAAACATCAACCACGTGTCAAAGTGTCAGGTTTGGTCCATGCTTCTGGACATCTGGTTGTATGAATGAAATTCATCCTCGCAAAAATGAAACTATCCTCTTCAAAAACACAGAATCCAGTGGTGAGGTGAAGCAGCCTCCCTCTCCGATCTCTGACAGCCTTCCTCCTCCGGGTTACTGACACAACACCAGCCTTTCATCTGGATCAGAATGATCCAGGATCAGATGGAGCTGGCTGGTTTCCCCTATACTACTCAACATTGGTCAGATAGATCTGATCCTGGATCGCAAAAAGAAGGATCGGGATCATTTTGGTCCAGATGAAGTTTTGGGCCCTGGTCTGTTGTATAACCGATCAGAACCAAGACAGAGAACAAGAAGGGTCTGACCGTCAGGGTCTAATCTGTCTGTGATGACATCACAACCTCCCCCTAATCAAACCAAACTTTATTTATCGTCAACACAGAATCCAGCCGTAGACAGTGGAACGAAAAGCTGGGCAGCTGGACCCTCAACGATGCAGAAGTAAGTCATAATCCACAGAACAGAACCAACGCTAGGATGGACCGGAGGACTTCCAGAACCACAGGTTCAGCCCAGATCAGATCAGACGACAGGATGAGGGTCCTGTCCTGTATGTGGGTGTGTTTAACACCTCTTCAGGTTGGGTTAGAAGGGATCAGCTGAGTCTAGGTGAACATGTTGAAGGGATCAGCTGAGTCTAGGTGAACATGTTGAAGGGATCAGCTGAGTCTAGGTGAACATGTTGAAGGGATCAGCTGAGTCTAGGTGAACATGTTAGACACACTCTCTCTCTCTACAATGATCAAACACTTCATTGATCAGAGAGCAGTATAATCAAATTTCAAACTGATCATTCTGATAGATTTAGCCCATTTTTGCAATTATTTGTATTATTAAAATAACTAAATTGTTTTTACATCAAAAGTAGAACCTGAGAACTGTTTTTTTTTTTTTTTTAAATATATAACAACAACCAATCAACATCTGAAAACTGGATAAATGAATTGATCTGAAATCAGTACATGTTCATCCCAGTTATCAGTTTAATAATCCATCCCCGGGAGATCGAACCTCCCAGACAGACCCAGGCTCAACCAGACCGCAGGTACGACAAGAACACGTGGACAAACGGAGAGTCTTAACGGAAGCAGAGTCACGGTAAAAAGACCAGCATCCCGGTAACCACGGCTTTACAACAAGACTTCACCCTGTACAGTCAGCGATACACGATTAGATTGTCGGGAGTGGGCTCACACACACACACACAGGAGGGAAGGGGGCTCACACACACACACACAGGAGGGAAGGGGGCTCTCACACACACACACAGGAGGGAAGGGGGCTACGTGTCTTTACAGACCATTAACCCCTTGTGCTGCCTCTGTACCCCGGGGTTACGTAACGGCCCACCACGTCAACGACCACTTGAGTCCCTGTTAGTTGGACTACAACTCCTTAAAAACGTCCCTCAAACACACGACCTCTTACAAAACACAACGACAACATATCGTGTTACTTTTATCACATGCGGGTCGGATATTCCCCGTCGTGTTTATGTGATTTAATTATCGGCTAATATTCATTTATAACTTCTAACGTCATTATTCTCATTTCATGACGCGTATCTCATAAACGATGAAGGAATGTTCCCAGTCGAATTCCTGAGACAAATGAACCAATCGTCTTCCTTCTGCTCCGGGGGACGAGTCATCACTGCTGCTCGATTCAATAGCCTGCAGCTCCGACTGATCCCTGATCGATCCCTGACTGATCCCTGATCGATCCCT
>NC_139672.1:17744056-17754542 GCF_951799395.1 Argentina silus | reverse complement strand
TACAATACTTAACACCATCACCACCAACACAGTATACAATACTTAACACCATCACCGCCAACACAGTATACAATACTTAACACCATCACCACCAACACAGTATACAATACTTAACACCATCACCACCAACACAGTATACAATACTTAACAACATCACCGCCAACACAGTATACAATACTTAACACCATCACCACCAACACAGTATACAATACTTAACAACATCACCGCCAACACAGTATACAATACTTAACATCATCACCACCAACACAGTATACAATACTTAACACCATCACCACCAACACAGTATACAATACTTAACACCATCACCACCAACACAGTATACAATACTTAACACCATCACCACCAACACAGTATACAATACTTAACACCATCACCACCAACACAGTATACAATACTTAACACCATCACCACCAACACAGTATACAATACTTAACACCATCACCACCAACACAGTATACAATACTTAACACCATCACCAACACAGTATACAATACTTAACACCACCAACACAGTATACAATACTTAACACCATCACCACCAACACAGTATACGATACTTAACACCACCAACACAGTATACAATACTTATCATCACCAACACAGTATACAATACTTAACACCATCACCAACACCACCAACACAGTATACAATACTTAACATGCCTCCCTGCCCAGGCTCTGATTGGTCCAGCTGTCTGGTGAGGTCATGGACAGCGGTGGCGAGGGGCGGGGCCTGGCAGAGGAGGAGGCTGTGTGTACGTCAGCATCAGACGGGCTGGAGGAGGGAGAGGTGGAGGGAGAGACCCTGCTGATCGTAGAGTCAGAGGACCAGGTGAGGGGGGGGAGGGAGGGAGGAGGGAGAGACCCTGCTGATCGTAGAGTCAGAGGACCAGGTGAGGGGGGGGAGGGAGGGAGGGAGGGAGGAGGGAGAGACCCTGCTGATCGTAGAGTCAGAGGACCAGGTGAGGGGGGGGAGGGAGGGAGGGAGGGAGGAGGGAGAGACCCTGCTGATCGTAGAGTCAGAGGACCAGGTGAGGGGGGGGAGGGAGGGAGGGAGGGAGGAGGGAGAGACCCTGCTGATCGTAGAGTCAGAGGACCAGGTGAGGGGGGGGAGGGAGGGAGGGAGAGGTGGAGGGAGAGACCCTGCTGATCGTAGAGTCAGAGGACCAGGTGAGGGGGGGGAGGGAGGGAGGGAGGGAGGAGGGAGAGACCCTGCTGATCGTAGAGTCAGAGGACCAGGTGAGGGGGGGGGGGGAGGGAGGAGGGAGAGGTGGAGGGAGAGACCCTGCTGATCGTAGAGTCAGAGGACCAGGTGAGGGGGGGGAGGGAGGGAGAGACCCGGGTGAGGGAGGAGGAGCTCTCCAGCTATGCAGATATGTATACGTGTGTATTATACGTACACACATAACAGGAAAGTGACAGCGATAGTTTGTTTGATTGATAATTTGTTTGATTGATAGTTTGATTGATTGATAAGAGAAGATGTACTTTATTATCTGAGGTAAATGTGTCTGACAGTTGAAGTCTGTTCAGACACAAATCACTGTACAATACTGCAACCTGACGGACTGACGGACTGATTGATTAATTGATTGACTGACTGGTTGATCTCCTGTGCAGGCGTCTGTGGATCTGTCTCATGACCAGAGTGGCGACTCTCTGACCAGCGAGGTGGGGGAGGAGGGGGAGGGGGGTGAGGGGGGGGGCTGGACCGACCACATGGCCTTCTACTGCGACCGCTGCCACAAATGGATCCCCAGTGGTGAGGAGGAGGGGGGGGGGGGGGTCTTTGAGCTGTATTCTGTAACCCTGCTCCTTCCTTGTGTGCACTTCTTAACTCCCGTGTGTGTGTGTGTGTGTGTGTGTGTGTGTGTGTGTGTGTGTGTGTGTGTGTGTGCGCAGGCCAGCTGCGTGGGGACCAGCCCAGCTATCTGAAGGGTGATAACTTCTTCAGGTTCATCTGTTCTGACTGTTCTGACGACAACAAGGAGACCTTTGACCGCATGAGGCTCACCTGGCAACAGGTAACCAGGGGGAGGGGTTATCTGGCAACAGGGGCTTACCTGAGAAGAGCATGTTTTACATTATTGTATTATATATATATGATAATATTTATTATTGTATTGTAATGTTGAAAGCATTTTATTTAGCCTTCTGAAACCAGGAGTCAGTCTGTCTGAAGATGAGTTAAACACCTTGTTGTGTGTGTGTGTGTGTGTGTGTGTGTGTGTGTGTGGGTGTGGTCAGGTGGTGATGCTGGCCATGTACAACCTCTCTCTGGAGGGGACGGGACGTCAAGGTTACTTCAGGTGGAAGGAGGACATCTGTGCTTTCATTGGTCGACACTGGGCCTTCCTGTTAGGGACCAGGTCAGAGACACACACACACACACACTTTACACTGCTTCCTACAGAGCTGGGGACCAGGTCAGAGACACACACACACACACACACACACACACACACACACACTGCTTCCTACAGAGCTGGGGACCAGGTCAGAGGGACCAGGTCAGAGGGACCAGGTCAGAGACAGGGTTAGGGTTAGAGGTCAGAGGGACCAGGTCAGAGGGACCAGGTCAGAGACAGGGTTAGGGTTAGGGTTAGAGGTCAGAGGGACCAGGTCAGAGGGACCAGGTCAGAGGGACCAGGTCAGAGACAGGGTTAGGGTTAGAGGTCAGAGGGACCAGGTCAGAGGGACCAGGTCAGAGACAGGGTTAGGGTTAGAGGTCAGAGGGACCAGGTCAGAGACAGGGTTAGGGTTAGGGTTAGAGGTCAGAGGGACCAGGTCAGAGGGACCAGGTCAGAGGGACCAGGTCAGAGACAGGGTTAGGGTTAGGGTTAGAGGTCAGAGGGACCAGGTCAGAGGGACCAGGTCAGAGGGACCAGGTCAGAGACAGGGTTAGGGTTAGGGTTAGAGGTCAGAGGGACCAGGTCAGAGGGACCAGGTCAGAGACAGGGTTAGGGTTAGAGGTCAGAGGGACCAGGTCAGAGGGACCAGGTCAGAGGGACCAGGTCAGAGACAGGGTTAGGGTTAGAGGTCAGAGGGACCAGGTCAGAGACAGGGTTAGGGTTAGGGTTAGAGGTCAGAGGGACCAGGTCAGAGACAGGGTTAGGGTTAGGGTTAGAGGTCAGAGGGACCAGGTCAGAGACAGGGTTAGGGTTAGGGTTAGAGGTCAGAGGGACCAGGTCAGAGGGACCAGGTCAGAGGGACCAGGTCAGAGACAGGGTTAGGGTTAGGGTTAGGGTTAGAGGTCAGAGGGACCAGGTCAGAGGGACCAGGTCAGAGGGACCAGGTCAGAGACAGGGTTAGGGTTAGGGTTAGAGGTCAGAGGGACCAGGTCAGAGGGACCAGGTCAGAGACAGGGTTAGGGTTAGAGGTCAGAGGGACCAGGTCAGAGGGACCAGGTCAGAGGGACCAGGTCAGAGACAGGGTTAGGGTTAGAGGTCAGAGGGACCAGGTCAGAGACAGGGTTAGGGTTAGGGTTAGAGGTCAGAGGGACCAGGTCAGAGACAGGGTTAGGGTTAGAGGTCAGAGGGACCAGGTCAGAGGGACCAGGTCAGAGACAGGGTTAGGGTTAGGGTTAGAGGTCAGAGGGACCAGGTCAGAGACAGGGTTAGGGTTAGAGGTCAGAGGGACCAGGTCAGAGGGACCAGGTCAGAGACAGGGTTAGGGTTAGGGTTAGAGGTCAGAGGGACCAGGTCAGAGGGACGACTCTCTACTAATAGTGTCACTCCAGAGTGTTGACCTGTGACCTGTGACCCTGAGCAGGAAGAAGACGTCTACCTGGTGGAGCACGGTGGCTGGCTGCCTCTCCGTGGGGAGCCCCACCTTCTTCCGCTCGGGGGCCCAGGAGTTCGGGGAGCCCGGCTGGTGGAAGCTGGTCCAGAACCGGCCGCCCACCCTGAGACCCGAGGGAGACAAGACCTCCCTGGCCGCTCTGAAGAGCAAAGGTATCCGGACCTCTGACCCTAACACTGACCTCTGACCCTAACACTGACCTCTGACCCTAACACTGACCTCTGACCCTGAACCTAACACTGACCTCTGACCCTGAACCTAACACTGACCTCTAACCCTGACCCTAACACTGACCTCTAACCCTGACCCTGACCCTAACACTGACCTCTAACCCTGACCTCTGACCCTGACAACGTTGTTATGTATCCCAGACATCAGTTTATGTGTTGTTGATGTTGTTGTTGTTTTCCCAGCAGCCTCCAGGCCGGTGCTGGAGCCTGTCATGGCGGTGGAGGGGCTGCGGAGGCGCGGGGGGAGGAATCCCGTGGAGAACGCCACCCAGCTGAAGGAGAAGCGCTCGCGCACGCAGGAGGCCAAGGACATCCGGAGGGCACAGAAGGAGGTGCAGGGAGGAGGGGGTGGGGGCTACCTGGACCGCAGCAGCGCCTCCTCCACCCCCGTCAAATTGGGCGGTCGGGGTGGCGTGTCTGGGGCGGGGGGGCGTGGCCTGGAGAAGGGCGAGGTCGTGGACTTCTCCTCCCTCAGCTCCTCAGACCGCACCCCCCTCACCAGCCCAAGCCCCTCCCCCTCGCCAGACTTCTCCGCCCCCGGCACGCCGGCCTCTCACTCGGCCACGCCCTCTCTGCTGTCGGAGGCGGACCTCATCCCCGATGTGATGCCACCGCAGGCGCTGTTCCACGGTGAGCCAATCAGATGATGACGCTTAGATGGTTTTATTCTTTATTTTCAAATGTACAATAATCTGGGACTAGACTAGGGCTGGGCTAGGATAGGGCTAGACTAGAGTTGGACTAGGGCTAGGGTTGGACTAGGCTCGGGTTGGACTAGGGCTGGACTAGGGTGGACTAGGCTAGAGCTGGAAAACTAGCGCACAGTCTGCCTGGAGTGTGTTACCCTGTGTTAATCTGTGTCAATCTCTTTGTTAATCTGTTACTTGAGTTAATCTCTGTGTTTCTGTGTTAATCCCAGATGACGAGGAGCTGGACGGGGAGGGGGTCATCGACCCGGGCATGGAGTACCTCCCCCCTCCCAATGTCGCCACGGCGACTGGCGCCCTCACCATCCGCAAGAAGCAGCGCCCTGCGGCGGGGGCGGGGCTTATCAAACAGGAGGCGGAGAGCGAGGAGGAGGAGGAGGAGGACGAAGAGCACCGTCGTCGTAGCGATGGCCTGGCAGGCAGGGGGCGTGGCACGGCCGGCGGGGGCGGGGAGAGGAGGCGGGGCCTCCTGGAGAAAGGGGAGGGGCCCTGCGCGGTGTTGTCGGGCCGGCGGCTCCTCCCCCTCAGCCTGTACGAGGAGCGCGTGTTGCTCCGCCGCCTGGAGGCGTGTCCCCAGGCGATGGCGGTGACCCCCCAGGCCGCGCGGCTCCGCAGGAAGCTGCTGGTGCGTCAGGCGAGGCGCCAGAGAGGGCTCCCCCTGCTGGACGTGGACCGGGCGGTCCGCACCGCGCTCACCCTGGTGGGGGGCGTCTACGGGGAACAAGAGGGAGGGGGGCGGGGGGGCGCGTACCGGACCACCAGCCAAGATCTCCGCATCCTAGACCGCTTCCAGGTACCGCACACCTGTCTGTCTCCTCCTCCACCTGTCTGTCTGCTCCTCCACCTGTCTGTCTGCTCCTCCACCTGTCTGTCTGTTTAGACCCACCCACCTGTCTGTCTGCTTCTCCACCTGTCTGTCTATTTCGACACACCTGTCTGTCTGCTCCTCCACCTGTCTGTCTGCTCCTGTACCTGTCTGTCTGCTCTTCTACCTGTCTGTCTGCTCCGCTCCTGTACCTGTCTGTCTGTTTATACACACCTGTCTGTCTGCTCCTCCACCTGTCTGTCTGTTTAGGGGGAGGGGCATGTTTTCGGTTCAAGAAAATCTTCCTTAGTTTTCCCCGTCAGGATTTTCTCACAAAGAAAAATTAATTTACGTGTTTTTGTCTCGAACCGAACAGACAATCTGTTTCACTAAACCACCTCTCCTGTGTGTAGAACCTCTCTCCTGTGTGTAGAACCTCTCTCCTGTGTGTAGAACCTCTCTCCTGTGTGTAGAACCTCTCTCCTGTGTAGAACCTCTCTCCTGTGTGTAGAACCTCTCTCCTGTGTGTAGAACCTCTCTCCTGTGTGTAGAACCTCTCTCCTGTGTGTAGAACCTCTCCTGTGTGTAGAGTTCTGTTAGGTGGTGTTCTAAAGAGTGTGTGTGTGTGTGTGTGTGTGTGTGTAGACGACAGTGTCGACCAGCAGGGGGCTCCACCAGCCCTCCGTCTCCTTCTGCCAGAGGCTGATGGGATCAGAGGCCAGTGACCAGCAGGGGATCAGGAGCCCCTACACCTCCCGGACCCTCAAACCCTACATCAGGTACACACACACACACACACACCTCCCGGACCCTCAAACCCTACATCAGGTACACACACACACACACACACACCTCCCGGACCCTCAAACCCTACATCAGGTACACACACACACACACACACCTCCCGGACCCTCAAACCCTACATCAGGTACACACACACACACACACACCTCCCGGACCCTCAAACCCTACATCAGGTACACACACACACACACACACACCTCCCGGACCCTCAAACCCTACATCAGGTACACACACACATACACACACACACACCTCCCGGACCCTCAAACCCTACATCAGGTACACACACACATACACACACACACACCTCCCAGACCCTCAAACCCTACATCAGGTACACACACACACACACACCTCCCGTACCCTCAAACCCTACATCAGGTACACACACACACACACACTCACCCTCAGACTGTGTGTGTGTGTGTGTGTGTGTGTGTGTGTGTGTGTGTGTGTGTGTGTGTGTGTGTGTGTGTGTGTGTGTGTGTGTGTGTGTGTAGGAGGGACTATGAGAGCCGCCCGGTGAAGCAGCGTCTGCTGGCAGAGATCAGAGCGTACCCCCACCGGAGGGACCCTCTCTGGGCCGCGCCCCCCGACGCCCCCCTGGACTACTGCTACGTCCGCCCGTGCCACGTCCCCTCCATCAACGCCATGTGTCATCACGCCTTCTGGCCAGGTCGCAACCCCCCCCCCACACACACACACACACACACACATGCATGCATGCAGACACACACACACACACACACATATGCTCGCACGCAGACACACACACACACGCTAACCTAGTAGCCTCTTTAGCAGCTAGCTCTCTCCCTCCCTCCTCTGTAGAAGGTGATGGTGACCTCTGAACCCCCCCCCCCCCCCCTTCCAGGTGTGGACCTGTCTGAGTGCCTACAGTACCCAGACTTCAGTGTTGTAGTTCTCTATAAGAAGGTGGTGGTGGCCTTCGGTTTCCTGGTTCCTGACGTCAAGTACAACGAGGCCTACATCTCCTTCCTATTGGTCCATCCGGAGTGGAGGCGGGCCGGCATCGCCACCTTCATGATCTACCACCTCATCCAGGTGAGACATCTTTATCATCATCACCATCATCATCATCATCACAATGATGGTGGTGGTGATGAAGATGATTTTGTATTACATTATTTTTTATAAATACATTAACTGCAATTTTGGGTCACATTAACAGACAATATTATTGTGTATTGTGGTATTTTCTAGGGTCATATTGTAAATAAGAAAATATGTGTGTGTGTGTGTGTGTCTCTCTCTGTCTGTCTGTCTCTGTGTGTGTGTCTCTGTGTGTGCGTGTGTGTGTGTGTGTCTGTCTCTGTGATGGTGTGCATGCGTGCGTGCGTGTGTGTGTGTCTCTCTGTGTGTGTGTGTGCGTGCGTGTGTGTGTGTGTCTGTCTCTGTGATGGTGCGTGTGTGTGCGTGTGTGTCTCTGTGTGTGTGTGTGTGTGTGTGTGTGTGCGCGTGTGTGTGTGTCTCTGTGTGTGTGTGTGTGCCTCTGTGTGTGTGTGTGTGTGTGTGTGTGTGTGTGTGTGTGTGTGCGTGTGTGCGCGTGTGCGTGTGCGTGTGTGTAGACCTGTATGGGGAAGGACGTCACCCTCCACGTGTCGGCCAGTAACCCGGCAATGCTGCTGTACAGGAAGCTGGGCTTCCAGACGGAGGAGTACATCCTGGACTTCTACGACAAGTACTACCCTCTGGACAGCAGCCAGTGTCGGCACGCCTTCTTCCTGCGCTTGCGTCGCTGAGACAGGACGTGGTCATAGGCTGCCACAGTCAGACAGGATGTGGTCACACCTTGAATCCCAAATCAAGCCCTAATGCACTTCTGTAGATCTGAGATGAAGGGACAGGGCTAGGAGGTAGGAGGTAGGGGCTAGGAGGTAGGAGGTAGGAGGTAGGGGCTAGGAGGTAGGAGGTAGGGGCTAGGAGGTAGGGGCTAGGAGGTAGGGGCTAGGAGGTAGGGGCTAGGAGGTAGGAGGTAGGGGCTAGGAGGTAGGGGCTAGGAGGTAGGAGGTAGGGGCTAGGAGGTAGGGGCTAGGAGGTAGGAGGTAGGGGCTAGGAGGTAGGGGCTAGTGTCTAGGAGGTAGGGGGTAGGGGGTAGGGTCTAGTGTCTAGGAGGTAGGGTCTAGGAGGTAGGGGCTAGGAGGTAGGGGCTAGGAGGTAGGAGGTAGGGGCTAGGAGGTAGGGGCTAGGAGGTAGGAGGTAGGGGCTAGGAGGTAGGGGCTAGGAGGTAGGGGCTAGGAGGTAGGAGGTAGGGGCTAGGAGGTAGGGGCTAGTGTCTAGGGGGTAGGAGGTAGGGGGTAGGGTCTAGTGTCTAGGAGGTAGGGTCTAGGAGGTAGAGGCTAGTGTCTAGGGGGTAGGGTCTAGGGGGTAGGGGGTAGGGTCTAGTGTCTAGGAGGTAGGGTCTAGGAGGTAGAGGCTAGTGTCTAGGGGGTAGGGTCTAGGGGGTAGGGTCTAGTGTCTAGGAGGTAGGGTCTAGTGTCTAGGAGGTAGGGGGTAGGGTCTAGGGGGTAGGGGCTAGTGTCTAGGGGGTAGGGGCTAGTGTCTAGGAGGTAGGGTCTAGTGTCTAGGAGGTAGGGGCTAGTGTCTAGGAGGTAGGGGCTAGTGTCTAGGAGGTAGGGGCTAGTGTCTAGGAGGTAGGGGCTAGTGTCTAGGAGGTAGGGGCTAGTGTCTAGGAGGTAGGGGCTAGTGTCTAGGGGGTAGGGTCTAGGGGGTAGGGTCTAGTGTCTAGGAGGTAGGGGCTAGTGTCTAGGAGGTAGGGGCTAGTGTCTAGGAGGTAGGGGCTAGTGTCTAGGAGGTAGGGGCTAGTGTCTAGGAGGTAGGGGCTAGTGTCTAGGGGGTAGGGTCTAGGGGGTAGGGTCTAGTGTCTAGGAGGTAGGGGCTAGTGTCTAGGGGGTAGGGTCTAGTGTCTAGGAGGTAGGGGCTAGTGTCTAGGAGGTAGGGGCTAGTGTCTAGGAGGTAGGGGCTAGTGTCTAGGAGGTAGGGGCTAGTGTCTAGGGGGTAGGGTCTAGGGGGTAGGGTCTAGTGTCTAGGGGGTAGGGTCTAGTGTCTAGGAGGTAGGGGCTAGTGTCTAGGAGGTAGGGGCTAGTGTCTAGGAGGTAGGGGCTAGTGTCTAGGAGGTAGGGGCTAGTGTCTAGGAGGTAGGGGCTAGTGTCTAGGGTTTGGAGGACAGGAGATGGGACTGGACAGGCCAAGTTCATATGGAATATGTATATGTATGTTATGTATGAGATGCTATTGATTACAACTGTCTGTCTGTCTGTCTGTCTGTCTGTCTCTGTCTGTCTGTCTGCAGCCACAGTATTACTGTTGGATCAGTGTGAATAAACCAGGATGTTTTTCTATCCTAAAGATGATGTTTTATGTTTTCTCATGATTTTGTAACTGCTCTTGTTTCTGGACTGTTCTGCGATTCTCATATAAAGAAAGAAAATCATGTTGAGTTCTGACTGTCGTTCTACGTCTCTTTTGTCTCTTTTGATCGATGTTTTGCATGACTGGAGATGTGTTAAATTATCTCAATCAACAAGTACTGAACATCTTTACTGAACCCTTCATGGTACTGCCCCCCCCCCCTTCATAAAAAGATAAGAAAATCATCAGGGGTAAAACATCAGGGGGTCAGCCTCTCAGCCTCTCAGCCTCTCCAAGATCTGTTCTCTGAGCTCCAATCCTGGAACTCTGTCCGCCTACTTCCAGTCAATGTAAATGAGGATTTCTTCAAAATAAGAGACCAAGTTCAACTTTATTTTGCATTTAAACAGTAAATAGGGATCAAGGAACCACAAACAATATGCTAATTATCTTTACACATATATATCAAACATCACCATATAATATTTGGTATAGTATCGCCCCAGAAGGGTTTGTAATTGTTCTTATATCCATAGGTTAGACCCGGGTTAGAACAGGTCTAGAACCAGGTTAGTCCTGGGTTAGACTCATGTTAGAACAGGTCTAGTCCTGCGTTACAACAGGTCTAGTCCTGCGTTAGAACAGGTCTAGTTCCATGTTAGAACAGGTCTAGTCCAGGGTTAATCCTGGGTTAACCCAGCTTGTCCAGCAGGCCCTGTCCGGTCCGAGCAGCCAGGACAGACACCAG
>NC_139672.1:17731556-17739056 GCF_951799395.1 Argentina silus | reverse complement strand
CGTGTTCACTGGTACCATGGTCTCACACTGGACACACACACACATCTAACACACACACACACGTGAAAAAAGATAGCTAAAACACACACACACACACACACATCTAACACACACACACACACACACACACGAAAAAAGACATCCAAAACACACACACACACACACGAAAATGCATGCACAAACACACACACACACCTGTGCTGCCTCAGGGGGGGGCAGCCTGTGGCTGGGGAGGGGGGGCACGGTGGCACCACACTGCAGACAGAAGCAGGAGAAGGGGTCTGAGGGACGTGGACTGAGACACAGAGAGCACCTGGGGGGGGGGGAGAAGTACAGTACATCAATGTCTCCCACCTGAGGAGGTCTTCCCCCCCCCTCCCCTCCCCCCTATCTGAGGAGGTCCCACCCCCCACCTGAGGAAGTCTGTCTGTCTCTGGATGCGGGACAGGTGGGTGTGGTTTAGGGCTCTGAGGGGCGTGGTCTCCAGGCTGGCACTCTGAGGAGGAGGAGAGGAAGGTCCAACACCGTCATCGTCACGGTGACCAGGGACCAGACAGGAGGAGAGGAAGGTCCAACACCGTCATCGTCACGGTGACCAGGGACCAGACAGGAGGAGAGGAAGGTCCAACACCGTCATCGTCACGGTGACCAGGGACCAGACAGGAGGAGAAAAGTGGTCATCATCGTCACGGTGACCAGGGACCAGACAGGAGGAGAGGAAGTGGTCATCATCGTTAACACACGTTAACTAAATCTATATTTATATAATTATAGATCTATTTATTATTAGATTGAAATATAATATAATAATACAAATATAATAAAATGAACAAATATATAATAATATAATATAATAATAATAATAATAATAATATCATCATATGAACATACCTCAGGTCGCTGTGTGGGCGTGGCCTGCGGGGGGGCAGGGCCAGGGCAACTGAGGAAGCGAGGGCCAATAGGAGACCTGCAGGAAGCTCCACCTCCCTTCAGCTGAGGGACTGAGGAGAAACAACATCAGAACCACTGGAAGGTTAGAGCTAGGGTTGAGTTAGGGTTAGGGTTGAGTTAGGGTTAGGGTTGAGTTAGGGTTGAGTTAGGGTTAGGGCTAGGGTTGAGTTAGGGCTAGGGTTGAGTTAGGGTTGAATTAGGGTTGAGTTAGGGTTGAGTTAGGGTTGAGTTAGGGTTGAGTTAGGGTTAGGGCTAGGGTTGAGTTAGGGTTAGGGCTAGGGTTGAGTTAGGGTTAGGGCTAGGGTTGAGTTAGGGTTGAGTTAGGGTTGAGTTAGGGTTAGGGCTAGGGTTGAGTTAGGGTTGAGTTAGGGTTAGGGCTAGGGTTGAGTTAGAGTTAGGGCTAGGGTTGAGTTAGGGTTGAGTTAGGGTTAGGGCTAGGGTTGAGTTAGGGCTAGGGTTGAGTTAGGGTTGAGTTAGGGTTAGGGCTAGGGTTGAGTTAGGGCTAGGGTTGAGTTAGGGTTAGGGCTAGGGTTGAGTTAGGGTTGAGTTAGGGTTAGGGCTAGGGTTGAGTTAGGGTTAGGGTCTGGGTTAGTGTTAGGGTTAGGGTCTGGGTTAAGGTTAGTGTTAGGGGACTCACCTTGAAGCGTCAGGGAGGCGTCTCCAGATCCCCCCTCTGGCCAGGCTCCTCCTCCAACAAACTCCAGGGAGAGCTCTGATTGGTGCTCCTTCAGGAAGTTGTCCTCATCGTCCTCTGTGTGATTGGCTGAGTCGTTAGAGGGAAGGTTCTCAACCAGGAACAGCTTGGTGACCACTGCACTCTCTCTGCCATCCCTGGAGAACAAGAACAGCCATCCTTCTCTCTCTCTAGAGGACAATAACATGGTCTCTGTCTCAGTGAACTAAGGCCTTGCTAATGAGAGGGACCTTTTCTGTACTCCTGTAATCATTTCTGACTAAAAACACGTCTGTTTAATAGTCAGCTGTATCAGCAGTATCAGACAGGATCAGCGGTATCAGTATCAGTGTGTGTGTGTGTGGTGTGTGTGTGTGTGTGTGTGTGTGTGTGTGTGTGTGTGTGTGTGTGTGTGTGTGTGTGTGTGTGTGTGTGACTGTGGATTGTAGTCTACAGTGTTTAGACATTGTGATTGACTAGAGATCCAACCACAGGATTTATTTGTAGAGAAAAGTGAAGTTGGATGTACACCTGTTGGCCAATCAGGTTGTGTTTGGAATGGAGAGGTTTGAGTCAAGTCCAGTCATGCACCCAGTATACAGGTTGTAAACTGTACAATGACTGAGTAAGCTTCCTCTCAACAGTGCAGTAATAACACAAGTAAACATAACAACAATACACAATGAAGTAAGGAGCAATACAAGTCCCCCCCGCCCCACCTGCTGACGGCCAGGGCTTTGACGTTGACCCGTCCAGGAGGGAGGCGGATCGGTCCGCTGTACGTCAGCGTGCCGCCACCTCCCGGCCCCGGCCCCGGCCCCGGCCCCCTCCTCCGCGCCTCGGGACGGCTCCCGTCCAGCGTGTAGAAGACCCTCACCTCTGGGCTGTCTGGAGCACAGTGTGTGTGTGTGTGTGTGTGTGTGTGTGTGTGTGTGTGTGTGTGTGTGTGTGTGTGTTTTATATGTTTTATTATATATTATATTAAACAGCCATGCATTACATGTTTTGTTATACATTCTATTAAACAGCCGCTCTGTCACCTGATTTGATCTCAACCGGGGTC
Source organism: Argentina silus (assembly GCF_951799395.1). Taxonomy (NCBI): domain Eukaryota; kingdom Metazoa; phylum Chordata; class Actinopteri; order Argentiniformes; family Argentinidae; genus Argentina; species Argentina silus. The sequence continues at coordinate 17,736,369 of NC_139672.1, read as the reverse complement.
GCGGTGTCTATCTCGTGCTTGGCTTTCCCGGGAGGCGGGACTCGGACCGGTATCACGTGCGGCACCGCGACCGAACCCGCCGTCATCTTCACGTTCTAGAACCCAGAACAGAACCTCATCAGTTCACCCGAACCCGAACAAACACTCCCACGATGGAGCTCATATCCTGCTGAAAGGGAGAATCGTATGTTACGTGATTTGCTTTCAACCAAAATGCGTGTAGTTTATATTTAATAGTTGTCTCCAATGAAGTGACCGTTCTTCGTTACCGACAATAACGTCCTCCTGTGTTCGTCTGTCCCAGTAACCACAGCAACCAGTAACCCAGTAACCACAGCAACCAGTAACCACAGCAACCAGTAACCCAGTAACCACAGCAACCAGTAACCCAGTAACCACAGCAACCAGCCTCAACAAACAACAAACTCTTCCATTGGTTATTTCAACATAACTGCTTGAATATTGTCAAGTCTTTGAAAATAAATGTATTAAATGTGCCATCTTTCACTCTACATTTGTTTTTACACTTTTGTAATTATATTATTATAACGCCGTTGTAATGTCGGCAAACGGGCCTTATTTCTTGAAAAAGCTGTTTTATAGCAGAAGTATTTTCCTGTTTTTCCATCAGGCGATGCGCGGACCTCCAGAAGCGGCGACCTGCGACAGCAGAGGAAGGACCGGAGCAGCGGCTCACATGTGGATGAATGACCGGGTTAGATTATAGAGATATAGAGTTAGATTATAGAGATATAGGGTTAGATTATAGAGATATAGGGTTAGATTATAGAGATATAGGGTTAGGGTTAGACACTCAGGGCTAGGGTTAGGGTTAGGGTTAGTTAGTTAGTTACTATTTCTCTTACAACCTTCTACGATGGCGGATGTGAAAGTCAAACAAGAGTCCCCAGATGTGGCAGAAATCGAAAAGAGGTTTGTTTGCGCTCACAACGGACAGTCACGGCTAGTTACGTTAGAGGACGGCTAGTTACGTTAGCGGACGGCTAGTTGCGTTAGAGGACGGCTAGTTGCGTTAGAGGACGGCTAGTTACGTTAGAGGACGGTTAGTTACGTTAGCGGACGGTTAGTTACGTTAGAGGACGGCTAGTTACGTTAGAGGACGGTTAGCTGCGTTAGAGGACGGCTAGTTACGTTAGCGGACGGTTAGTTACGTTAGAGGACGGCTAGTTACGTTAGAGGACGGCTAGCTGCGTTAGAGGACGGTTAGTTGCGTTAGAGGACGGTTAGTTACGTTAGAGGACGGCTAGCTACGTTAGAGGACGGCTAGTTACGTTAGAGGACGGCTAGTTACGTTAGAGGACGGCTAGTTACGTTAGAGGACGGCTAGCTGCGTTAGAGGACGGCTAGTTACGTTAGAGGACGGCTAGTTACGTTAGAGGACGGCTAGCTACGTTAGAGGACGGCTAGTTACGTTAGAGGACGGCTAGTTACGTTAGAGGACGGTTAGCTGCGTTAGAGGACGGATAGCTGCGTTAGAGGACGGCTAGTTACGTTAGAGGACGGCTAGTTACGTTAGAGGACGGCTAGTTACGTTAGAGGACGGTTAGTTACGTTAGAGGACGGCTAGTTACGTTAGAGGACGGCTAGTTACGTTAGAGGACGGTTAGCTGCGTTAGAGGACGGATAGCTGCGTTAGAGGACGGCTAGTTACGTTAGAGGACGGCTAGCTGCGTTAGAGGACGGTTAGCTACGTTAGAGGACGGCTAGTTACGTTAGAGGACGGCTAGCTGCGTTAGCGGACGGCTAGCTGCGTTAGCGGACGGCTAGCTGCGTTAGAGGACGGCTAGTTACGTTAGAGGACGGTTAGTTACGTTAGAGGACGGTTAGTTACGTTAGAGGACGGCTAGTTGCGTTAGAGGACGGCTAGCTGCGTTAGAGGACGGTTAGTTACGTTAGAGGACGGCTAGTTGCGTTAGAGGACGGCTAGTTACGTTAGAGGACGGCTAGTTACGTTAGAGGACGGCTAGTTACGTTAGAGGACGGCTAGTTACGTTAGAGGACGGTTAGTTACGTTAGAGGACGGCTAGTTACGTTAGAGGACGGCTAGTTGCGTTAGAGGACGGCTAGCTGCGTTAGAGGACGGCTAGTTGCGTTAGAGGACGGTTAGTTACGTTAGAGGACGGTTAGTTACGTTAGCGGACGGCTAGTTACGTTAGAGGACGGTTAGTTACGTTAGAGGACGGCTAGTTGCGTTAGAGGACGGCTAGTTGCGTTAGAGGACGGCTAGTTGCGTTAGAGGACGGCTAGTTGCGTTAGAGGACGGTTAGTTGCGTTAGAGGACGGCTAGTTGCGTTAGAGGACGGCTAGCTGCGTTAGAGGACGGTTAGTTGCGTTAGAGGACGGCTAGCTGCGTTAGAGGACGGCTAGCTGCGTTAGAGGACGGCTAGCTGCGTTAGAGGACGGCTAGCTGCGTTAGAGGACGGCTAGTTGCGTTAGAGGACGGCTAGCTGCGTTAGAGGACGGCTAGCTGCGTTAGAGGACGGTTAGTTGCGTTAGAGGACGGCTAGTTACGTTAGAGGACGGCTAGTTACGTTAGAGGACGGCTAGTTACGTTAGAGGACGGCTAGTTACGTTAGAGGACGGTTAGTTACGTTAGAGGACGGCTAGTTGCGTTAGAGGACGGCTAGTTACGTTAGAGGACGGCTAGCTACGTTAGCGGACGGCTAGTTACGTTAGAGGACGGCTAGCTACGTTAGAGGACGGCTAGTTACGTTAGAGGACGGCTAGCTACGTTAGAGGACGGTTAGCTACGTTAGCTATCCATGTCTGGCAAGATAACGCCGTATGATTCCCAACGGAGTCACGTTTTAACGATGAGGAGGAGAGAATTCACTGGCAGGTTTAAAACAATCAGAAATAACGACGTCTACTGTTGATTGATGGGGTGATCCAGAGACTGGCTGACTAAGGCGGTAAGGACGGTGTGTCAGTCGTCAGGCTGCCAAGTCAACCGGGATCACTCAGAGTGGGTTGGTTGGGTTGGTTGGGTTGGGTTGGTTGCGCTGATGTCAGAGAAGATGCTCCAGTCCCAGACGACACACGTTTGACAGTAGTGTCAGATGACACCTTCTCTTAGTCAGCCAGTCTCTGTGTTACACCATGACACACACACACACACACACACACACATACACAATATCTAAAGGGCATTTTAAAGCCTCCTCCCCATCGGAGTTAGACAGTTAGGCGATCCAGGTGTGTGTCTCCCCTCCAGGATAAAGGAGCTGTGTCAGCAGTTCCCTCAGGGCATCACGGACCAGGTGATCCAGAACGACATGCCTCATCTGGAGGCCCAGCAGAGGGCCATGGCCATCAACAGACTGCTGGCTCTGGTGAGACACTGGATGGGACTCACTGACTGAATAGTAGCATTGGAAAGTGTGTTTGAGTGTGTGTGTGTGTGTGTGTGTGTGTTCCCAGGGCCAGTTGGACCTTCTACGGAACAGCTCAGGACTTCTCTACAGGATGAAGGACGCCCAGACAGCAAGGTGACTACATTAAACAGTTAGTAAACAGTTATAACATTGTTATAAACAGACAGCAAGGTGATGCATTATGACATCAGTCTTCTCGTATCCAATAGAAACGTGAAGCATTAGATTAATAACCTTTATCAACAACGTATCATGTTGTGTTGGTTGATGTCATGGGTGAAGACTGATGTCTAAGTGACGTTGGTCTGACTGTTGACTGGTCTGACTGTTGTTGGCTGGTCTGACTGTTGTTGACTGGTCTGACTGTTGTTGACTGGTCTGACTGTTGTTGACTGGTCTGACTGTTGTTGGCTGGTCTGACTGTTGTTGGCTGGTCTGACTGTTGGCTGGTCTGACTGTTGTTGACTCCTCAGTAAGATGAAGGGGTCAGACAACCAGGAGAAGCTCGTCTACCAGATCATCGAGGATGCAGGAAACAAAGGTTGGTATATAACTAACTGTTGTTGATGTTGTTGATGATGTTGTTGTTGTTGTTGATGTTGTTGTTGCCCTGTCAGGGATCTGGAGCAGAGACATCCGCTACAAGAGCAATTTGCCACTGACGGAGATCAACAAGATCCTGAAGAACCTGGAGAGCAAGAAGCTCATCAAGGCCGTCAAGTCTGTCGCTGTGAGTCCACCCCTAACCCCACCCCCACCCCTAACCCCAACCCCACCCCCAACCTCACCCCTAACCCCTAACCCCCACCCCTAACCCTACCCCCACCCCTAACCCCAACCCCACCCCCAACCTCACCCCTAACCCCACCCCCAACCTCACCCCTAACCCCTAAACACAACCTCATGTTGTTGTTGATGTTGGTGTTGTCGTCGTCCAGGCCTCTAAGAAGAAGGTGTACATGCTGTACAACGTGCAGCCGGACCGTTCGGTGACGGGGGGGGCGTGGTACAGCGACCAGGACTTTGAGTCTGAGTTCGTAGAGGTTCTGAACCAGCAGTGCTTCAAGTTCCTGCAGAGCAAGGTATTAAGTTAGGGTTGATGTTGTTGATGTTGTTGATGATGTTGTTGTTGATGTTGTTGTTGTTGTTGTTGTTGATGATGATGTTGATGTCTTGTTCAAGCTGAGAGGAGCCTGCATCAGTCTAACCCCCAACACTGTCACTCACACGTGTGTGTGTGTGTGTGTGTGTGTGTGTGTGTGTGTGTGTGTGTGTGTGTGTGTGTGTGTGTGTGTGTGTGTGTGTGTGTGTGTGTGTGTGTGTGTCAGGCCGAAGCAGCCAAAGACAGTAAGCAGAGTCCCATGGTCCAGAGGAACAGCTCCTTCGCCACGTCCCACGAAGTCTGGAAGTACATCTGT
>NC_139672.1:17694417-17726917 GCF_951799395.1 Argentina silus | reverse complement strand
CACACACACCCTGACTAGCTGTTGTCTCGGCCGGCAGACGTGAACGAGTGTGAGACGGGACATGGTTGCCGTGACGACCAGATGTGTTGGAACTACTACGGAGGGTTCCGCTGCTATCCCAGAAACCCCTGCAGCGAGCCCTACGTCAACACCGGGGAGGGGTGAGATCACAATGACCTTGTCATCACGCCTTCTCTCCCCCCCTCTCCCCCTCCCTCATCTCTCTGTCCCTCCCTCCCTCTCTCTCTCTCCCCCTCCCTCCCCCTCCCTCATCTCTCCCCCTCCCTCATCTCTCTGTCCCTCCCTCCCTCTGTCTCTCTCCCCCTCCCTCCCCCTCCCTCATCTCTCTCTCCCTCTCGCTCTCTCCCCCTCCCTCCCCCTCCCTCATCTCTCCCTCCCTCTCTCTCTCTGTCCCTCCCTCCCCCTCCCTCATCTCTCCCTCCCTCCCTCTCTCTCTCTCTCTCCCCCTCCCTCATCTCTCCCTCCCTCCCTCATCTCTCCCCCCCCCCCCCCCCCCTCTAGTCGGTGTAGCTGCCAGTCTGCTGTGGCGTGTCGCGGTCTCCCTCCCTCCATCGTCTATAAGTATATGAGCGTGTGGTCCGAGCGGCCGGTGCCGGCAGACATCTTCCAGATCCAGGCCACCAGCGTCTACCCCAACATGCTCAACACCTTCAGGCTGCGCTCGGGCAACCAGGCCGGCGACTTCTTCCTCAGGGTGAGATCCCCCTGGTGGGATTCAGTACTTCTCCTTATGTTGTCATATGTTCTGACTGTTGGTTCAGACTGTTGGTTCAGACTGTTGGTTCAGACTGTTGGTTTAAACTGTTGGTTCAGACTGTTGGTTTAAACTGTTGGTTCAGACTGTTGGTTTATACTGTTGGTTCAGACTGTTGGTTTAAACTGTTGGTTCAGACTGTTGGTTCAGACTGTTGGTTTAAGCTGTTGGTTGAGACTGTTGGTTTAAACTGTTGGTTTAAACTGTTGATTTGAGTTATGAAAGAGCCATCCTGTAGTTTGATTGCCCTCTGCCAGTTGACCTGAATGGAACAATCCATTAATATACTGTGTTAGCCTCTGATCTCCAGACCTCTGACCTCTCCAGCTGTGTTAACCTCTGACCTCTGACCTCTCCAGCGGTCCAACAACGTGAGTGCCATGCTGGTGATGACCAAGCCTCTGACGGGACCGCGAGAACACGTGGTCGACCTGGAGATGGTTACCCATAACAACGCCCTCAACTACCGCTCCACCTCCCTGCTCCGACTCACCATCATCGTGGGACCCTACGCCTTCTAAACCCCGCCTGCTACTCCTTCTAAACCCCGCCCCTACGCCTTCTAAACCGCACCCCCTACGCCTTCTAAACCCCGCCCCCTACGCATTCTAAACCCCGCCCTCGCCTTCTTTTTGTGTGTGTGTGTGTGTGTGTGTGTGTGTGTGTGTGTGTGTGTGTGTGTGTGTGTGTGTGTGTGTAGTTGTTGAATGATGGGTTAGTTTGAAGTGAAAACCAACACACACAGGCAGCCAGTGCTGAAGCAGCAGAGGTGTGAAACAGACCTATCACAGTAGAGACACTACATCACATGACTGAAGCAGACCTATCACAGTAGAGACACTACATCACATGACTGAAGCAGACCTATCACAGTAGAGACACTACATCACATGACTGAAGCAGACCTATCACAGAGCTACTCCTCTTTATAGTACAATACAACACAGTACTGTGTCAATACAATATTACAGTAATACTCAGTATTATACACACTACAGTAATACTACAGTAACACTACCGTAATACTACAGTAATACTACAGTAATACTACAGTACAATGTAGACAGTAAACCCAGTTGTTGTTAAGGTGATGTCAGATCCTGGCTCCACATCACACACAGCACATCCACACCCACACAGTGACAGATGACCTCCATTGTTGATTTAATGATTGATTATTGATGATTGATTATTGATGATTGATTGGAGATGGTGAAGGTATTCATTTGAGCCAACAAGGTGGTATAATGTCAGTTCAGTGTGGCAGTGCTGGAGGCCTGTGTGTTGTTATTGACACTTCAAACAGGAACAGACTCTTTATTCCCTGAGGCTCTGGGACACCATTTCATCTGTGACTGTCTGTCTTGGAGGAGAACAGGATAGTTCTGGAGGTCTGGAGGAGAACAGGATAGTTCTGGAGGTCTGGAGGAGAACAGGATAGTTCTGGAGGTCTGGAGGAGAACAGGATAGTTCTGGAGGTCTGGAGAGAGTTGGAGGAGTTCCAGACGGGCTGAGTTCTACTGAGCCAAGGTTCCGTTGGTATGTGAGGTCACAGAGGGTAATGGCCTGGGCGTGTCCTGCCACGGAACAGTGCGTTGTGTCGTAATCTCATGGCGTCCTCGACCAATGGAAATGTGCGATCACGTCAACCTCCCATCCCGGAGTTGCTCGGCAACCCCTGTCCAATGGGAATAAAGCAATAACGCCTTTTGGATGGAGAAGCGATGTTTTCAGGAAACCACTGGCAGGGATGTTTAGTCCTGTAGGCCGGAGAACTGTTGCCTAACATGTCTGTGTGTGTGTGTGTGTGTGTGTGTGTGTGTGTGTGTGTGTGTGTGTGTGCGTGCGTGCGTGTGGGGACTGGTGTAGGAGATGAGCAGAAAGCTACCTCACGTCCAAGCTTACACCAATCCTGTGTGTGTGTGTGTGTGTGTGTGTGTGTGTGTGTGTGTGTGTGTGTGGTAGGAGTGTACGCTGCAGTAGAAAGGTAGAGCAACACCCAGATAACAAGACCCAGGGGAAGCTGTTCTACCTCCACCAGCCTCCCTTGGTGTTCTACCTCCACCAGCCTCCCTTGGTGTTCTACCTCCACCAGCCTCCCTTGGTGTTCTACCTCCACCAGCCTCCCCTGATGTTCTACTTCCCCCAGCCTCCCCTGATGTTCTACCTCCCCCAGCCTCCCCTGGCCTCCACCAGCCTCCCCTAGTGTATGATGATGTCAGAAGTAGGTGATGTCAGATAATGCTGCATTCAAGTACTCCTCTGAGGAAACTTGGACATTTCCGACTGGGCAACTCGTGTTACTTTGATATCTCTGTGTTTCCCATTCCGAGCAAACTCAGGATTAGCCAATGGAGAGCTCTATGGAGAAACCTATGGAGAGCTCTATGGAGAAACCTACGGTTCTTCTAGTTTCTGAGGAGCAGTTGAATGCACCATAGGCCTGTTATACGTCAGGTTGTGACACAGGGTAGAAATGATGTCTGAGGTTTGCATGGATGTCTACAGAACAAACGTTGAAGTGATGTCACTGATGTGTGTACAAATGACCCACTCACACTGTGCCTTATTTGATAGAAAGACTGTTCTGTAGCTTTCATACAATGATAAGCCTTACAGCTGATATCTGGACGTCTGGATATCTGCACCAAACACGACGTTGTGTCGCAGCTTTTGAGAACATGTACTCATGACATTTCTTCAATAAAAGAGAAATTACACCGTGTTTTGTTTTCCCTTGTCATGAATCGTTGTTGAGTGCAGTTTCTTAAGCGTTCTTTTCCTTTACAGTTGTCTAAACCTTCCTAGTGAAGAAATTATACGTTTTTTTTTATCATTATATGAGACATTTTTCCTTTCATAAATAATTACTAAATAAATGTTCTTGTTACCAACAGCTGTGACGGTCCTCTGAAACGACCACAAACAGTTGGTTCATTCCCTGAGTTTACAACCGTGGTGTGAACTGCGTCGTCGCCATGACGACCCAACCGCGTTTATGCCGCGGAGCTGTGCCGGTACAAACAGTCCCGGTCCAGACCCGGTCCAGACCCGGTCCAGACCCGGTCCAGACCCGGTCCAGACCCGGTCGCCGGGTCCATATGCTCAGCACATGACGTGTAGCCGTTGACAACAACCGTTTCAACAACTGCAGCTTCGCACCTCTGTCCGACCTGTTTTGTCTTTTTACTCAGAAACAACATTACAGCATTAGTATTCAGAATGCAGCCTTTTGAAGAAGCACATGACATATGAAACACAATGTTGTGTTGTTGAGGAGCTGCTGACCCGAAAGCATTTCATTACATTGTATGCTGTATACTGTGTAAATGACCATTAAAAATGGATTTAATCTGATGATTTGACAATGTAGGCGACAGCAGTTCTGTACAATGTCCGCATTTGTCTCTGTGCCACATTGATATTACAAACTGTAAGCAGAAACAGACATTATCAAGTTATATAGTCATATTTAACTTAAGCTACATGAGCTCACAGAAATGTAGATGAATGAAGAATTCTACAAAAGAACATTCTAGAACACGTCTGGTTCTCCACATCCTCGACGTCAAAGATATGATCACTGACTGGAATCTGTCGTTCTACATGTCTGGAGACTTCAGGCTAGATGACATCACCGCACTAATCTGGTTGAGCTGCACTCAACATTAGAGTCTATTATTATTATAATCATTATAATTATTATAATCATCGTAGTTATTATTGTTATTGTTATATAGGCCTACGAAATCTAAGAAATAGGCTAGAGCAGATAAAAGCTGTCATTCTGCCAACTGCAGGTAAGACCGATGTGTTCATGTTTCTCTACTTGCGTTTCAAGGTTTGGAACCTGACCACATTTGTAGTGAACAGAGTTGTGGTCAGTTGGATGAGTTCAGACGTCACAGCACACATTCATACATGTGTTATCATGTAGCAGAATCATACATGTGTATCATACATGTGTATCATACATGTGTTATGAATGGGCAGACTGTGGATGGAGAGAGGGGTTGAAAACTGGGATCAAAGTAGCAGCTGGTTGTTGGCATCCTGCTGAAAAGTAACCCTGCGGGACACAACGTAACAAGGAAACTCCCAAATACTCCAACCGTCTTTGGGATCATAGACTCGTGTCGCCATCTAGTGGCTATCCTTTTTATTTATTACATGAATTAATAAACCTTCCAGGTTGCTTATTGTTATAACGACTCTACTCGAATAAAACGTTGATACATGGAAATATAGTATACATTCCTAGTTTCTTTGGGCTGGATTTTATTTGTTTTTCTCTGACTGCATGTTAGTTTCCTCTTAATTGACCTTCTCTACAAGGCCCCAAATATGGAATTAAAATCGATCCAGGTCCAAACTCACTGTTTACAATGCTGTAGGCTTATGCGTTTATATTTACATTTCCCCCCCATCAGTAAATACAAGAGCAGATTGTGAACAATTAGGATCTATGCAATCTTTATTCAATGAGTTTCTCGGACACCATTTCAGAACAACGGTTGGTTTTTTAGCAGTTCAGTGCAACATTTAACACGTTTGCGTGTGTATACTGTGTATAATTTGCTCTCTCAAACTTTTCTTATAGGAATTATTTGAAGCGGTCTTTTTTTTCTCGCTGAGGCTCGAAGATGACGCACCAAATAAGGAGCGACAACACCATATAAGGACATGAGCTTCTTTATATGGAGGAAAGTAGTCCCCATGCATGCCCGAAACAACACGACCCCGAGGAGAACTAGTCCGCGCTACTTTGGCCTCTCGTGTGTACATTGCTTTTCTATTTAACATCAAGGTGTCTGTTGAGGTATCGTGAAACATAACGGAGATAACGGAGTCATATCAGCGGAGAAATCGGGAAATGTGAAAGCCTTCTGTGCGGAACTGCATGCGGTAGCGGAGTGATAGCGGTGGGGAGGAGTGGTTCGGCGGGGCTTGATTGATTAGTTGGAGGATCAGAACTTTACAACTTTACACACTTACCGTAAACGACGTTTAACGGGCCGGTTCATTCGGAAACAGTGATCCGCGGTTATTGATGTTTGTACGGATTTCGGTTTTGATGGCTCACGGTACATAGGCTTTACTTGTTGCTAAAGTAATCGGTAAATGTCACTCGGCTAGCTAGCTAGCTAGCTAGCCCACCGTTCTCTGCACCGCCAGGCTGCTCGCCGTCGCTGACGGGCTGAACCGGTGGAGAGGAACGACGTTTCTCCCGTTCAGTCACGGATTGAGCTGTTTGACGCATAGACCGGTGGGACCGTTGATCGCGCGCGGAGGTTCGGCGGCCTGGGGAACGGACCGGAATGTTGGGGGGAACCGGGGCAGGAATGGGCACGAGAGGAGGCGCGCGACCACCGGGCAACGGAACCGGATTGACCGCTCTGCAGGGAGCCAGCACGGGGATGGGGCTACCGGAGGGCAGCCGCTATGACGACAGAGAGTTCTCCACCGAGGTGGTCTACAGCGGCTCCGACCCGGAGTCGGACTCGGGGGACGAGGAGGAGACGGTGGGTTCAGCCGGGGACAGGAGGGGGGTGAAGCGGGAGAGAGCGGAGATGGAGGTCGGTGTGTCGGCGGCGACGTCGGCGGGGATGGCCCCCGGGGGTTACGGGGCTGCCGCCGGGGCTGCCGCCGGGGCAAAGCCGGGGAAGAAGACCCGCGGACGGGTCAAGATCAAGATGGAGTTCATAGACAACAAACTTAGGAGATACACAACTTTCAGCAAGAGGAAGACTGGGATTATGAAGAAGGTAGGTTGTATGAGCGGCAACGTGAGTGTGAGAGAGTTAGTTAGTGTGTGTGTGTGTGTGTGTGAGAGAGAGAGAGGTAGCTAGTAGTATGCATGTGGCACACAGCTCAACCAAAACACCACATCTCTCCTGTCTCCTCTCCTCTCCTGCTGTCTCCTCTCCTCTCCTCTCCTCTCCTGCTGTCTCCTCTCCTCTCCTCTCCTCTCCTGCTGTCTCCTCTCCTCTCCTCTCCTCTCCTGCTGTCTCCTCTCCTCTCCTGCTGTCTCCTCTCCTGCTGTCTCCTCTCCTCCTCTCCTGCTGTCTCCTCTCCTCCTCTCCTGCTGTCTCCTCTCCTCTCCTGCACAACACTTCCTCCAGACGTCATCTCAGACAGCTGTGATACCACAGACAGACAGAGAGAGACAGACAGACAGACAGACAGGTTTAATCCAGCTTGTCGTGGGACAGACAGCTGTTTGATGACCTTCCAATAGCTCACAGGACAGAGACTCTATAGAGGATCAGAAGACTGGTGGTAACGTTGCACTCCTGCTGTCTCCTCCACAGATACACTCCTCTGCTGGCCTCGGTCACACAGACCGCTGGGCCTCGGTCACACAGACCGCTGGGCCTCGGTCACACAGACCGCTGGGCCTCGGTCACACAGACCGCTGGGCCTCGGTCACACAGACCGCTGGGCCTCGGTCACACAGACCGCTGGGCCTCGGTCACACAGACCGCTGGGCCTCGGTCACACAGACCGCTGGCCTGGGCCTCGGTCACACAGACCGCTGGCCTGGGCCTCGGTCACACAGACCGCTGGCCTGGGCCTCGGTCACACAGACCGCTGGCCTGGGCCTCGGTCACACAGACCGCTGGCCTGGGCCTCGGTCACACAGACCGCTGGCCTGGGCCTCGGTCACACAGACCGCTGGCCTGGGCCTCGGTCACACAGACCGCTGGCCTGGGCCTCGGTCACACAGACCGCTGGGCCTCGGTCACACAGACCGCTGGGCCGGGCCTCGGTCACACAGACCGCTGGGCCGGGCCTCGGTCACACAGACCGCTGGGCCAGAGGGATCAGCTCTGTTTGGTTAGGGTCTATTTGGGTTTGGTCATTGTGTATATAACCTCCATCCAGATAACCACAGCCTAGGGCTAAAGTTAGGACTAGGGTTAGGGCTTGGCCTAGGGCTAAAGTTAGGACTAGGGTTAGGGCTTGGCCTAGGGCTAAAGTTAGGACTAGGGTTAGGGCTTGGCCTAGGGCTAAGGTTGGGACTAGGCTTGAGGAGTGTGACGGGGTAGGACAGTAATAGGCCTGGTTGTTTGGTTGGTTAATTAGATGGCTGGTTGGTTGTTTGGTTGGTTAATTAGATGGCTGGTTGGTTGATTGGTTGGTTAAAGGGTTTCTTGTTTGTTTGTTGGTTAGATGGTTGGTTGGTTGGTTGGTTGGTTAGATGGTTGGTTGGTTGGTTAGATGGTTGGTTGGATAACGTGCCACTAAATCTCAGCTTTGGGTCTCCCTGCCCCTGCCAAGACACGCCCCCCTGCCAAGACACGCCCCCCTGCCAACCCACCATGTGTGATCACTGGTCTCTGTCGGCTTAGCTACGACTAACCTGTCTCTCTCTCTGTCTCTCTCTCTCTCTCTCTCTCCTCTCTGTCTGTTTCTCTCTCTCTCTCTCTGTCTCTCTCTCTCTCTCTCTGTCTCTCTCTCTCTCTGTCTGTCTCTCTCTCTCTCTCTCTGTCTCTCTCTGTCTCTCTCTCTGTCTCTCTCTCTTCCTTCTCCTGCTCTGCTTCACTCTTATCTTTTCATCTCTCTCCTTCTCTAGTACGATGTTGATGTTGTTGATGTTGTTGTTGTTGTTGTTGATGTTGTTGATGTTGTCGTTGTGATGTCACAGTTGTACAGCAGCATTGTAAACTGACTGAGTATGTTGAACAGACAGCTGGCCAATGGCTGCTGCAGACACGTGCCCTCCCAGTCTGACAGCTGGGGGCTCTGGGTTGGTTTTAGCGTGAGAGAGAGAGAGAGACTGGGCTGTGTCCCAACTCTCTACCCTGCTTCCCTGAACTGGGAAACGACAGCTTGTGATCACCAAGATCCTGTTAAAAGCTTAAAACAGAGGCTCTCTCTCTCTCTCTCTCTCTCTGTCTCTCTCTCTCTCTCTGTCTCTCTCTCTCCCTCTCCCTCTCTCTCTCTCTCTCTCTCTCTGTCTCTCTCTCTCTCTCTCTCTCTCTCTGCGTCTGTCTTGTTACCCTAACTCTCCCACTAGTCTGTGTTCCAGAACACTGTTGGCTGAACACTAGACAGTGTTGTGAGAATGTTTATAACTTAACATTGTCATCTTGTTGGATGGAAGTCAGCTCAAGGAACCCAATGAAGTGGATGTGATATTTTGGAAGGTTCTGTTCTGGAGTGTGGTGGTCTCTACCTGTAGTTCTAAAGGTTCTGTTCTGGAGTGTGGTGGTCTCTACCTGTAGTTCTAAAGGTTCTGTTCTGGAGTGTGGTGGTCTCTACCTGTAGTTCTAAAGGTTCTGTTCTGGAGTGTGGTGGTCTCTCTCCTACAGTTCAGTTGTTATTGGACAGAGACAGTAGAGTCAGGAGGAGAGGGGATGTCAGCAGGGCCAGAGTCTAACCCCCCTGCGGTGCCAGACCACTGGACCACCCCAGGCCATGGTATTGGTACCAGACCACTGGACCACCCCAGGCCATGGTACTGGTACCAGACCACTGGACCACCCCAGGCCATGGTACTGGTACCAGACCACTGGACTACCCCAGGCCATGGTACTGGTACCAGACCACTGGACCACCCCAGGCCATGGTACTGGTACCAGACCACTGGACCACCCCAGGCCATGGTACTGGTACCAGACCACTGGACCACCCCAGGCCACATTATTATTATTATTATTATTTTATTATTATCATGATTTATTCATAATGATTGTTCTTATTATTTATTACTGTCATTATTAATGAATAATAATGCTTGTTATTATTAAATCCCAGGCCTATGAGCTGTCCACACTGACAGGGACCCAGGTTCTGCTGCTGGTGGCCAGCGAGACGGGCCACGTCTACACCTTCGCCACCAGGAAGCTGCAGCCCATGATCACCAGTGAGACGGGCAAGGCTCTGATCCAGACCTGCCTCAACTCCCCCGACTCCCCGCCACGCGCCGACCGCTCGGACCCCTCCACAGACCAGCGGATGAGCGCCACGGGCTTCGAGGAGACGGACCTCACCTACCAGGTCTCAGAGGCTGACGGGGAAGGAGCCAAGGTACACACACACACACACACACACAAGCATGCACACACTGTTAGAATCTTTAGGCCAGTATACTGATCTGTTATTGTATTATTCCGACACACACACACACACACACACACACACACACAGAGGTCCAGGCTCATGCATGCACTCAAACACATGTGAGCGGTCTGGCTGAAGATTCAGATATAGAAATCAGATTTGTGGTCTGGTGACCATATAAGGAGAGGTTCCCTGTCCCCCTGGCAGCAGAAAGGCAGTTCTGAATCACAATGGTAGAAGCTCCAGCTGTTCTTAGTCTTTATGGAGTCATGCTTACTACTGAAACATGCTCTCCCCTGAAACATGCTCTCCCCTGAAACATGCTCTCCCCTGAAACATGTTAACCCTGAAACATGTTAACCCTGAAACATGCTCTCCCCTGAAACATGTTAACTCTGAAACATGCTCACCCCTGAAACATGTTAACCCTGAAACATGCTCACCCCTGAAACATGTTAACCCTGAAACATGCTCTCCCCTGAAACATGCTCACCCCTGAAACATGTTAACCCTGAAACATGCTCTCCCCTGAAACATGCTCACCCCTGAAACATGCTCACCCCTGAAACATGCTCACCCCTGAAACACGAGGCCTGCAGTTTACAGGAGGATCAGTACACACACACACACACACACACACACACACACACACACAGCTGACATCATCAGCTCTGTCAAACTCCATCACTAATTCAGACACGTCTTCACCTCTCTCCCCCCTCTCTCCCTCTACCCTCTCTCTCCCCCCCCTTCCTTCCTCTACCCTCTCCCTCCCTCTACCCTCTCCCTCCCTCCACCCTCTCCCTCCCTCTACCCTCTCCCTCCCTCCCTCCCTCTACCCTCTCCCTCCCACTCTCCCTCCCTCCCACTCTCCCTCCCTCTACCCTCTCCCTCCCACTCTCCCTCCCTCCCACTCTCCCTCCCTCTACCCTCTCCCTCCCTCTACCCTCTCCCTCCCACTCTCCCTCCCTCCCACTCTCCCTCCCTCTACCCTCTCCCTCCCTCTACCCTCTCCCTCCCTCTCCCTCCCTCTACCCTCTCCCTCCCACTCTCCCTCCCTCTCAGGATATGATGAAGCCAACCTTCACTATAGCCAGCCTCCCTGGAGGTCTGAACACCCAACCCTCCTCCACCTCCTCCTCCACCTCCTCCACCTCCACCTCCTCCTCCTCCTCCTCGGTGGTGGCCCTGCAGCAGCAGCAACTCCAGAACAGTGCCTCTGCTGCCACCTGCTGGCCGGCAGGCGTCAACACACACAGCTTCACAGGGACCAACGGGGGGGCGGTCCTTAAGAGTTCGGCCACACCCACAGGGGTGGTCCTCCCCGGGGGGTTCACTCTCATGTCTGGTGAGTCGAGGGGGGAGGTGTGTGTGGTGGGGGGTACTGGGGTGTGTGTGTGTGTGTGTCTATAAGGCTAACCTCTGCTGCCCCCCCCCCAGGCGCCCCCCTCCCCCCTGGCACACACACCATCCCCCTGAGCCAGCTACACGCCCTGCAGGGCCACACCTCCATCACCACGGCGACAGCTGCCACGGCGACAGCTGCCATGCACACGCAGGCGGGCCAGCCAACCACGCTGCTCCGTCTGCCTGCTACCGCTACCGTCTCCCTCTCAGGTCAGGCTGCATCGCCACGGCAACCACCGCTGGCTGCCTGTCTGTCTGTCTGCCTGTGCCTGCCTGTCTGTCTGCCTCTGCCTGCCTGTCTGTCTGCCTGTCTGCCTCTGCCTGCCTGTCTGTCTGCCTGTGCCTGCCTGCCTGTCTGCCTGTCTGTCTGCCTGCCTGCGTCTGTCTGTCTAATAACTAATAGCCCACAGCGCTGACTAGTAGTTAAGTTAACTATGCTGTTAAAGTGTGTGTGTGTGTGTGTGTGTGTGTGTGTGTGTGTGGGGGGGGGGGCTGGTCCAGCAGCTGTGATCAGATAGAGAGCATCTCTAAACCAACACCCACAGAGTTATTTCGAACAGTTGAACCAACTCTGATCAGCTGTCTGTGCAGACAGGAAAGGGAGTGGTCTGTCTGTCTGTCTGTGACTATTGTATGTGTGCATTTCTGTCTTTGTGCGTGTGTGTCATGTGATGAAAACCTGTGTGTGTATCAGGAGGAGGGATGTCCCAGCACCTACAGGCGATCCAGGTCCACCCCAGCAGCTCTGTCAGTCAGACTGGCTCTGACCTCCCCCCAGTCTACACCAGCTCTACAGGTAACACACACACACACACACACACACACACACCAGCTCTACAGGTAACACACACACACACACACACCAGCTCTACAGGTAACACACACACACACACACACGCACACGCACACACACACACACACACCAGCTCTACAGGTAACACACACACACACCAGCTCTACAGGTAACACACACACACACACACACACCAGCTCTACAGGTAACACACACACACACCAGCTCTACAGGTAACACACACACACACACACACACACAGGCCTTCATGTCCAGCTGTGGACCCTGAAAGAGAAGCTGTTCATTCAAGTCTTGTCATGGTTTTGGAGAATTCAATCAAATACCTCTCCCCCCCCTCCCCCCCCCTCCCCCCCCTTCAGTGAGTCTCCCCACCACCATCGTCACGTCCTCCGTTCCCTCTGCGATGGGAGGTCACATGATGTACCCTGGAGGCCACGCCCTCATGTATGCCACGCCCACTTCCTCTCTGACGGACGGCAGCCTCACCGTCCTCAACACCTTCCCCCAGAGCGCCCAGTCACATGACCCCGGTGAGCCCATCAGCCAATCACAGACTGGCACATCACAGCAGCTGGCCTATCACAGGGCAGCACACTGCCACAGCAGCAGCTGACCTATCAGGGCAGAGAGGTGTGTTCAGGAGGCTTCAGCTGACGTTCTAGAATGTTCCAGAGCGTCATAGAACGTAGCAGATGTTCTAGAAGGTTTTGAGGGATGTTGTTCGTTTGTCTGGTTCCTCTCAAGGTTCCTTCCTCCCAGGGAGTTTTTTCTCCTTGCCACTGGGCCCTATATTTTTCTCCCCTCTAGGGAGTTTTTTCTTGGCTTACTTTCTGGTTCGGTGTGATCATATTGTTTTTGTTCTTGTTGTGAAGCACTTTGCAACATGTCTGTAAAACAACATGTCTGTGTAAACAGTGCTTTACAAATACATTTGATTGATGGTTTGTTTGTTTGTTGTGTCCTGCAGGTGGTGTTCCACAAGTGTTCCTGACCGGACCTCCAGGTACCGTTCAGATCCCTGTGTCAGCGGTCCAGCTCCACCAGGTAACACCTTCTACTGGGTCAGGGTTCTACTGGGTCAGGGTTCTACTGGGTCAGGGTTCTACTGGGTTCTACTGGGTCATGGTTCTACTGGGTCAGGGTTCTACTGGGTTCTACTGGGTCATGGTTCTACTGGGTCATGGTTCTACTGGGTCATGGTTCTACTGGGTCATGGTTCTACTAGGTCATGGTTCTACTGGGTCAGGATTCTACTGGTCCTTCTAATGTCCCCCTGCCACCAGATTGAGTGAATGGTTGTTTGTGATAGGCTTGTATGCTGACCCCGCCCCTCCTCTGTCTCCTAGATGGTGATTGGTCAGCAGGCCAGCAGCAGCAACCTTACAGAGCTCCAAGTGGTCAACCTGGACGCCCATCATCACTCAAAAGACGATTGACCCGCCCACATATCAATAAGACTGCTTCTTACACACACACACACACACACACACACACGCAGTCAGGGGATCGCCAACGCTTTGCCAACAGACTCCTCCCCCTATTTATTACTGCCTCGTCACAACAATTATATCTTCTTTTTTCTTCTTTTTTTATAAACATTGTAAGCGCACACACACACACACACACACACACACACACACACACACACACACACACACACACACACACTGTCCATAGGTTTGACATCATGATACAGTCTCACTGCTGGTGCTACAGCTTCATATTTCATTCAAAGGTGTGTGTGTGTGTGTGTGTGTGTGTGTGAGAGAGAACTATGAAGATGTTTTGATATTCTCCATCTTATGAATGTATTCCTTTTTTCTAAGCCCATTGCTCAACCTAATATTGGTTTGTTATTAGTGAAGGGCGTACACAGTCTATGAATGACTGATAGCGTTACCATGCCAACAGCTGAGTTCTGAGGTCATGTGACCTGTTCCTTTGTTTGATCAGGGGGACGTTGTCGTGCCTCTAGTTCTGGACAGACGGAGTCAGTATTTACTTCCTGTCACAGCTACTTCCTCTCTACAGGTAACGTAACCTTTGACCTATGACCCCTCACTACATTAAAGGGATGGTTCACTCTTAAATCACATTTCTGTGGTTAACCACGCCCCTTCCCTCTGGTAAACATGGGGGTGTGTTCAGGGTCCTGGTTCAAATATAGGAGATTATTACACTCACTGAGCACTTTATTAGGAACACCTGTACACCTTCTCATGGTGGTGGAACACCTGTACACCTTCTCATGGTGGTGGAACACCTGGACACCTTCTCATGGTGGAGGTGGTGGAATGGTGTGGGGAATGTTTTCTTGGCACACTTTGGGGCCGTTAATGCCAGTCAATCATCTCTTGAATGCCACAGCCTATTTGAGTATTGTTGCTGACCATGTGCATCCCTTCATGGCCACAATTGACCCATCTTCTAATGGCTCCTTCCAGCATGATAATGCACCATGTCACAAAGCTAAAGTCGTCTCAAACTGGTTTCATGAACATGACAATGAGTTCAGTGTTCTTCAGTGGCCTTCCCAGTCACCGGATCTGAATCCAATAGAACACCTTTGGGATGTGGTAGAACGAGATTCACAGCTTGAAAGACCTGAAAAATCTGCAGGAATTGTGTGACGCAATCATGTCATCATGGACCAGAATCTCACAGGAATGTTTCCAACATCTTGTGGAATCAACACCACGAAGAATTGAGGCTGTTTAGAGCGTAAAGGGAGGTCCTACCCAGTATTAGTAGTGTTGTAATAAAGGGAGGCCCTACCCTGTATCAGTATGGTGTTCTAATGAAGTGCTCGGGGAGTGTATATCATAATATGTGTCATATCTGAAGATGTATCAAACTATGGGCGGAGAGGGGAGGAACTCGATGATGAACGGGCCGGTCTGCTGCATCTTCCCCGTGGTCTTCCCTGGTCTAGAACGTCGTGGTCTTCCCTGGTCTAGAACGCCGTGGTCTTCCCTGGTCTAGAACGCCCTGGTCTAGAACGGCCTGGTCTTCCCTGGTCTAGAACGCCGTGGTCTTCCCTGGTCTAGAACGCCCTGGTCTTCCCTGGTCTAGAACGCCCTGGTCTTCCCTGGTCTAGAACGCCCTGGTCTTCCCTGGTCTAGAACGGCCCGAGGCTCCACAGCTCTGGGGATCAGTAGGAAACGTGTTGGTTTAAAGTAGACGTCATCAGGCCAGTATTAGTCTCTGGCCCTTTCTCAATTGTTAGAAACTCGATTCCTCGCATCCGATATCAAAGAGGAGCCTAGATGTCCTCCAATGCATTTTGAGTAGGAAGCGAGTGAAGGAGAGGAGGAGAGGAATGTTTCTCAGTTGAGAAGGGCGTAGTTCCCCTGTCTGAGCATCCTGCTCTGGGCTCCACCCATCTAGAGGGACTAGCAACTACAAAACAGAGCTTCTGGGTATTGATGTTTGCTCATTTTGGAGGGAAGCATCTTAAGACAGGCACTATTCAGACACACTCATCCTTATATCACTAGGCTTACCACACACACGCAGCTTCACGCCCTCTCTCTCTACCACTTGAGCATCTTTCTGTGAGGAGACTTGACTGTTTGTCGCCTAGAGATGATGTCACAGCTCCTCTATGAATTACCTTTTATGAATAACAGAATGTTGTTTGAAGTTGTCGTCGTCCCCATCAACCCTTCCATTACCCATGATGCATTATTCCCAGTTTGATACCGTATCAGTCATATCTCTGAGGCAGCAGGACATGGAGGAATCAAGTCTACAATTGTGTTGTGTCACAAGTTTGAAAATAATATTTTGTATCACTGTCATTTTAAACTCTCTTCTGAGTTCAAAGAGAAGAAATGTGTAATAAATGTAATTTTGGAGAAACGTTGTACCCTTCCATGAAATGGCTCCTGATTCACAGCTGCTTCTGTATTCGCAAATGACATTAGTGACCACTGTGTTGTTGCCACAGTTAGAAATACAAAAATTCCCAAAACCAAGCCACGCATCATTATAAAGTGTGACATGAAACATTTTATGGAACAAGGGTTTTTTCATTACCTGTTTTACTTTGATTAGGAGAAAATTAACCTCATTGCTGATGTTGAAAATGCCTGGGAATTATTTTATGATGGTTTTACTGAAAGTGTCGACAAGCATGCTCCCCTCAGAAAGTTCAGAGTAAAAAGCCGAAACAATGCATGGTTCACTCCAGATTTATCCAACTCACTTCACGAGCGCAATGTAGCAAAACCAGGAGAACAGGTCTTGATTCAGACTGGCTGCTTTTCAGGTGACTGTGCAATGCATGCAGAGTTGCCATTAGAACAGCCAAAGCTGACCTTTCCTCACCTTCATTAGAACAGCCAAAGCTGACCTTTCCTCACCTTCATTAGAACAGCCAAAGCTGACCTTTCCTCACCGAAGTTTCAAACAATCTAAACACTCCCTTGAAATTTTGGAAGACTATTAAATCCTTAGCTGGAAATAAAAATGGCGTAGAGCTCCTCCATGCATTGTTAAGGACTCACATAACATCTCTGATAGGCTGAAATGCTTGGCTGTTTTAATGAGCATTTCATTGCCTCTGGTTCCTTGTTTGAGTCTCTCAACATTACTCATGAGAATTCCCTCCTGTTTGTTCTGACGGTCTGTTACGGTAAGTCAATCCTTTAGTTTTAACCCGGTTACAGGCTCAGAGGTTACAGTCTCAGAGGTGCATAAAGCCCTCAAACTTTTAGACACTAGAAAATCGGCAGGTCCTGATAACTTGGAGCCGTACTTTCTAAAGCTAGCAGCTGATTTTATCGCACCTCCTTTGACACATCTTTTTAATCTCTAATGAAATTCCTTTTATATGGAAATCTGCCTTTGTTCTTCCCCTGTTGAAAGGGGGGTGACCCGACAGTCTTAAACTATTACAGGCCCATCTCCAAATTGTCTGTCCTGGTTAAGGTTCTGGAATCCCTCGTGACTGAACAACTGGAAGAGTTCTTATTTACTAACAATATCTTATCTGATTGTCAATCAGGTTTTAGGAAAAAACACAGCACAACTACAGCGGCCCTAAAAGTAGTAAATGATTTTATTGAATCTTTAGACAACAAGCAACATTGTGCAGCCCTTTTCATTGACTTATCTAAGGCTTTTGAGACTGTGGGTCATGCAGTATTGAAGCAAAGACTTTTCTGTGTAGGACTGTCAGAACAAACTGTCTGCTGGTTTGAAAAGTATCTATCAGGCAGATCTCAGTGCGTGCAGGCAGAAGGTATCACTTCTAGCTCCCTCAGTGTATCTATGGGTGTGCCTCAGGGATCGCTCTTGGGACCACTCCTATTCATTCTATATATCAATAGTCTTGATCAAAATGTTTTCAAGGCAAATTTCCACACTTATGCTGATGATACTGTGATATACTGCTCTGCATCTACACCACACCAGGCTCTTCATCAGCTACAACTTGCTTTTAATACAGTACAACGTACCTTGTGTGATTTAACAACTTGTTTTAAATGCTGACAAAACAAAACTCATAATGTTTTCAAATACAAAATCAAACCCACTGAACCTTGCATCTATCACCACTTTTCAGGGCTCTGAGATTGAGTCTGTATCTCAATACAACTATCTAGGAATTATATTCTCTCTCTTTTAAGCCTCACATTCAGCAATTGGTGAAAAAACTAAAGTTGAAATTGGGTTTTTATTTTAGAAACAAGTCTTGCTTTTCCTTCGAGGCCAAAAGAAGACTTGTTGCTGCCACCTTTATGTCTGTGCTGGACTGTGGTGATGTTATGTACATGCATGCATCTTCACAATGCCGACGCGCTGGATACTGTCTACCATGGAGCACTGAGGGTTATTACACATTTCAAAGCCCTTACTGACCATTGCTCTTTGTATTGTCTGTGGATGGATGGTCTGCCTTGTCCACCCGTAGACTTAACCATTGGCATATTTTTATTTATAAGGCTGTTCTTGGTCTGCTTCCATCTTACCTACAGATCGACATTCTTCAGAAAAGTATTGGAAGATGTTGTCTTCGCTCCCAGGACATATTCCTACTATCTGTCCCTAAAGTCTGCACTGATCTGGGAAAAAGGGTGTTTAAGTATGCTGCTCCCTCTGCTTCTCGGTAGACCCGTTTTCATTTCCCTCTATGACATCATCAATGACTTGTGTGTATAGAGCTGTTTTTATTCCCCTTTAGAATCAGTTAATGCAAAATGACCTGAA
This sequence comes from Argentina silus, assembly GCF_951799395.1. NCBI lineage: Eukaryota > Metazoa > Chordata > Actinopteri > Argentiniformes > Argentinidae > Argentina > Argentina silus. The sequence goes on along the minus strand of NC_139672.1, from coordinate 17,708,642 downwards.
TCTTCGGGAGCTGGTCTCACTGGATGCATTTAAAGTCATTCTAAATGACTTGGAGGCACATCCGGCTGTAGATGTTTTGGCTGATTCATATTGTTCCTGTTTGATCCCTGATGTTGATGACTTGTGACAAATATTCATGAATATTTTTGATTCTGTAAATTATTCTTTATTTTCATTGTAAATTGTTATATGTTTTTTTTTATGTCTGCAACCGTGTTAGTTGTGCTGCTGCCTGTCTCGGCCGGGACGCTCTTAGGGTTAGGGTTAGGGTTAGGGTTAGGTTAGGGTTAGAGTTAGAGTTAGGGTTAGGGTTAGGTTAGGGTTAGGGTTAGGGTTAGGGTTAGAGTTAGAGTTAGGGTTAGGGTAGGGTTAGGGGTTAGGGTTAGGGTAGGGTTAGGGTTAGGGTTAGGGAGACTTTTCCTGGTTAAATAAAGGTTATTTAAGGATACAATGAGAAGGAAGAACATACAAGTGAGAGTTAACAGGATTGTATCAGTTATTTAACAGTTATTTATTCAGTTTAATGTAAGCTGTGTGAAGACGTGACAGGAGCCAAATCATCAGGGGAAGTTTATTATAGGAATAATAATTCATTCATTCATAATAATAATTCATTTATTTTGTAAAGTGCTTTTCTCAGTACTCACTAAAACAAAAGCAGTCAGTAAAAACAACAATGACAATGGTTAAAGATTAAAAGCACGTTTAAAAAGATGAGTTTTGAGGGATCCTTTGAAGATCCTTTGAAGGAGGAGAGTGTGCTGGATTCTTTGATGTGGTTTGGGAGAGTGTTCAGATAAGTTATGACAGATAAAGTTCGCTGTGCATATGAGCAAAATTCAGATAGTATACCTTTTAATATGAATATGAATATGAATATCTTAGTCCAGCCTGCTGATTAAAACTGATCCTCGATCGGCTCCAACAGAAGACCCCGCCCCCAACCAACGTCACAGGAGTTGTTGTTGTCGCGGACTCTCGACGTCATCACCAGTGCGACACATGAGGCGCTCTTTCTTCTCGTCCCGCAGCAGACAGTCAGACGGGTCGTTTTACTCGTGTTTAGTGAATCTTACCGCCGGTAGCCATGGCCGCAGCCCCCGTCACCCGCACCAAGAGGCTTCTGAAGGAGGAGGACATGACAAAGATCGAGTTTGAGACCAGCGAGGAGGTGGACGTCACCCCGACCTTCGACACGATGGGCCTGCGGGAGGACCTCCTCCGCGGGATCTACGCCTACGGTAGCCCGGGGATCCGTCGGGAGCACTAGGCCCGCCGCTAGCTAGCGGGTGATGTTGAGCGTAGGCTGAGTTCCAGAACTCACGACCAGAAGTGATATAAAGTACAGGGTGTTATTGGTCACTGGTGGCGGTGTTGAGGCGGTGTTGAGGTGGTGTTGATTGTTTTCCTCTTTCCGCATTGTTTGGAAGCTAAGAAGCTAATGTTAGCATGCTAGCTACACGTCGATGACTGGTCGGGTTGAACTACAGACGACCTGAGGAAACTAAAGCCTCTCAAATGTGGGACTTCTGGTTTAACGTCTGTTAGTTCGTAGTTCATCATCTGCAGGACATCGTATACATGTAACATATAAAAAAAACATACCCAAGAAATGTTGCTTCCAGGTTTCAATTCCACTCATCTTAGATAATTAAAAAAAGGTTATTTTCCTGAAGAATTGTGTCCGAGCCGTGAATGAGACGCTGCGTTCTGTGCCCAGGGTTCGAGAAGCCGTCGGCCATCCAGCAGCGGGCCATCAAACAGATCATCAAAGGCAGGGACGTCATCGCACAGTAAGACCTGCAGCTCAGGATCAACACGCTTCTATTATGATGTGGTCCTGACTCACAGGGAGGGGACCACTGGGGGGGGTGTGTGTGTGTGTGTGTGTGTACAGAGCAGTGGTACTTAATTGTTTGTGGTGGATGTTGAACAAAGTCACACTTTCTCCCCCCCTCCAGGTCTCAGTCTGGGACAGGAAAGACGGCCACCTTCTGTGTGTCCGTGCTGCAGTGCCTGGACATCCAGGTACCACGGTTACTACTGTAGCTGTTACCACGGTTACTACTGTGGCTGTTACCACGGTTACTACTGTGGCTGTTACCACGGTTACTACTGTGGCTGTTCAAATGTGTCTTATACAATAGACCTCAGTGTCATTGGTGTGTGTTGTAAAGTCTCACTACGGTGAGTTTCTCTAATGTGTGGTGTGTGTGTGTGTCCAGGTGCGTGAGACCCAGGCCCTGATCCTTGCCCCCACCAGAGAGCTGGCTGGACAGATCCAGAAGGTAACCAACCATCAGCTCTACTCTAACATCTATTAACTACTGATTTAACTTTACAAATAGTTTACACACCTTTCTAGATTTACATCCAAGGCAACAACAGTAATACAAACACACAGGTACATTTGATTAGTGACCGATTAGCGAATGCCTAGGGTTAGAGTAGGGTTAGGGTTAGAGTAGGGTTAGGGTTAGAGTAGGGTTAGGGTTAGAGTAGGGTTAGGGTTAGTGACAGGGTTAGAGTAGTCCTAGGGTTAGGGTTAGTGACAGGGTTAGAGTAGTCCTAGGGTTAGGGTTAGAGTAGGCCTAGGGTTAGAGTAGTCCTAGGGTTAGGGTTAGAGTAGGGTTAGGGTTAGAGTAGGCCTAGGGTTAGAGTAGGGTTAGGGTTAGAGTAGGTTTAGGGTTAGTAACAGATACAGGGTTAGGGTTAGTGACAGGGTTAGGGTAGGTTTAGGGTTAGTGACAGGGTTAGGGTTCTGTATGTATACAGCTGGATCAAAACCAGACTCAACCCAAAATGCTGAATTGACTGAACACGTCACATTGAGTGAGCTAGTTAGTTAAGAGAGGAACGGTCATCACTGAGGTTCTACTCCCATTCTCCTCCAAGTGTTTCCAGAGAGAACCAAGTTCACACTGACGCAGCTTTCTCTGGGGAGAACCCTGCAAACCTCAACTCCATATACCACACACACACACTACAAACACACACACACACACCAAACACACGGGTACATTTGAGTAGTGATGGAGACCCCCCCCCCCCCCCCCAGGTGCTGCTGGCCCTGGGAGACTACATGAACGTCCAGTGCCACGCGTGTGTGGGGGGCACCAACGTGGGAGAGGACATCCGCAAACTAGACTACGGTCAACACGTGGTGGCCGGCACGCCCGGGAGGGTGTTCGGTGAGTCTCCATGGTGACGCCCCTTGACCTGACGTTTTGTACCCCAGGACCCGAGCTCCTCAGCTCTCCCTCTCAGACCCCCGCAACCAGCTGCTACTTTACACACACTCACCAGCCCTTTATTACCACTATACTAATACTGGTAATACTCCCTTTATTACCACTATACTAATACTGGTAATACTCCCTTTATTACCACTATACTAATACTGGGTAATACTCCCTTTATTACCACTATACTAATACTGGTAATACTCCCTTTATTACAACACTATACTAATACTGGGTAGGGCCTCCCTTTATTACAACACTATACTAATACTGGGTAGGGCCTCCCTTTGCTCTCTAAACAGCCTCAATTCTTCGTGGCGTTGATTCCACAAGATGTTGGAAACATTCCTTTGAGATTCTGGTCCATGATGACATGATTGCATCACTCCTCTCCCACCCACCTCCTGTCCTCCCCCCCCCCCCCCACCTCCTGTCCTCCCTCCCCCCCCCCCCCCACCTCCTGTCCTCCCTCCCTCTCCCCCCCCCACCTCCTGTCCTCCCTCCCTCTCCCCCCCCCCCACCTCCTGTCCTCCCTCCCTCTCCCCCACCCCCCCCCCACCTCCTGTCCTCCCCTCCCCCCCCCCACCTCCTGTCCTCCCTCCCCCCCCCCACCTCCTGTCCTCCCTCCCTCTCCCCCCCCCCCCCCCCACCTCCTGTCCTCCCTCCCTCTCCCCCCACCTCCTGTCCTCCCCCCCCCCCCAGATATGATCCGTAGGAGGAGTCTGAGGACCCGGGCCATCAAGATGCTGGTTCTGGACGAGGCTGATGAGATGCTGAACAAGGGTAAGAACCCGTCTGCCTGGTCCTCTGGTTCTGTCCTCTGGTTCTGTCTCCTACTCCTCTGGTTCTGTCCTCTGGTTCTGTCCTCTGGTTCTGTCCTCTGGTTCTGTCCTCTGGTTCTGTCTCCTACTCCTCTGGTTCTGTCCTCTGGTTCTGTCTCCTACTCCTGGTTCTGTCTCCTACTCCTCTGGTTCTGTCTCCTGGTCCTCTGTGTCGTGTGTGTTTGGTACCATTAACTCAGATAACCCCCCCCCCCCCCCCCAGGGTTCAAGGAGCAGATCTATGATGTATACCGCTACCTGCCCCCCGCCACCCAGGTGTGTCTGATCAGCGCCACCCTCCCCCACGAGATCCTGGAGATGACCAACAAGTTCATGACAGACCCCATCCGCATCCTGGTCAAACGGTCAGTCCGTGTGTGTGTGTGTGTGTGTGTGTGTGTTCCTCTCCGCTCCATGGAACGAGGAAAGTACAATGCAAAATTAATGCATTATTATAAATATATTATTGTTATTATGATTGGTGTTATCCTTAGCTAACCCATGTTATGAAATGTCATGTAACCCCCCCCCCCCCCCCCAGTGATGAGTTGACTCTGATCTAACCCCCCAGTGATGACTTGACTCTGATCTAACCCCCCAGTGATGAGTTGACTCTGATCTAACCCCCCAGTGATGACTTGACTCTGATCTAACCCCCCAGTGATGACTTGACTCTGATCTAACCCCCCAGTGATGACTTGACTCTGATCTAACCCCCCAGTGATGACTTGACTCTGATCTAACCCCCCAGTGATGACTTGACTCTGATCTAACCCCCCAGTGATGACTTGACTCTGATCTAACCCCCCAGTGATGACTTGACTCTGATCTAACCCCCCAGTGATGACTTGACTCTGATCTAACCCCCCAGTGATGAGTTGACCCTGGAGGGCATCAAGCAGTTCTTCGTGGCGGTGGAGAGGGAGGAGTGGAAGTTCGACACGCTGTGTGACCTCTACGACACCCTGACCATCACACAGGCTGTCATCTTCTGCAACACCAAGAGGAAGGTCCGAGTGCACACACACACACACCCCCTCCCTCCCTCCCTCCTGACAGAGCCTGCTTTAGCTGAAGGACTGTTGGAGGACACTGTATTGACAGAATCATAAGAACATCATACAAATGTGTGTGTGTGTGTGTGTGTGTGTGTGTGTGCGCTGCAGGTGGACTGGCTGACGGAGAAGATGCGTGAGGCCAACTTCACGGTGTCGTCCATGCATGGAGACATGCCTCAGAAGGAGAGGGAGTCCATCATGAAGGAGTTCAGATCTGGAGCCAGGTCTGTGTCTGTCTGTCTGTCTGTCAGTGAGTGAGTAGGAGTTCAGATCTGGAGAATAGAAACACATTGTTGGGATGACGTTGTGTTGTTGGAGTGACGTTGTGTTGTTGGGGTGACATTGTGTTGTGGTTCTGTAGTCGTGTGCTGATCTCTACGGACGTGTGGGCCAGAGGTCTGGACGTCCCCCAGGTGTCCCTCATCATCAACTACGACCTGCCCAACAACAGAGAGCTCTACATCCACAGGTACACACACACACACCTCTCCCTGCTCTACATCCACAGGTACACACACACACACCTCTCCCTGCTCTACATCCACAGGTACACACACACACACACACCTCTCCCTGCTCTACATCCACAGGTACACACACACCCCTGACCCCGCCCCTCACTGTCTTGGCTGACAGAATCACACTGTGACTAAATCCCAGTTGATGTCCTTTTCAAACACACCAAACTAGTGTCGTCAGTGAGTGGAAGATTGTTGTGTTCTCAATCCCTTCTCTCTCCCCTCCCTCCCTCTTCTCTCTCTCTCTCTCCCCTCCCTCTCCCCCTCCCTCTTCTCTCTCTCTCTCTCCCCTCCCTCTCCCCCTCCCTCCCTCTTCTCTCTTTCTCTCTCTCTCTCTCCCCTCCCTCTCCCCCTCCCTCTTCTCTCTCTCTCTCTTCTCTCTCCCCTCCCTCCCTCTTCTCTCTTTCTCTCTCTCTCCTCCCTCCCTCTCCCCTCCCTCTTCTCTCTCTCTCCCCTCTCTCCCTCTCTCGCTCCTCCTCCCTCTCCAGGATTGGTCGATCAGGTCGCTATGGTCGTAAGGGCGTGGCCATCAACTTTGTGAAGAACGACGACATTCGGATCCTGAGAGACATCGAGCAGTACTACTCAACCCAGATAGATGAGATGCCTATGAACGGTACACACACACACACACACACACACGAGATGCTCATGAATGTTATGACAAGTCATATTTAATGTCACCATTTTCATGTGATCCACATCTCTGATCTGTGCTGCATCACCACTCCCAACCCTAACTTAACCCTAACCCTGCCTCCCCTCCCCCAACCCTAACTTAACCCTAACCCAACCCTAAACCTGCCTCCCCTCCCCTCCCCCAACCCTAACCCTGCCTCCCCTCCCCCAACCCTAACTTAACCCTAACCCTGCCTCCCCTCCCCCAACCCTAACTTAACCCTAACCCTGCCTCCCCTCCCCCAACCCTAACTTAACCCTAACCCTGCCTCCCCTCCCCCAACCCTAACTTAACCCTAACCCTGCCTCCCCTCCCCAACCCTAACCCTGCCTCCCCTCCCCCAACCCTAACCCAACCCTAACCCTGCCTCCCCTCCCCAACCCTAACCCTGCCTCCCCTCCCCAACCCTAACCCTGCCTCCCCTCCCCCAACCCTAACCCAACCCTAACCCTGCCTCCCCTCCCCAACCCTAACCCTGCCTCCCCTCCCCAACCCTAACCCTGCCTCCCCTCCCCCAACCCTAACCCAACCCTAACCCTGCCTCCCCTCCCCCAACCCTAACTTAAACCTAACCCAACCCTAAACCTGCCTCCCCCAACCCTAACCCTGCCTCCCCTACCCTCCCCCAACCCTAACCCTGCCTCCCCTACCCTACCCTAACCCTGCCTCCCCTCCCCCTCCCCTAACCCTGCCTCCCCTACCCTACCCTAACCCTGCCTCCCCTCCCCTACCCTAACCCTGCCTCCCCTACCCTACCCTAACCCTGCCTCCCCTACCCTACCCTAACCCTGCCTCCCCTACCCTACCCTAACCCACCAACACACATCAGGCCATCTGGACACGGATGAAAGGGTTAAAAAATAAAGAAAAATTTCTCAGATGAAGTGGTGGGGTGGCCCGCTTTTGTTGTTTTAATCCCAGATTGCCCCTTTAACACGTCTCTCCCTCCCCAGTGGCTGACCTGATCTGAGGTGTTGGCGTGGTGACAGAAGAGGAACCGCCCCGCCCCCATCTCACCCGGAACCCAAACATTTACTTTCCTGTTGAACTTCCTGTTTTGTTTTTATAAAGTGCAGCTTCAGAGTCTGAAGTGATGAATCTGATGTTTTAGTGAAAGGCCTCAACCCTCAACCAGGAGTTTGTTTTGTAAATAAAGAATCTTCGTTTCCCACCGGACTGTTTCTGTTATTCTACTATTCCTCTGTACCCGTTGGACACGACCTCCGGTAGTGATCATGCTGCGTTCAAGTGCTCCCCTGAAATTCAAAACTAGTGAAAAGGCGTTGGATCGGTGGAAACATGACTAGAGGATTTCCACCACATTCCTGAGCAGTCCGTTGCTTTAAAATCCACCAGGGTGAAGGAGACCCTCAGGGCTGCTGATGAGACCCTCAGGGCTGCTGATGAGACCCTCAGGGCTGCTGATGAGACGAGAACTCAGGTGTTGGAACTCTGTCACCTCTGCTCCGACCCGCGCGTTCGCTCGTTTGCTTTAAACCAACTTTTTATCAGCGTTAGCTACTTTAGTTAGTTACTTTAGTTAGTTACTTTAGTTAGCTTCGTTAGCTACTTTAGCTACTTTGTCTTGTTGTTTTTCTGAGCTGGGGACCAAGACGCCTGGGCTGTTGGTCTTTATATTCTCTGAAATAAATTATGTTTATTTGGTATTGAATAAATGCTATGAGGGACTTGGATCTGACAAGAGAACAAGACAAGAGAACTCAGCATCAGAGCGGGGTGACCTCAGACTGAGGACTGAGGACTGTTACCATGAACCACAATCGTCTTCATTGAGGATGGAACTTCTGATGGCAGCAGCAGAATGGATTCTGAAGTGTACAGAAACATCTGGCCTTCAATTCATTGGTTGGCTTAATCATACAGTAAGATGATTGGTTGGCTTAATCATACAGTAAGATGATTGGTTGGCTTAATCATACAGGAAGACAAAGACCCAAAACTTACTGCCATGGCAACTAGGGAGCAAAAAGACCTCAAAACACTGAAACCAACGCTTAGATGAAACACAGTTTTCTCTCAGTTTCTCAACAAAAACTCATGCGTTTCTTTGTGTTCTGTAGTAGTTTGTTTTAATCTTGTATTGAAAAATAAATTAAGGAAAATAACTTTGAAATGAAACAAGACAAACATAAGGTTTCAAACAGCAAGGTGAGGAAGTTCGATGGAAGATTAAACTTTACAAATATATAAAAAAAAGACTTTATTGGACATATACACAAATCACAAAAGCATTCCTTTACATACGGTAAAACTGCCTACCACGAAACCATTGTTCTCCCAGCTACAAAAAAGGTTTAGAAAAGGTATTTATACTATGTATATGTGGATATCTGCTGCACATGCCCTACAGTCTGATGAGTTTTAAAAAACTAAACTGTACAAAAACAGCACATGTTGGTGGCAATGTTCTGGATGGAATAATCAATCAATCAATCAATCAATAATCAATCAAAGAAAACAACAAACATGATCATTCTAATACTTTAAGAGAGAAATATACAAAATGATTCATCTTTAGAGCAGCTGATGTGGGGAGAGCTGTAGTGATTACCAAATCGACCCCTAACCCCCTACCCCCTAACCCCCCACACCCTAATCCCCTACCCCCTAACCCTCCACACCCTAATCCCCTACCCTCCTATCCCCTAACCCCCCACACCCTAATCCCCTACCCCCTAACCCTCCACACCCTAACCCCCCACACCCTAACCTCCTATCCCCTAAGCTCCTACCCCCTAACCTACTACCGCCTAACCCCCCACACCCTAACCCCCCACACCCTAATCCCCTACCCCCTAACCCTCCACACCCTAATCCCCTACCCTCCTATCCCCTAACCCCCCACACCCTAATCCCCTACCCCCTAACCCTCCCCACCCTAATCCCCTACCCCCCACACCCTAACCTCCTATCCCCTAACCTCCTATCCCCCCACACCCTAATCCCCTACCCCCCACACCCTAACCTCCTATCCCCTACCCCCTAACCCTCCACACCCTAATCCCCTACCCTCCTATCCCCTAACCCCCCACACCCTAATCCCCTACCCCCTAACCCTCCACACCCTAACCCCCCACACCCTAACCTCCTATCCCCTAAGCTCCTACCCCCTAACCTACTACCGCCTAACCCCCCACACCCTAACCCCCCACACCCTAATCCCCTACCCCCTAACCCTCCACACCCTAACCCCCCACACCCTAATCCCCTACCCCCTAACCCTCCCCACCCTAATCCCCTACCCCCCACACCCTAACCTCCTATCCCCTACCCCCCACACCCTAACCTCCTATCCCCTAACCTCCTATCCCCCCACACCCTAATCCCCTACCCCCCACACCCTAACCTCCTATCCCCTAAGCTCCTACCCCCTAACCTACTACCTCCTAACCCCCCACACCCTAACCCCTAACCTCCTACCCCCTAATCCCTAATCCCCTAACCTCCTACCCCTAACCTCCTAACCTCCTACCCCCTAACCTCCTAACCTCCTACACCCCTACACCCTGGGGGGGGGTTGATTTGGACTGAGCCGTAGTGTGGGGTGGAGGGGCGTGGCTCTAGTGGTGTGTAGTGAGTTGTCACTGAGACAACGAGATGGAGCTGCGTTCAGAACACGGACACTCACACAGACAGGAAGTACTGACACAGCCACTCACACAGACAGGAAGAGGAAGTAGGGAAACAAGAGTGTCGGGGGGGGGGGGGTTGATGTCACCACGGCAACAACAACTATCCCAGTGGCCGAGGGAAGGGAAGTGAGGGGAGGGGAATCAGCAGTCTGATCTGGGGTAAAAGGAGGCAGGGCTCCCTCCCGTTGATGAGAGGAGAGGGGCGAGGACCAATCACAGAGGAGTAAAGCTGTAAACCTGGGTTCTCGGGCGGGACTACAGTAGTTGTGGGGGTGGAGACAGCAGTGGCCGCCACCCCCACACGTGACGGAAGGATGCAGGAACGTGTGTTTAAACATGATGAGGCAAAACAAACTAAATTAACCATGGAGGCACTCACCTCTGACCCAGACCCACCCACCTCTGACCCAGACCCACCCACCCAGACCCACCCACCTCTGACCCAGACTGACCCAGGCCTTGACCCAGACCCACCCAGATGCCTGGACTGAACCAGGCCAACCAGGCCAGCCCAGACCCACCCAGGCCTTGACCCAGACCCACCTAGACTGACCCAGACCCACCCAAACCCACCAGGCCTTGACCCAGACCAGCCTAGACCGAACCAGGCTGACCCAGACCAGCCTAGATCAAACCAGGCTGACCAAGACCAGCCTAGACCGAACCAGACCAACCGTTCAGTGTATACTAGACCAGCATGGTGCAGAGACCATGATCTACCAAAAACAAAAACTTATTTATTTATCATTTATATATTATAGAGTCCTAGAAATGTAAATCTGGTGGGGGGGCGGGGGAACAGCAGGGGCGCTAGTCTTTTTTCTTGACGTTGTTGTTTGAGGCCAGTCTTGTTCTCTGGGCCGGGACCAGGGCTCCGAACAGCACTCTGCTCCGAACCACCTCAAAGAGCTTAGACACCACCTGGGGGGGGGGGGGGGGGGGGTGGAGAAGATCAAATCATTTTTCATTATTTCACATCAGGGTTAGTTTATAAAGCATTTATAAAGCATTAATAACTGCCTCCTGATTGCACCATGCTCCCTATCTGCACCAAGTGAGTATCGATCAGTCTAAACTGAGCTGGAACTGATGAACTGATGAGTTCTAACTGTTTGTAAATGGTTTATTTAGTAATTAATTATAAACCCTTTACAAATGTGACTATAATGTTAAGTGTTTCAGAAATGTCTGCATGCCTGCTTGTCTGCCCCCCCTCCCCTGTCTGCCCCCCCCCCACACCTCTCACCTTCCGTGGAGTCCTCTGTGAAGCACAGGGTGGAAGGAGAGAGGGAAGAACCATTAGAGGAGGAGAGAGTGGTTTACTCACCCGTAGAGGGAAGAGAGGAAGAGAGGGATGAACCAGAGGGTCAATGGCATGTCTGGAAGGCATGGACGCACGAGAGAGAGAGAGAGAGAGAGAGAGAGAGAGAGAGAGAAAGAGAGCCATTCCAAGGAGAGAAAAAACAAGATGGAGAGAAGGATGAGGGTGAGAATGAAAAGAAAAGCAGCATGGAGGAGAGAGAGGAGGAGCATGGAGGAGAGGAGGAGCATGGAGGAGAGAGAGGAGCAGCATGGAGGAGAGAGGAGGAGGAGCATGGAGGAGAGAGAGGAGGAGCATGGAGGAGAGAGAGGAGGAGCATGGAGGAGAGAGGAGGAGCATGGAGGAGAGAGAGGAGGAGCATGGAGGAGAGAGGAGGAGCATGGAGGAGAGAGAGGAGGAGCATGGAGGAGAGAGGAGGAGCATGGAGGAGAGAGAGGAGGAGCATGGAGGAGAGAGGAGCAGCATGGAGGAGAGAGGAGCAGCATGGAGGAGAGAGGAGGAGCATGGAGGAGAGAGGAGGAGCATGGAGGAGAGAGGAGGAGCATGGAGGAGAGAGGAGCAGCATGGAGGGTTCTAGGGCAGGAAAACACAGTGAAGGAACACCTTAAAGGTTTAGGTTAGCTAACCCTAACCCTTAAAGGTTGGCCTGAATCCATGTCACACTTCAGCTGCATCAGAGCTGCCAAACACTCAGAGGTCTGTTTACTTCCTAAAACATCTCATACCACCTTAAAATACCTCAGACAATACCACCTTAAAATACCTCAGACAATACCACCTTAAAATACCTCAGACAATACCACCTTAAAATACCTCAGACAATACCTCCTCTGACCTGCTCTATTCTGCTCTACTCTGTCATGCTCTACTCTGACCTGCTCTACTCTGACCTGCTCTACTCTGACCTGCTGACCTGCTCTACTCTACTCTGATCCTGTGTTCTAGCGCTGTTCAACAGAAGGATTTGGCGTGGGAGGGAGAGGGGCATCTTGGGAGTTGTAGGAATTGACTCAAAGGGGCAGTTTGGAACATCAGGACTGATCAGGGCGTTCAGAGAGAGATCTCAAGGTCGTCAACTCTTGAACAATGAAAACAACAAATCCACTGGATTACAGGGTCACATGACGCTTTAAGGCTTTAGCCAGACTTAGTAAGACCCCCCCCCCGGCCCCCCCCTCACCTGTTCCCAGAGCGTCTCCGCCACCTGGTCGATGACGCTGCCCACCTCCCTGAACTCTCCAGAGTATTTGACGTACGCCCACACACACAGCGCCACCAAGGCCACGCCCACCACGGCATTGGCCACCGCCGCCACCGAGGCCACACCCAGGAAGCCCGTCACCGCGGAGACCGTGTACATGGCGATCATAAGTGCGAGCAGCGTGGCGGGCGTGCGCGCGGCGTGGAACAGGTTCTTCCCTTCGTTGTGTTTGGAGAAGTTGGCGTACGCCTCGTCAAGCTCCGCCTCCAGGCGCTCCTGGTAGCGCTGGCAGAAGTCGGCCCCGCCCATCTTCTTGACGGAGCGGAACAGCCGCAGCGACGCCCCCCGCAGGTCGCCATGGCAACGCTCCAGCTCGGCCGGGGATGCGTAGGGCTTGTCACCTCCGCAGACCTGGAGAAGAAGGAGGCGCACACGCACACACACACACAACACCATTACAGTAGGAGAAAAGGACAGTAACTGTCCCATTACTGTGTGTGTTTAGTGCGTGTGTGTGTTTAATGCAAGTGTGTGTTTAGTGTGTGTGTGTGTGTTTAGTGCGTGTGTGTGTTTAATGCGTGTGTGTGTTTAGTGTGTGTATGCGTGTGTGTGTTTAGTGTGTGTGTGTGTGTGTTTAGTGCGTGTGTGTGTTTAATGTGTGTGTGTAGTGTGTGTGTGTTTAGTGTGTGTGTGTAGTGTGTGTGTGTGTAGCGTGTGTGTGTGTGTATTACCTGCTCCATGCCTTTGTTATAAATGTCTTTAGCTCCTGCAACCGCTGCAAGGTTGTTGGCTTCAGCCGTCGCCTAGGTTACAGCAGGAGGAAACATCTATCAGAAGTAGAATAATAATAATAATAATAATAATAATAATGTGGAAAAAATGAAAAGTTGAGAACAGATGGTTGTATGATGATGATGATGTAGACAGGAAGTGATGAAATGATCACCTGCAACATGGACTTGGGATAGGTAGCTCCTCCCCTTGATAGATCTTCATGTACGCCTGCAAACACACACACACACCTGAAAATACCTGAACTTTTGAAGAAAAAAATAAATATAAAAAATAAATTAAAAAACATAGGGGGGGAGAGAGACAGAGAGAGAGAGAGAGAGAGAGAGAGAGAGAGAGAGAGACAGAGAGACAGAGAGAGAGAGAGAGAGAGAGACAGAGAGAGAGAGAGAGACAGAGAGAGAGAGAGAGAGAGAGACAGAGAGAGAGACAGAGAGAGAGACAGAGAGAGAGAGAGAGAGAGAGAGAGAGAGAGAGAGAGAGAGAGACAGAGAGACAGAGAGAGAGAGAGAGAGAGAGAGACAGAGAGAGAGAGAGAGAGACAGAGAGACAGAGAGAGAGACAGAGACAGAGAGACAGAGAGAGAGAGAGAAGGATGATGAACCTTGAAGTAGTGCAGCAGGTCCCTGCAGGTGACCTTTGCCCCCCCGATCTCCTTCTCCACCAGGTTCTCAGGAGACAGCAGACTGGGAACCAACTCCACCAGCTGATCCTTAAACTCCTCATCAATGTCTAACACACACACACACACACACACGCACACACACACGCACACACACGCACACACACACACACACACAACACCGCACGCACACACACACACACACGCGCACACACACACACGCACACACACACACACACGCACACACACGCACACACCTTCAGTGTCTACCAGAGAGTAGGAACGTTGAAATTTCACTTTTTAAATATTGTTCCCAAA
>NC_139672.1:17690280-17694217 GCF_951799395.1 Argentina silus | reverse complement strand
GTCTCCACGAGGAGAGCCAGACCTCCGCCGCCCAGCTACGACGCTTCACCAACTGGTTCCTCCACTCCGTCGACAAGAAGCCCTGAACACACACACACACACACACAGACACACACACACACACACACACACACACACAGAGCACACACACACATACAGTTGCAGACACACATGCGCACACAGACTTTTACTGTACATGTATGTAGGCACACACACACACACACACACACCCCGACAGGGCTAACATAACATCCAGTACCTGAGCCAGTGGGCGTGGCTGAGGGAGGTGAAGGTCATCACACCGCAGCAGCTACGTCCTAGCGTGCTAATGCTACATGCTATAGAGTTGGAGGGCGGAACGTCACGGCCTGTTAGCGCTGATGCTAGCGGACAATTAGCACACTTTTAGTCATCACTACTGCTGTCACCCGTGGTTGCTGTTAACGACGACAGAACCCCTGACAGCTGGAGAGAGGGAGGGAGGGAGGGAGGGAGGGAGGGAATAAACAGGAGATCTGTACAGGAGATAAAGGACAGAAAGGGAGGAATGTAGCTAGTGGGCTATTTGCATATTTAGGAAGGAAAACGTGAATAAAAACTAATGAATGTAACTTCTGTGAAATTGTGATCTGTCGCTGCGTAGGGCGGGTGTCCGCCTCTCCGGCTCCCTGAACAAGGGACCGGGACGATTTAACCCCGAAGATTCTGTCGTTACTCGACGTTAACGTGACGCAGACGTGTTCCGCTCTGACGACCAGAGCACCGCCTGACGACGGACGACGGACGGCGTCTCCAGCTTTCTATCGGGAAAAATATACCGTCATGTTTTTGGGTTTTTTTGTTTGTTTTTTTAAGTAGTTTTGTAAGTTCTCCACTGTTTGGAAAAAAAAAAAGAAAAAAAAAAAAGAGAGAGAAAATGTCCTAGCAATACATATGGACATAGTCACAAAACTGTTATTTTTATGGTGAAATGCTAACTGGGATCGTTGAGAGTTTTAAGGGCGCCGAGGGTGAATAAAGTCGCTCGAATTGTCAACATTCAAGAGCGCCAAGGGGTGACTTTATTCACCAAAAATGCTGAAATGATGATGCTTCATTTTGTAGCCAATCAGAGTAAACACCATATAGAACACTTGGCGCTCTGGGTGGTGAGGGTTCCCAAACTCTTGGCAGTTGGTGAGTGAAGGAGTTAGGGTCGTCCCAAGGATCCCACTTAGCATCTGCTGTTCGTTCGTTTGTTTATAGTAAGCACTGATCTGATCGTGGTGTTGTCTTGGCGATGCGGTTGTTGTGTATTGATTAACGGGGATCTGACTGTGGCCGAGGTAGAGTCTCTACCTGGCCCGTCGGACCCCCCATCACGCCTGGTCCACTCCACCCAGAATGAGATTAGAATCACAAACCTCTGAATTCTAATTCTAATTCTATTCATTCTATAGAACAATAATAATAATAATAATAATAATAATAATGAAAACGGTGATGTCATTCATTCTGATGCTGTGTTCCACTCTGCTGTCACTGCTGGTATCAGCCACATGTTGGGTCTGTGGGGACGTTTCACTAACAACAGGTTCTGAAGCGGTTATGAAGCGGTATGGCTTGTCATAAGCATGCTGTATCACACCATCCTGTCTTTAGCATTGTGTGATCCAATCAAATCAGACCGTATTTGTGTAGCACGTTTCATGCACCAATACACGACACTTGACAGGAATAATGAATGAAAGCGAAGGGAGATGTTAAAATCATCCTGTGTAATGATCCTGAGGTCACACAGACAGACACGACGGGTCGTAAGATGGTTATAAGACCTTATGAGACCTCGTACGCACACGGCTAGGACAAGTTAGCCAGCTTATAGCCAAGCGTTGCTGAGTGTCTGTCTGTCCACAGAGAAGCTGTCTGTATGCAGTCTGACCCCCCCGCCCCCCCTCCACCCTCCATCCACCCCACTCTATGACCCACTCCACTCTCTACCCCCCCCCCCCCCCACACACACACACACACACACACTCTCTACTACCCCCCCCCCCCCCCCCCCCCGAACTCCGTTCTCTACCCCCCCCCCCACACACACACACACACACACACACTCTCTACTACGCCCCCCCCCCCCCCCCACACACACACACACACACACACACACACACACACTCTCTACTACCCCCCCCACACACACACACACACTCTCCACCACCGCCCCCCCCCCACTCTCTACGCCGTGTGTGTTTGATGGTTTTTGTACAGTAAATATACTTGAGTATATTTCAGTATACTTGAGAGATAAAACGTGTCTTGTATTTAACACCGTTATTTAAACCTATTTAACCTCCCCGGAAATTGTTTATTTTAATAAGAGTATCTTGTTCCTTTTCTGCACTAAAAATAAACAAGAAGATGAATAACTCAGTATTGGCAATATGTGTAGAGCAGGCAGGTGAGAGACAGAGAGACAGAGAGAGAGAGAGAGGATATAGAGGACTGTATCCATATAAGGAGTTGTTGCCGGGAAGTCCAACATTTGGACCCTAGAAGTCAGATGTTTGTTTTGTATGCCTTTACTTTCTTTGTAAAATGTTTTTGTTAAAGATGGGACAAAAAGGTTTGCTTTTTTAATAAATGTAGGATGTTGGAAAAATAACCGGACTCTGGTGTGTCTCCTGTCCTGTCTGACGGTGTGAATTATTCATCTCTGGGTCTTTAGGACCAATCCTAGTTTTAATTTTACATGAGGGCATAATTCACTCTTATTAAATCATACACTGATTTAAATGAGAGATTTGAATTATAAACGAAGAGAAATTCCCGCATGTTGTCTCTGCTTGCAAATGAATATTTAAGTAGGAAGTTTCTGTCAACGAGCGACCTGTGGCCTCACCGTGACCTATGACCTCTGGCCTTGGTGTCATCCTTTCTATAAATCACTGGGATTATGACTTCAGATGCAGTCCATATGATTTCCTCTCCAAAATGATAGGTTGACACGCACACACACACACACTCACATACGCACACGCATACACACACGCACACACACACACACACACACACTCACACACACACACACACACACTTGAATGGCACTCTGGTTTCATTTATAGTCTCTGACCGACGTCCTGCGGCTTTTGCTGAGCTGTCGTTTATATGTGTGAAAGCTTAACGAAGCCTTCTTCCAAAACGGTAGCTGACACACACACACACACACACACACACACACACACACACCCTGACGCAAACACACATGCACACACACACGCAAACACACGCACACCCCCGGCGACGTTTCCTCCAGCAGAGTGGGTAGTTGTTCATTATTGATGGAGCACTTTGGACTACCGCGGTAAAACAGCCTGCAGTACTACAGCCTTACCTGGCCATGTGCTCTCCAAAGTGCTCTTCCTCTGCAGGAAGGACGACACAGACGACGACGATGGTGGTGATGATGATGATGGTGATGGTGGTGATGGTGATGATGGTGGTGGTGATGATGATGATGATGGTGATGGTGGTGATGATGATGATGGTGGTGGTGATGATGGTGATGGTGGTGATGATGATGGTGATGGTGGTGATGATGGTGGTGATGATGATGATGATGGTGATGGTGGTGGTGATGGTGGTGGTGATGATGATGATGGTGGTGGTGTGTATCGAAGCAAGATGTTGTTCTAATTCTTGACACACAGCAGCTGTTCATAGCACACTACCTACAGCTCTGACTCTTACACACGGTTACACACACACACACACAACACAGAAACACACACACACACACACAACACAGAAACACACATACCCAGACTCTCTCTCTCTCTTTCTCACACACACACACACACTAGCGATCCTCATCTCCAGCAGCAGCGACACACAGGAGGTAGATTTACACACACAGGAGGTAGATTTACACACACAGGAGGTAGATTTACACACACAG
>NC_139672.1:17670280-17672780 GCF_951799395.1 Argentina silus | reverse complement strand
TATTGGGTTTCATTGTTCTTGTGTTGTGTTGTTAGTGTGTCTTGGTGTTTTAGTTTATTGTACGAGTGTGTTTGTCAGGGAAAACAATCAATATCAATAAGCAATATTACAACACAACACATCACCGAGAGCACAGACCTGCACATATACCACAATAGACAATATAATATTAATATCACAATATACAATATGCCCAAGATGGAGCACGTTTCTCTCATATTTAACACGTCAAACTGATATCTGATGATCTAACTGTTATATTCTAACGCATCGTCGGCCCATGTCTGTCCTATCATACTGGGACCACAAATAGTCCTGATGGATTCTGTGGGGGTCTAATTTCAACGTTCAGCCAACGCAAATGAAACATGTCATAATTGGCGTCCTATCACCTACCCCCAGGCCCCCCAGGCCCCCCGCTGACTGCTATTGTAGGCAGTAAATTACCAGCAGGTAACCATGGCAGCCCTCGGTGTGTGTGTGTGTGTGTGTGTGTGTGTGTGTGTGTGTGTCTGTGTGCGTGTGCGTGTGTGTGTGTGTGTGTGTGTGTGTGTGTGTGTGTGTGTGTGAGGTGGTGGTGTATGTGTGTGTGTGTGAGGTGGTGGTGGTGGTGGTGGTGGTGGTGGTGGTGGTGGTGTGTGTGTGTGTGTGTGTGTGTGTGTGTGTGTGTGTGTGTGTGTGTGTGTGTGTGTGTGTGTGTGTGTGTGTGTGTGTGTGTGTGTGTGTGTGTGTGTGTGTGTGTGTGTGTGTGTGTGTGTGTGTGTGTGTGTGTGCTAAAGGCCATGAATGTAACGTGCTGCTCAGCCGACCAATCAGGCGGCGTCTAGACAGGACAAGATGGCGGCCCGTCAGCGAGCCAGGCTGGCTGGGAGGAGCTGCCGGGGTCCTTTGTTCCTAATCAAATCTAACTTTATTGACTGGATATTAACACACGTCATACAAGGATGCAGTACACAACGAGCTCCACAGGAAGGAAATCCAATCAAACAGCGAGACCACAGAGACCACAGAGACACAGAGACACAGAGACCACAGAGACACAGAGACACAGAGACCACAGAGACACAGAGACCACAGACACCACAGACACCACAGACACCACAGAGACACAGAGACACAGAGACCACAGAGACACAGAGACACAGAGACACAGAGACCACAGACACCACAGAGACACAGAGACACAGAGACCACAGAGACACAGAGACCACAGAGACACAGAGACCACAGACACCACAGACACCACAGACACCACAGAGACACAGAGACCACAGAGACACAGAGACACAGAGACCACAGAGACACAGAGACACAGAGACACAGAGACACAGAGACCACAGAGACACAGAGACCACAGACACCACAGAGACACAGAGACCACAGACACCACAGACACCACAGACACCACAGAGACCACAGAGACACAGAGACACAGAGACCACAGAGACACAGAGACCACAGACACCACAGAGACACAGAGACCACAGACACCACAGACACCACAGACACCACAGAGACACAGAGACACAGAGACCACAGACACCACAGAGACACAGAGACCACAGACACCACAGACACCACAGAGACACAGAGACCACAGAGACCACAGAGACCACATAGACCACAGAGACCACAGAGACCACAGACACCACAGAGACACAGAGACCACAGACACCACAGACACCACAGAGACACAGAGACCACAGAGACCACAGAGACACACAGAGACACAGAGACCACAGAGACACACAGAGACCACAGAGACCACAGAGACACAGAGACCACAGACACCACAGACACCACAGACACCACAGAGACCACAGAGACCACAGAGACCACATAGACCACAGAGACCACAGAGACCACAGACACCACAGACACCACAGAGACCACAGAGACACAGAGACCACAGACACCACAGACACCACAGAGACACAGAGACCACAGAGACCACAGAGACCACAGAGACACAGAGACCACAGACACCACAGAGACCACAGACACCACAGAGACCACAGACACCACAGACACCACAGAGACACAGAGACCACAGAGACCACAGAGACCACAGAGACACAGAGACCACAGACACCACAGAGACACAGAGACCACAGACACCACAGACACCACAGAGACACAGAGACCACAGAGACCACAGAGACCACAGAGACACAGAGACCACAGACACCACAGAGACCACAGACACCACAGACACCACAAAGACCACAGACACCACAGACACCACAAAGACCACAGAGACCACAGAGACCACAGGAGGAAGATGGGTTTGTTTTCCTGTTTGGTTTTGTGTGAGTGCTCTTCAAATGTTGTTGTTGATGTGTGTGTGTGTGTGTGTGTGTGTGTGTGTGTGTGTGTGTGTGTGTGTGTGTGTGTGTGTGTGTTTCCCTAAGTGCTCATATTGAGTGGACACTTGATAACATGTCCCTCTGCCTCTTAACCTGACAGCTTCATCACTTCTACCTGATTGAGCCACGAGTGT
>NC_139672.1:17637780-17647780 GCF_951799395.1 Argentina silus | reverse complement strand
TGATTAACGAAAGCTCTTGTTTTGTAGCCACAGCGCTAGCAACAGCTTGACCTTGGCAGCCCGGAGGAGCTAAAGGCTAATGAGCACTAACAAAAGCTAGTGGGGGCTAACAACAGCTAACAGGGGGCTAACAACAGCTAACAGGGGGCTAACAACGGCTAACAGGGGGCTAACAGGGAGCTAACAGGGGGCTAACAACGGCTAACAGGGGGCTAACAACGGCTAACAGGGGGCTAACAACGGCTAACAGGGGGCTAACAACGGCTAACAGGGGGCTAACAGGGAGCTAACAGGGGGCTAACAACGGCTAATGCTAAGGGCAGCTAATGGCACTAAAAAGGGAAACATAAACAACACAGCAGGTCTCGGAACCGGGTCAGTTCACTAATGAGGAGGAGATGTGTCGGCCAAACCCCCGAAAACACCCTCACTTAGTTATCCCCCCAAACCCCACCAGACAGTCCCCAACTGTCTCTCTCTTTCTTGACATTCGCCTCCCAGCGTCCCAACTCCCCTGCCTCTCCCCTGAAGAACCCGAGCTCTGGGGTAGCACGAGTCAGAGACAGACAGACAGAGACAGACAGACACAGAAAGGCAGGCAGACAGACAGACAGACAGACAGGCAGGCAGGCAGACAGAGACAGAAACACAGACAGACAGAGACAGAAACACAGACAGGCAGACAGGCAGACAGACAGGCAGGCAGGCAGGCAGGCAGACAGACAGACAGGCAGGCAGGCAGACAGACAGACACAGAGGCAGACAGACAGGCAGGCAGACAGACAGACACAGAGGCAGACAGGCAGACAGACAGCGTTCTGCAGCAGGATCAGCAACATGCTGCCTGTCTGGAGCCTCTCCAGCTGGAGCTGCTGAGTTTAAATCAGGACACACACACTCACACTCACGTAGTATGGGCCTAATCTATTCTTTTTGGTATTATGTTACGGTTCAGTCAACCACAATTATCATAACCATGAAATACGTCTGGACCCTGTCAGGACACACACACACACATGCACACACAGAGACACACGTACGCACAAACACACACCGGGGTTGTTGTTACAGGGAGCCAGACTTCGCCTGGGCCAGATGATGAGAGAGAGACCATAGCCGTGGTTGATGAATCATAGCGTGTGTGAGGAAGTTGTTGATGAATCCTCCGGGTGCAGAGAGAGAGAGAGAGAGAGGGAGGGAGGAGGGAGGGAGAGGGAGGGAGTCTTGATGAGTTAAGCAGAGAAATGATAACAATAGCAGCTGCTCCTTGTCTGTCCCACGTTGATGACCTCACATTCCTCCACGCCAAGACCCCCTGTTCACACACACATACACACAACACACATAACACACACACACGTAACAGGCACGCACGCGCACACATACATAACACACACAACACTCGCACACAACACACGTAAAAGGCAGGCACGCGCACGCACGCACACACACACACATACATAACACACGTAACAGGCAGGCACACACACACACACATGTAACAGGCACGCACACGCGCGCACACACACACACACACACACAACACACACACACCCCTAACAGACACACCTAACAGACACACACACACACATACATACATACACGTAACAGGCACACACAAGAAAACATACATAACAAGCACACACACACACACACACACACACACACACACACGTATCCAGTCAGACTGCAGGGTGACCCAGAGCTCTGGTGACCTACATATATGTCCCACATCCTCTCCTCTCCACTTCCCTGCATGCAGACCTTAAATACCAACTAAATAACCTCTCTTAAATAACACCAGGGGCTTTCCATACACACACACATGCTACTAACACACATACACACACACACACACACACACACACATGCTACTAACACACATACACACACACACACACACACACATACTACTAACACTACTAACACACACACATATGCACACTACTAACATACACATTCTCTGGTTGATTTAGTCCCAGGGGGAAGTGACCTGGTAGGACCTGCTAGAAGAGGCGTGAATGGGAAACGTGCTGAACATCCTGGTCTCCTCCTCCCTCCCTCTCTCCTCCCTCCCCTCCTCCTCCCTCCTCCCCTCCTCCTCCCTCCTTCTCTCCTCTCCCCTCCTCCTCCCTCTTTCCTCCTCCCTCTCTCCGCCTCCTCCCTCACTCTCTCCTCTCCCTCTCTCCTCCTCCTCCCTCCTCCCTGGACCCTGTATCGTCTCTTCCCCCTCCCTGGTCTCCCCCTTCTCTCCCCCCTTGCCTCCCGTGCTCATCTTCCCTCCCTCCCCCCTCTTTCTCTCCCTCCCTCCCCCCCTCCAGATGGCCAAGAGATCAGAAGGCCGTTCAGGCCACAAATAAACACCCACTTTTTGGGGCGGGGGGGGCAGGGGGCCTCGTAAGCGTCTCAAGTCACGACCCCCGAGGGAGGGAGGGAGGGAGGGAGGGAGGGAACTCTATGACTGTTGACTGTGCAGGAGAGGAAACAGATACTACTGCAATACATCCTCCATGACAGAGCAACACACACACACACACTTTAGCCAGGTCCCTAGGCGATACCCCCCACGCACCAGAAAGATGTTTGTGTACTAAAATAGTCCGTTTGGACTATTCAGTCTGTTTGTGAAGTACAGAAACAGCTCTCTGTGTGACCCAGAGACCAAGAGAACGCAGGACACACACACACACGCACGTACGTACGTACACACACACACACACACACACACACGTACACATAGTCTGTAAAAAGTATTTTGTTTCTTGGTGTCTTAACGAGTATATGACTGTTGTTTTGATTTGAGATAAATTACAATGCTAACGCATCCACATCGCTGGGCTAGGCTAATTACAATGCTAACACAACAACAACACTGCTAAGCTCGGCTAATAGACAGCGGCTACAGAGGTGTTTTCATGGACCAAATGTTTTCTGTCAGCGTTTCGTCGGTTGGCTGTTGTGAAGCACCAGTACAACATTACTGAACCCAGGGGAGCAGTTTGAGTGCAGCGCTAAACACAACACAGGAGATCCTCCATAGATCCACGCTAGGATGACGTGGGAATGAGGCGCCGTATGGTTGGGCCTTGGTTTGTCTCCTGGGACGAGGTTCAGGGACTGTCTCTTTGGTCAACTATGCAGCCCAGGGGAGGCTAGTGGAGGTAGAAATCGGCGGACGGGCTCGTTGTAATGGAATGAGGAATGGTGCCTCAACCAGGTGTTCTACCGCGGCCCGCCGCCCCTGGAGCATGTTGGTGTGGAACTGGAGCGAAACAACGTCACATCAGCGAAACGTCAACTCTCAAAAAACCATGTTAAAAACAAGGACTCTGGACATCAACTCTGTAAACCATGTTCAAAACAAGGACTCTGGACATCAACTCTTTAAGTGTGTTGATGTTCAGTCAGAGCTGAGTCAGAACTGAGTCAGACGGATGGCGGGCGGTGATCTGCGGAGAGTTGGGACGCTTCTCCTTGCTCTGACGATGGGAAGGCGGGGCATCAGGCCACGCCCCTCTCCTTCAACACATCTCCTCAGTTGCGCTTTTTTGTCAATGAGGAGTGCAGCCCCTCTTTAACACAATGTTGTTACGGTGTTACAATGTTGTTATAATGTTGTTACAGTGTTATTACAGTGTTATTACCTAGGTATAGGAGAGCAGCACGAGGCAGCGTCACCCTGCCTGTGTCTCTAACCCTGTCCTGCTCCTGTGTTACCCAGGCGATGGTGGCGTGTTACCCTGGCAACGGAACAGGATACGTCCGTCACGTGGACAACCCAAACGGTGATGGGAGATGTGTCACCTGCATCTACTACCTGAACAAAGACTGGGATGCCAAGGTACACACACACACACACACACACACACACACCTGGGTATGGTACCCCGGGGGTACATGGATCCATCTAGGGGGTACGCAAAATAAATGTGATTTCCCTTCAACAGTCCTGTTGAACAGCCGACTGCAGCCTCAGTACCAAAAATAAATGCATGCACCCGATCCAACAGAATAATATGATCACCATGTCTGATATGGAAGGGATCATGTTCATAGAATATCAGTTAGGATAGAAAATAACCAACAGGGGGACATGACTGTTAACAGTTTGGGAACCACTGGTCTAGTTGAATGTCCTCTGTCTCAACCTAACCTGCTAGTTGAATGTCCTCTGTCTCAACCTAACCTGCTAGTTGAATGTCCTCTGTCTCAACCTAACCTGCTAGTTGAATGTCCTCTGTCTCAACCTAACCTGCTAGTTGAATGTCCTCTGTCTCAACCTAACCTGCTAGTTGAATGTCCTCTGTCTCAACCTAACCTGCTAGTTGAATGTCCTCTGTCTCAACCTAACCTGCTAGTTGAATGTCCTCTGTCTCAACCTAACCTGCTAGTTGAATGTCCTCTGTCTCAACCTAACCTGCTAGTTGAATGTCCTCTGTCTCAACCTAACCTGCTAGTTGAATGTCCTCTGTCTCAACCTAACCTGCTAGTTGAATGTCCTCTGTCTCAACCTAACCTGCTAGTTGAATGTCCTCTGTCTCAACCTAACCTGCTAGTTGAATGTCCTCTGTCTCAACCTAACCTGCTAGTTGAATGTCCCGCCAGCGTTTGTTTGCGGTGGATTCCAGCTGCTATCTTTAGCTACAGGTCGACCTTCCACAGGAAAAAGCCATTCTGCTTTAACAGTTTCCCACCCTCAACATTCCTGTGTGTGTGTGTGTGTGTGTGTGTGTGTGTGTGTGTGTGTGTGTGTGTGGACGTGATAGTTTTTCTGTTTGTTTGTTTGTGTTGTATGTCAGGCGTACACCAGACCGAGCTCTTATCTGCCCTGAGTAAACAAACCATACACACACACACACTTCCCCATTCCTTCTGCTCTGTCTGCCTGGGAGGAGATGAATACACAGCAGAATACAAAGAATAGCAACTTTTTAGATATCGCACATTTGAACGACCGCGACCGACCTTTTCCCGTTTCTCATCGGCTTGGTCAGGTTAGCTTTGGTTAGCTTGGTCAGGTTAGCTTTCTGAAGTATTTAGTATATTCCAAATAATTAGAATAAGAATAATACATTTTATTTGTACAATCTCAAAGTGCATATACACCCCAAATACTGGACACCCCAGATACTGGACACCTCAGACACACCCCAGGAGACAGTTATCTCTTTATTAATTGCCAGTCAAACTCAACTGGAGTCCATGAATGAAGGTGTGGATCAACATGTGGTCCAGGGTCCAGGGAGGCTGGCAGAGGTAGAAATCGGAGGACGGGCTCATTGTAATGCCTGGGATGAGGACTGGTATCAGGCTGTGGATGGTGTGTTTCCTCCCGCAGGAGCACGGAGGCCTCCTGAGGATTTTCCCAGAAGGCAAAGCGCAGTTCGCCGACATCGAGCCCAAGTTCGACCGCCTGCTCTTCTTCTGGTCCGACCGCAGGAACCCTCACGAGGTGCAGCCCGCGCACGCCACCAGGTACGGCGTTTGACCTTTGACCCTGACCCTGTGAATAAAGATGACTCCAGGTGACCCTAACCCTGTGAATAAAGATGACCCCAGATGACCCTAACCCTGTGAATAAAGATGACCCCAGGTGACCCTAACCCTGTGAATAAAGATGACCCCAGGTGACCCTGACCCTGTGAATAAAGGTGACCCCAGGTGACCCTAACCCTGACCCTGTGAATAAAGGTGACCCCATGTGACCCTGACCCTAAGCCCCTCCTCTTCCTGTGCAGGTATGCTATAACGGTGTGGTATTTTGACGCTAACGAGCGAGCGAGAGCCAAGGAGAAGTACTTGACCGGTGAGACCTGCCTGCCTGTGTGTGTGTGTGTGTCTGTGTTGTTCTGGTAACTTCTGTTAGCCTGTGGAGGACCTGTAGCTTAAACTGACACTTGGACACAAGCTTCCTTGAATGGAATGATTGCAATGTTTAACAACATTCTCTCTCCCCCCCCCCCATCCCCCCCTCCAGGGCCAGGAGAAAAGGGAGAGAAGGTAGAGCTGAACAAGCCGTCAGACCCAAGCTGATACCAGACAGAGGGACTGGGGTCTGCTGCCCCCTGCTGGTCGGACCTGGGGGCTCTTCTGCCCTCTGCTGCTGGAGACAGACTGGGGGGGGGAGGGAGGAAGAGGGGGGAGAGAAGCCAGAAACCAACTCCGACTAAAGTCTGCTTTCTTTTACACTTTCTTTGACACTGACATCCAAAGTGGCTACACACACACACACGCTCTCATACATACACACACGCACACACTCTCATACATACACACACACACACACACACACTGAATGTGATGTCTTAGCACTGCCAGGATCAGTAACCATGCTTCTGTTAGTGGTTGTGTTTTCTTCATGGTGCGAAGAGCACTGGTCTGAACTCAACAATGGACACAAGTACGGCCTCGTGTGGAGTAACCTTCTACTGCAGGACAACAGGAATCAGCATTCAACAACACACACACACACACTCACTCTCTGACCTGCCAGATGTTTGGTTTTTTCCATGGTGGATCTCTCACTGATGTTTAACAAGGTACAATTGACTGTGTATGCCTCTCCATAGGAGGATGGACTGTGTGTGAATACATAGGCTGTTTGTTCCAAGGCTTTGAAGCGCTTATTGAAACAGAAGAAGAAGAAGAAGAATTCGTCACTACATAAGCTTTTCATCTCTCTACGGCAGCGGAAAAAGTGAAACGGAACGTTTTTTTTCCAGAAGCAGGCGCACGTTTGACGGCGGCGCTGTCTCCGCTCGCCCCGCCTTCTCCGTGTCTTGGACGCGTTGTTGCTGAAGTGTTGTGCTTTGCGATCAATGGCCGTCTGTCCGTCTGTCGCAGACGTGATTTCACCGTTGTCTTAAAAACCAAAACTGTCGCCCGTCTACCTATCCTGCTGCTCTGAAGTCTCATTTTGAATAAAAACGCAGGTTTTGTAAGTTGCAGTTTGAATACGCTGGTGTGCTGTCTCTTTTATGTGTGTGTGTGTGTCCGTCCATCCGTCCGTCCAAGGTCAAAGAGGCTACTGTGAGTGAGTCAGAAACTGATTGCCATTTTCTTTTGTAATACAGGAGCGCCACCGTGTGGTCTTCTGCTCCAACCACATGTTTGAACCGGGTTGGCTCCCTGTGCTGATCTGATCCAGACATCTGGGATCTGACGACTCACAAGTTGTGTTCAAATCGCATTATGACCCCTTCATAGGCAGAGCCGACCCTCATAACAACTAATGTAAAAACACGTATGAGAAGGTCAAACACCTATTTTTTTTTTTTTTTTTTTTTAGCAAAGTCGCATTTATTGATGAATAAATCTCAACATTTTCAAAAGTTTATAGACCAAAATATTGATAGGTATATATTTGTATTGATTATAAATACATATATAGCTGTCAATATTCTTGTCTAGAAACTCACACACATGAAAATCGATCTGGACCAGTCGCTAGTGACGTCAGCGTGTAGGACAGGTGATGGGACCGGACCGGAGGCGAGCAGCACCGGTTCTGGTTGTCGTCGTCGCTGCTACCGATGGAGCAGTGTTCATGTGAGTTTACTCAAATGCAGGACGTAAACCTCGGGGATTTCGGCGGTTCCAACCCCAGCCTGCAGATCTCGTTGCCGACCCAGTGTTTGTAAGCCAGCCTCGGCGGGGGGGGGTGATGGATGCTGGCGCAAAGACGGCCGGACCGAAGCCGAACCTGCAACCAGGACCCGGTCCCTGCAATGGACGGAGGATGGCCAAGAAATCCCGTTCGAAAAAAGGCAAACGGGGAAAGAGACGGAGGAGCAGGAAGACGAAAACCAACAACAAAACACCGCCGTTTTTACCACCAGAGGTAACTCCGCTAGCTAGCAGGCTAGCAGGCTAACGGTCCGTGCTAATCCCTGGTTAACCAGCGGTTAGCCTCGCTAGCCTCCGTTAGCCTCCGCTAGCCTGAGGAACGGGACGCACCGGACCGTTTACTGATACTGCAAAGCAAATATTAGTTAGGTTATGTTAAAGTTAACTATGAGTTATTTGCAGAAGGGGGAAAACTTGGCCTGGAATACGAACCTGATGTCAACAAGCTAAGCAGTCAGAAAACAGTTAGAACAGACTTGGCCTAAATTAGATACTCCAACTATATCTGATGTCTGACACACGGTCAGCATGATGTCAGGCCGAGTTACAGACCATGCATGCAGGACGTGTGTGTGTTTAGTTCATAACAGGTGTGTGTGTGTGTGTGTGTGTGCGCGTGTGTGTGTGTGTGTGTGTGTGTGTGTGTGTGTGCGTGTGTGTGTGCGTGCTGTCAGATTCTCAGAGCGACTATTGGCTCCATCATTTGTTTTTGTTTTTTATTTCTCTCAGGCTGAAGAAGGAAACATTGAATATAAGGTATTTATTTACTTATGAGGTTTCTATTTGAATATAAGGTACTTATGAGGTTTCTATTTGAATATAAGGTACTTATGAGGTTTCTATTTGGATATGTCATACTTTCTTAACACATCAATGCACACACACAGACTGTTAAAGCAGAATGGTTTATTTTTTCCAGACTTTCTAAACACTCACTCACTCACTCACTCACTCACTCACTCACTCACTCACCCACTCGAGGCCTGATTGTGAAACTCCTCTCCTCTCCCCCCGCCCTCCAGCTGAAGCTAGTCAACCCTACTCAGTACCGTTTCGAGCACCTGGCCACGCAGCTGAAGTGGCGCCTCCAGGAGGGGAGGGGCGAGGCCGTGTACCAGATCGGCGTGGAGGACAACGGCCTGCTGGTGGGGCTGACGGACGCCGACATGACCGCCTCCCTCAAGACGCTGCGCAGGATGGCCGAGAAGTACGCCGCTGCCCTACACACACACACGCGCGCACACACAGACGCACGCTTACACACAGACACACACTTACACACACACCACACACACACACGCACGCACGCTCACATACAGACACTCACTCACACACCCACTCGTACACATACACGTGTACATGTGTGCACACACGCTCACTCACTCACTCACACACACACACACTCACTCACACACACACACGCAAACGCTCACACACACACACACGCATGCTAACACACACACACACACAAACGCATTCTAACACTCACTCACTCACACAGTACAGTAACTAACTTCTCCACACTGTCAAAGCAGCAGAGCCAGGCTAACAGAACCAGGCTAACTGCAGCAGAACCAGGCTAACACAACCAGGCTAACTGCATTTTATTTAACTTTAACGATCGTTATCAGGGACATAAAATGTCGCCAATCCGTTGAAGAGTAAGATGACTGTCTTCCTGTCCAGGGTGGGCGCTGACATCACCCTCCTCAGGGAGAGAGAGGTGGATTATGACTCTGACAGAAACTGCCGGAAGATCGCTGAGGTTCTGGTCCGGAAGGTCCCTGATGACCAGCAGGTAGGAGGACAGCAGCTCAGAGGGGCAGACTGACCTCAGCACCTTTAAACACCTATTAGCAAGTAGCAGTACTAGCTCACCGTATTATTATTGTTATTATTATTATAATAACAACAGTGTGTTCAATCAAGACAGATGACACAACCACATAGCATTGTATATATATCTGTTGTATATATATCTGTGTGTGTGTGTGTGTGTGTGTGTGTGTGTGTGTGTGTGTGTGTGTGTGTGTGTGTGTGTGTGTGTGTGTGTGTGTGTGGGGTCCGTCCGTCCGTCCGTCCGTCCCAGTTCCTGGACCTGCGCGTGGCGGTGTTGGGGAACGTGGACTCGGGGAAGTCGACCCTGCTGGGGGTTCTGACCCAGGGGGAGCTGGACAACGGGCGTGGCCGGGCCAGGCTGAACCTCTTCAGACACCTGCATGAGATCCAGACGGGCCGGACCTCCAGCATCAGCTTTGAGATCCTGGGCTTCACCAGCAAAGGAGAGGTGGGCAGAACACCACACATCTAACCCATCTACAACACTGTAATAACCCATCTACAACACTGTAATAACCCATCTACAACACTGTAA
>NC_139672.1:17625280-17635280 GCF_951799395.1 Argentina silus | reverse complement strand
TCCCTCTCTCTCTGTCTCTCTCTCTCCATGTGTCTCTCTCTCTCTCTATCCCTCTCTCTCTCTATCCCTCTCTGTCTCTCTCTCTCTCTCTATCCCTCTCTGTCTCTCTATCCCTCTCTCTCTGTCTCTCTCTGTCTCTCTCTGTCTCTCTCTCTCTCTATCCCTCTCTGTCTCTCTCTCTCTCTCTATCCCTCTCTCTCTCTCTCCATGTGTCTATCTGTCTGTCTGTCTCTGTCTCTCTCTATCCCTCTCTCTCTCTCTCTCTCTATCCCTCTCTGTCTCTCTATCCCTCTCTCTCTATCCCTCTCTCTCTCTCTATCCCTCTCTGTCTCTCTATCCCTCTCTCTCTGTCTCTCTCTCTCTCTATCCCTCTCTGTCTCTCTCTCTCTCTCTGTGTCTATCTGTCTGTCTGTCTCTGTCTCTCTATCCCTCTCTCTCTCTCTCCATGTGTCTGTCTGTCTGTCTGTCTCTGTCTCTCTATCCCTCTCTCTCTCTCTGTCTCTCTCTGTCTCTCTATCCTTTTTTCTCTCTCTCTGTGTCTGTCTCTCCATCCCCCCCCCCCCTCCCTCTCTGAGGAGCAGGGTGTCATTTGAGGCAGCCGTTGAAAATCCCCCTAACCTACCTGTCCCCCGCTCCTCCTCCTCCCTGGCCCGTCCCTCCCCTGTCTGTCCACCAGGGGGAGCTCCGGACCGGCGAGCGCGCTGTCGTCTGCTTCCGCTTCATCAAACACCCGGAGTACCTCCGCCTGGGCGCCAAGCTGCTCTTCAGGGAGGGCGTCACCAAGGGCATCGGGCACGTGACCCGCCTCCTCCCCTCCTCATCCTCCTCCTCCCCCTCCCCCCCCCCTCATCCCTGGGACCAGAACCACGACCAGAACCACAGTGAACACTAGGGGTGATGGAGGGATGTAAGGGAGGAGAGGAGAGGAAGGGACAGGACAATCGCAAGAGAGATGGAGAGAGATGGAGGAGTGGAAGGGAAAGGATGACCACGAGGGAGATGGAGGGATGGAGAGGAAGGAATAGGAAATGGGAGAGGAAGGACCACTAGACAGGGTGTGTGTGTGTGTGTGTGTGTGTGTGTGTGTGTGTGTGTGTGTGTGTGTGTGTGTGTGTGTGTGTGTGTGTGTGTGTGTGTGTGTGTGTGTGTGTGTGTGTGTGTGTGTGTGTGTGTGTGTGTGTGTGTGTGTGTAACCCCTGCAGTCTGATTGTTCTGTTCATCCTGACCACTCATTCTAACATCCTAATCCCTGTGTCCATACAGCCTTACTACATCTTTATTTTCCCTCTCTCCCTCTCTCTCTCCCGCAGCTCTGTGTGTCCATGCATACTTATTACATCCTTGCTTAACCTCAGTGCCACCCTCCCTCCCCTCTCTCTCTCTCTCTCCCTCACCTCCCCTCTCTCTCTCTCTCTCTCCCTCACCACCCCTCTCTCTCTCTCCCCCTCCTCACCCCCCCCCCCCCTCTCTCTCTGCTCTGCGGGGGTCAGTGTCTTAAACCAGAGCTTGGGTGACCTTCCTGCCCCTAATCTGTTGATGGATGGAAGGATGGATGGAAGGATAGAAGGATGGAACCACTCTCTTCCCTCTCTTCCCTCTATCTGGCTCCCACCACTAGAAGGTCACGTAGGGGTCTGAAGAGATGGAGGGAGGAGAGAGGGAGGAGGAGGAGGATGGGTTGATCTTGGGTTGGATTGTATGGGAAGAGCCCAATGCTGGAACATTTCTGACTGATGTGAGAAGATTTGCGTCCGTTTTTTTCCCCCTGGAATCAATTTTAAAAAGGAATGCATCATAAAAAACTAGTCAGTAGAAATGGAGTGGATGAGTAGTCGGACATGAACCTCCAGATGGACGTTCCGCGGTGGGTGTCCCGGCGGCCATCTTGTGGGGTACCATTTGGACGTTTTAACCGATGCTTGGTTGCCATGGCGCCGCCTCAGAATGTTTCGCTTCTCTTTGTGTTCCACACGTGCTGCAATAACAATGGTTACCATGGCAATCATTTATTACAACTCCATGCCGACCATCTTGTGACGTACGAGCCAGATACGCTGGTGAAGTGATCGCATCACAATCAAAGAATACCATGACAACGGAAATATCTGGAGAGGAGCAGAGCCAGCTTGGACAGAAAGCTCCAAAGGAGACTGTACATCTACAGATTTAAGATAAACTGTTGAAGGTGACCAAATATGTTTTATTTGATCTTCGAGCCGTGTGCTAGTTCAAGTAACGTGGCTACGTTTTACACACTGTCTCTGTGATGATGGGGAAGGCGAAATAATGAAGACTATTCAGTTCTGTTATGGTGGGAGGGGGTACATGGGAGTACATTTCGCAGTCAAATATTACAATTTTCATGTCAGTTTTGCAGCGTTGGTTTGGGTGACTTTCCCAGCTTGTCGTTATGGTCTGAGGGACTTTGTTTGTTCTACTCCATCTGTTTCTATGGGTGTCAGATCCATCAGCCTTCGACCCCTCCAGGTCAACATGTAGGAGAGGTCAGAGGTCAACATGTAGGAGAGGTCAAAGCTAGGTGCACTCTAGGTGATGAGTGTTCCTGAATTGTTTTGGCAGTTGGTGAGTTATGTCCATACAAGACAGGAGTGTCGTCTGCAGTTTTAGAATGATGTTGATACAAGCAGCACGGCTTGATCGTAAGGCTGTTCTATTCTGAACTCATTTTTTAAATTAATTGAGATTAAATTAAGTATTTGAAGTGATGTGTTAATGACAATATCGTATCACCGCTTTTCTACAGTCATAACTCTCTAACATTGTCTGTCACTAAGCTTAAAGCTACACTCCGTTACCTCCGGCTCAGTGAGACTCTCAAACGTCTGTGGTGAAATGTAACTGACACAAGTTATTTGAATTGAGAATTCTTAGAACTCAGTGGCAGTTACATTTGCCAGTCCTCCGAAGGCCTCACTGTGGGCGGAAACAGGAATGGAGCAGTGCA
The DNA here is from genome assembly GCF_951799395.1 of Argentina silus. Taxonomy (NCBI): domain Eukaryota; kingdom Metazoa; phylum Chordata; class Actinopteri; order Argentiniformes; family Argentinidae; genus Argentina; species Argentina silus. The sequence goes on along the minus strand of NC_139672.1, from coordinate 17,632,315 downwards.
CCTTTTAAAGGTGTCCAGTGTACCCGGCAGCCTGGTGCAGCTAGCCTGCATGCTCAGCCATGACGAGAGGACATCTACAGTTGTAGAGGACAACATCTAGAGGACATCATCTAGAGGACTTCATCTAGAGGACTTCATCTAGAGGACTTCATCTAGAGGACTTCATCTAGAGGACATCATCTAGAGGACATTGAGTAGAGGACATCATCTAGAGGACATCTACAGTTGTAGAGGACAACATCTAGAGGACATCATCTAGAGGACATCTACAGTTGTAGAGGACATCATCTAGAGGACATCATCTAGAGGACATCATCTAGAGTAGAGGACAACATCTAGAGGACAACATCTAGAGGACATCATCTAGAGGATGACGTCCTCAACCCTAGAGAAGAGGAAGTGACTCGTCAGACATTTATTCAACCCTGCTCTTAGGTCGATGTTAGGTGGGATGCTTGGGAAGGTCCGACTCTGAAGTCACTCCGTTGAAGGTGACATTTAAAACGGTTAAGGTTAGGTTGAAGGTTAAGGTTAGGTTGAAGGTTAAGGTTAGGGCTATGGTTAAGGGTAGGGGTTATAGTTAGGGTTAGGTTAGGGCTATGGTTAAGGGTAGGGGGTGATAGTTAGGGTTAGGTAAGGGCTATGGTTAAGGTTAGGTTGAAGGTTAAGGTTAGGTTGAAGGTTAAGGTTAGGTTGAAGGTTAAGGTTAGGGCTATGGTTAAGGGTAGGGGGTGATAGTTAGGGTTAGGTAAGGGCTATGGTTAAGGTTAGGGGTTATAGTTAGGGTTTGGGTTTAGGATACGGTCCTCCTAAGGGTCCCACTTAGCACCCACCCTATTCCTGACCCCTGACCTCTGACCCTGAACGAGGTTGTGTGCAATTCTAAAGTCAACATTGAATGTCCTGTACCGTTTTAAAGCACCAGACGATACGCAAGAATTATTGTTGATTTGAATTTGCTCTTGGCATGTTCTGGCAGTACTGGTCCAGCGGCGATCAACTCCAGTCCTCTGGTGAGCTCTGTGTGTGTGCAGGTTTTTTCCTCCAGTCCGACACTAACACACCTGCATGGTCTGGCTGGGCTGGAATGAAAACCCGCACCCACCGGCCAAAGCTGGTAGGGACAAGGGAGCTTCACACACTAGGGGGCCGACCTGGTCCCAGCCGGGCCGGGCTGGGCCGCCTCGGTGTTCCTTTCTCACTGTCTTAGCAACAATGGTGGACGCCTAACCAGGCCAGCTCAGCTCAGCTCAGCTCAGCTCAGTTCAGTTCAGCTCGGCTCGGCCCTGTAGTGTGAACTAGGCTCAGGAGTTGAGACTTCAGTCTGTCTTTCATTGAAGTATCAGCTGGTCTTAATCTTTCATGTTACCCATCCTTACATGTCCCGCCTCTAACGGACGATAAAGTTATATTCTATTATATTCTTAGAACTACGATAATAGTTCAGAACGCATGCCGAGCAATATCTTTAATATCAATAAAATGTTACTGGTTTTATTCTGTTAAACCTTATTTCAATATTGGCAGTTGTATGTGTATGCTTTGAATTGATTGTGTCAAGGTTGTATAAAATTAAACAAGTTTCATTGTGGATTCTCTCTGTGTCACAGTTTGGATTCTTCTGAAAAGACTCGGAAGACCAGAATGTGAATGTGTTTGGAACGTATTTATTGATAAGTTTTGGTTTGATGGTCGTTACAGGTTGTTTACGGAACACAGACACAGCCGCTGGTGTTGGCGGGGGCGGAGCGCTGGGCGGGGCGCTGTTCAGAGATGCTGCTGTCTCTCAGACTCCTCAAAGTCAGTCAACAACTCTGATCACTGGTCACAGTAACTGACTCTCACATCAGTCATAACTCTGACTCTCACAAATCATAACTCTCACATCAGTCATAACTCATCGCGCATTGAGAGATTTGTGCCGGACAGACAGACAGGGAGTTAAGTGCGTGGATCTCCAGTGGTGATTATGGCCCTGTGTGTGTGAGCTGACCCCTGTGTGTGTGAGCTGACCCTGTGTGTGTGTGAGCTGACCCCTGTGTGTGTGAGCTGACCCCTGTGTGTGTGTGAGCTGACCGCTGTGTGTGAGCTGACCCCTGTGTGTGTGTGAGCTGACCCCTGTGTGTGTGTGAGCTGACCGCTGTGTGTGAGCTGACCCCTGAGTGTGTGTGAGCTGACCCCTGTGTGTGTGTGAGCTGACCGCTGTGTGTGAGCTGACCCCTGTGTGTGTGTGAGCTGACCCCTGTGTGTGTGTGAGCTGACCCCTGTGTGTGTGTGAGCTGACCCCTGTGTGTGTGTGAGCTGACCCCTGTGTGTGTGAGCTGACCCCTGTGTGTGTGAGCTGACCCCCGTGTGTGTGAGCTTACCCCGGGCCGTGACGTAGAAAAGCCTGACGCTTCTTCAAACAACCGACAGTTACAAACTCTTTACATACAAAATGATTTGTGATGAGAAAAATCACACCTCTACGATAAAAACACTGTTTCCAAATCACCGTGGTTACAAATGCAGCGCGGCCAGTTACATTGCTGTCGTCTGAAAGAGCGGTGTGTGTGACACCGGGGACAGACACATCCATTCATGATACAGAGTTTGGCCTACTGGGTTTCATACCACTCAGACCCGGACACCAGTTCAAATGTAACCTTGTTGAGACCAGGCTGTCCTAGTTCAAAAAGCCTGGGGAAATCATTTGCGGAAAGTGGCTACAAAGGGGTGGAAACCTGTTTCAAGTGAATCACGCCTTGTGAGATGTCAAACCAATCACCTTGCTTGGGCGGAACTCTAATAAAACAGAATTCCATTTTTCCTTCAGGTTGTTGCGAAATAGTGGAAGCCGGGCGGAACAGACGACGCACACCACAACAAGCAACCTTTCTATGGGCGTGTGGGGGGGAGGGTTCTTGGAATATAACATCCAATGAAATTGCGAGCACATTCTCAAATCGCTCCGTCCACTTCAATCCAAGCCAGATCGGCTGATTGAAATATAGCCCATAGACCCGTTGGAGCCAAGATGGTGCCTGTGAAACGGAGTTGGCCAAACTCTGTACATTCCTGCCTCTGTGTACAGGTTTATCCTCTACATACATAGGCTGAAACCAGGGGAGGCTGGTGGAGGTAGAAATCGGAGGATGGGACTCATTGGAACGCATTTGATACCATTCCTCATTCCATTCCACACGTTCTAACGAGCCTGTCCTCCGATTTCTACCTCCACCAGCCTCCTCTGGCTGGAACACCAAAAAGCAACGTTTAGGAAAAATAGCTGTATCAACTTTGACAAAGGCGGGTCAGAGAGGTGAAAGACGGGGCGGACGGGTCCAGGAACCTCCGGAGACGCAGAGAGCCAAACCTTTTTCACACGTCATTTCTCTCGGAGAAAACCGGTTTCATGATTTATGATCTTCCGAGGTCAGAGCGGCTTTTCGTGGGTCGTCGGAGGTGGTCGTCGGGCCTGGAGGGGGCGTCCGTCCTCCGTGCGGACGCAGCCCTATGCCAGGCTCCTCTGGCGGGGTCTGATCCTGAGGTAGAGCTGGGGGACAGAGCGGAGGTTGGAGGCTGGCTTTCAACACAGGGTTTAAATCCTCATTAAAAAAGGGTCTTAAGTTAGATTCATTTATCATTGATTATATAATTACACTTATTAGTTTCTTTTCATGACCTCCAATTAAGGGAGGGTTGGGGGAGGGGGAAAAGGGACCTGACGCAGCAATGCTGTCAGATAGAACCTCCATTCTATTTACTAATTAAAGATGATCTATAACAAGGTATGAACTAATCCATAAACCGTAATCTGTAATCTCACCCCTAGCAGGTTGCGTGGGATGTACCCCTCGCGGTCTCCGCAGCGCGCCCACCACCAGTCCCTCTCCTCCTGGTCATCCCTCCGCAGCACGGTCAGGCAGTCCCCCTCCCGGAACGCCAGCTCGTCCCCCCCCTCCCCCCCCCCGCCCTCGTAGTCCCACAGGGCGTACACCACGCCCCGGTTCATCACGCCCATCTTCTCCTGCACGCCTGGAGGACACACACACACACGTACAATTCAGTCAATTTAAGGGAAAAATCAAAGGATACTACTGTATTCGAAGGAACTGGGAGCAGTGTGTGTGTGTGTGTGTGTGTGTGTGTGTGTGTGTGTGTGTGTCTCACCATAGAGGAACTGGGAGCAGTGTGTGTGTGTGTGTGTGTGTGTGTGTGTCTCACCATAGAGGAACTGGGAGCAGTGTGTGTGTGTGTGTGTCTCACCGTAGAGGAACTGGGAGCAGTGTGTGTGTGTGTGTGTGTGTGTGTGTGTCTCACCATAGAGGAACTGGGAGCAGTGTGTGTGTGTGTGTGTGTGTCTCACCATAGAGGAACTGGGAGCAGTGTGTGTGTGTGTGTGTGTGTGTGTGTGTGTGTGTGTGTCTCACCATAGAGGAACTGGGAGCAGTGTGTGTGTGTGTGTGTGTGTGTGTGTGTGTGTGTGTGTGTGTGTGTGTCTCACCGTAGAGGAACTGGGAGCAGTGTGTGTGTGTGTGTGTGTGTGTGTGTGTGTGTGTGTGTGTGTGTGTGTGTGTGTGTGTGTGTGTGTGTGTCTCACCGTAGAGGAACTGGGAGCAGTGTGTGTGTGTGTGTGTGTGTGTGTGTGTGTGTGTGTGTGTGTGTGTGTGTGTGTGTGTGTGTGTGTGTGTGTGTGTGTGTGTCTCACCATAGAGGAACTGGGAGCAGTGTGTGTGTGTGTGTGTGTGTGTGTGTGTGTGTGTGTGTGTGTGTCTCACCATAGAGGAACTGGGAGCAGTGTGTGTGTGTGTGTGTGTGTGTGTGTGTGTGTGTGTCTCACCGTAGAGGAACTGGGAGCAGTGTGTGTGTGTGTGTGTGTGTGTGTGTGTGTGTGTGTGTGTGTGTGTGTGTGTGTGTGTGTGTGTGTGTGTGTGTGTGTGTGTGTGTGTGTCTCACCGTAGAGGAACTGGGAGCAGTGTGTGTGTGTGTGTGTGTGTGTGTGTGTGTGTGTGTGTGTGTGTGTGTGTCTCACCGTAGAGGAACTGGGAGCAGTGTGTGTGTGTGTGTGTGTGTGTGTGGGTGTGTGTGTGTGTGTGTCTCACCGTAGAGGAACTGGGAGCAGTGTGTGTGTGTGTGTGTGTGTGTGTGTGTGTGTGTGTGTGTGTGTGTGTGTGTGTGTGTGTGTGTGTGTGTGTCTCACCGTAGAGGAACTGGGAGCACTGGGCGTATCCCTCCTCCATCTCCTCACACTTGTCAGCGGCCGTCTGCAGGTCACTGTAGGTCGTGGCGAACACGGCCGCCCCCGACTCCACCAGGAACTTACACACCTGCACGTTGTTACAGGAGGCGGCACAGTGGAGGGGGGTCCTGGGGGGGGGGAGTAGACATTAACATCAGCCACACTGGCAGAATGGCATCTCTACTCGTCTGTCTGTGTGTGTGTGTGTGTGTGTGTGTGTCTGTCTGTCTGTCTGTCAGTCAGATAGAACTTAAATTCTATTTACTAATTTTAAAGATGATCTATCCCAAAAAACAAAACAAGGTGTGAACTAATCCATAAACCGTAATCTCTGTCTGTCTGTCTGTCTGTCTGTCTGTCTGTCTGTCTGTCTGTCTGTGTGTGTGTGTGTGTGTGTGTGTGTGTGTGCGCGCCTCACCACCCGTCACTGTCGGCTGCGTTGGCGTTGACTCCGAACTGCACCAGGAACTTGACGATGTCTGTGTGTCCGGCACACACTGCGTTGTGGAGCGCTGTGATTCCCTCGTCGTTGGGCAGGCTGGGGTCCTCCACCTGCAGGGGGCAGCAGCGGTCAACACACACTACACACTCATACACACTACACAGGCTGGGGTCCTCCACCTGCAGGGGGCAGCAGTGGTCAACACACACTACACACTACACAGGCTGGGGTCCTCCACCTGCAGGGGGCAGCAGTGGTCAACACACACTACACAGGCTGGGGTCCTCCACCTGCAGGGGGCAGCAGTGGTCAACACACACTCATATACACACTGCACACACACACTCACGTCGTAGATGACCCTCTGTACGAGGTCGTACTCTCCCTCCAGGGAGGAGTCGAGGAGCAGAGCCAGGGGGTTGAACTTCACCCTCATCCCGTGGTCGATGCGCTCCGAGCCCGGCTTACGCAGGTTGGTCCTCTTACCCTGAGGACAACACACACACACACACACACACACACACACACACTGTCAGTCTCGCATATATGACTGAGTCTGACTCAGGGTGATTAAGTTCAGGAAGGGAACATCCCTCCTTTCTCTCTCTCCCTCTCTCTCTCTCTCTCTCACACACACACACACACACACACACACACACAACGTAACAGAAAAAGGCACACACACACGATTTTCACTATCGAATACACATACACACACTGTCACACACACACACACACACACTGTCACACACACACACACAACTGTCACTCTCACACACACACAACTGTCACTATCACACACAGCTTTGTACCGGGGGCAGAGGGACCTGTCCCGTGACCTCTGGAGGCCGCATGCTGAGGCTGTCCTCCGGCGGGTCCTGCTCAGCGGCGGGGTGGGGGGCGCTGGGGTAGGGGGGGGGCGGGTAGGGGGGGTAGTCGTCCTGGGGGGGCGGGGGGAGGGGCTCCAGCTCTGGCTCCTCCTCCTCCGGCAGGGCGTGGCAGGGGGAGGGTGCGAGGGGGACGGGCGAGCGCGGGGGCAGAGGCGGGGGCAGAACCGCCACGGCGGCTTCCGATTCGCTCTCCAGCTGTGACGTCATCGCCGCCTCGGCGCCGTCGAAGAACGACACGACCGTCTCTGCGGCGCCAGCGGTCTCCATGGCGACGGTCTCCATGGCGGCCAACGTGGTCTTCTGGTAGAGCAGCTTCTGGAGGTTGGGCCCGGCCGCGCCCTCGGGCTCCGTGATGGAGCTGCGTTTCTTGAGCGGGCGCGGGGCGTGGTGCAGCCGCCGCCGCAGCGCCTCCAGGTCCGCCTCGCTGGGGTGCCGGAGGTGGTGGTGGGGGTTGGACAGGAAGGGGAGGAGCTTGGTGGGGC
>NC_139672.1:17601239-17613739 GCF_951799395.1 Argentina silus | reverse complement strand
ACAGCCATGCCCATCTCCCCCACAGACACACGACCAACAGCGGGAGAGGGATCGGGATCGGGATCGGGATCGGGAGAGGATGATGCTGGAGTGGAGGATGTCTACATGTCAGTATTCCGACAGCAGTCGAAGGGTCAAGGGTCAAGGGTCAAGGCCACACGCAGAACCTTCTGTTCTGATTCTTGGATTGATTTGATTTGACTTTATTTGGGAAACAAATCAACATACAGCAGAGATGTGTCCTGATCACAGAGGATGGAACATCAAAGCACTTATTTCTGACGTGGTCACATCCACAATCCACATCCACTGACGTTCTGTACACCAACAGACAGTAATAATAATCAGCTGGTTAACCTCATTAAAAGCATCAATACAGTATATACTGTATTCATAGAAATACATGTACTTATTTTCAATGTGGTAATCCACATCCAATCACGTTCTGTACACCAACAGACATGTTAACCTCATTGAAAGCATTGCTTTTGTATCAGGGGACGCTGGTGGAGGTAGAAATTGGAGGATGGGCTCTTTGTAATGCATGGATTGGAATGAGAAATGGTATCAAACACCCGTGTGCTTGTTCTCCTCCTCCTGCAGGTGGGAGCGGGTGCTCTTCTACCTCGCCAAGCTGGTCACTATGGCGCTGTTCTTCTCCTGCACCGTCGTTGCCATGGTGAAATTCAGGGAAAAGCGAAACGAAGTGACACAGAAGAATAATTCATAATAGAAACAAGATTAAAGTTCCTATGACCCTCTATCTAGCTCTGTGGCTGTTATGACTATCCTACTGTTACTGTCATTGTTTTCCTCTCCTTTTTTATTATTTGACATCGCTGTTAATTGTTGTTGTTTGATTGTTGCGTTGTTGGGGAGTTGCTTCCCTAAAACATTTCATCACATTGTATCCTGTAAATATTGTGTAAATGACCATTACAATTTGATCTGATTTGATTTGACTCTCTCTCTCTCTCTCTCTCTCTGTATATATAGCTGTTAGTAGCACCTATTCTTAGAAAGACTTGTGATTATTGTCATTTTTCACTTACTTTACGCAAATGTACGTATTGCAGGTAGCTCAGGATAACAGTGTCTGCTAAATTACTAAAAATGTCAAATGTAATGAAAACCAAATGTTGTATGACCACAAAGAAAGTTGCCTTGTACTGTCATCTAGGAGAGGCTGTAGTTTTATGAAATGATATTAAGTATCCTCAAATCCATGTATTTAATTATAATGTTATTGCTTAAATATGACTGCGAAATGGAACTCATTTGTGCTTGTTAATTCTTTAATGTTAATAAAAGGTGTCCTAACATAATTTGCCAATCAATAATACTTTAATACTGAATTTAAAGGTCTAAATATCTATTGTTTTGTTGTCATTGTTATACTTCTACCCCGGACAGTTAAAAGTGTTGTTCTGGTGAACATGGTGACAGTAAACGTGTTGTTCTGGTGAACATGACGACAGTAAACGTGTTGTTCTGGTGAACATGGTGACAGTAAACGTGTTGTTCTGGTGAACATGATGACAGTAAACGTGTTGTTCTGGTGAACATGACGACAGTAAACGTGTTGTTCTGGTGAACATGACGACAGTAAACGTGTTGTTCTGGTGTACATGACGACAGTAAACGTGTTGTTCTGGTGAACATGACGACAGTAAACGTGTTGTTCTGGTGAACATGATGTGCCATTTGATCAGATTGCGTCCTATAAAGCTGTCAAGTAGTGTGTACATTTTCAGGTGAATTGCTACTGCCCCCTCGTGGTCAAATCTAAACAATACTCCGTGCATTGAAGGGCTAAAAAACAATTAGTTTCACAATTCACAATTTAGTATAGGGAAGCTAAATGTAGCAGAGTGTATTTAGGTCATTACTGATATTTGTGACTAAACACTTTTCAATCAGGCGTTCGGCGGAGACGCCGCAGCTGTCAGACCTGCGACGGGTCCTACCAGTGTTCCTCCAGCGAGCTGGCGCCTGTGCGGGTCATGAACCTCCTCTGATTAAACCTGAACATCATCAGCCTTTTATTAACGCAGAAACACCAACACCCGAGAGACCGCTTCTGGAGTTATGATGGGCGGTAGGTCGAGTACGATAGCCGCCGGTGTCTGCGGCGCCCTGTTCGTCGGATACTGCATTTATTTCGACAGAAAGAGACGGAGTGACCCCAACTTCAAGAACAGGCTGCGTGAACGTGAGTGTTGACCTCCCGTCGTCCGCCTCCCGGTTCCCCGGTGTTCCTCTCTCTCGGTTTGACCAGGAGACGCCGACGTTGGGGTTGGGGGGGGTTGGGGGGGTGGGGGGTAGCTGCGCATGAAAATGGCCAAGCAAGGCCGAACTGGTTTAGTTTCCCTGTTTAACGAGGCATTGGAGATAGAATGGTAGCTAATGGGATTCATTCATTGTCAAGCTAGCTCGTTAGCAACTCCACAACCCAACCCAACTCAAAGTGGCTGATCGCTCCTCAGCCCGCCGTGCGGCGCAGGGACATGCGCAGGGACATGCTCAGGGACATGCTCAGGGACATGCTCAGGGACATGCTCAGGGACATGCTCAGGGACATGCGCAGGAACATGCGCAGGGACATGCTCAGGGACATGCTCAGGGACATGCTCAGGGACATGCTCAGGGACATGCTCAGGGTGCGTTAGCGCCTCAACACTGCAACAGTTCAACTGATGAGCTAACTGCTCTTACGCAATCTAGACCAACCGTGCCAGCTAGCCGTCTTATCTTGATAGATAGGTCCACACAGGTAGCTCGCCAGACAAGATCTTAGCCTACTAATTAGGACCTACGGTCAGCTTTGGAACCTGAAATGTCGTCTTCTAGCCAGTAGACTTACGCTACCAGGCTTTGAGTGACAGCTGCTTGGCAGGGTTACACATGGTTCCTTACGGCCACCACCGTCAGAAGAAGGGCTTTGTCTGAGTGGCAGGTCAGTGTACCCGTTAGACCCAATCTTACGTCCCGAACCTGCCTGATACTGGCTTCTATCACCCGATCCTTTGGCCGTTAAATTTAAGTTTGTCAAATGAGGGACTTTTACTGTTTATTTTCTATGGTCTAAAGCATTGTATTGTTGAGTTGCCTCATGTTGTACATCTGCAATCCCAACGTAATCCATGTGTTGTGCTGATGCCCCATTCCAGGGAGGAGAAAACAGTTGGCTTCTCAAAATAAGTCTGGAATGTCAAAGGTGAGTAAGATCCTGTCTTCAACCACTATTAAAAAATATATATATTTTGTATTTAACCTTTATTTAACCAGGAAATGCCCATTGAGACACAATGTCTCATGCAAGGGAGACCTGGCCAGCTTGCAGCAGCAGTCAGTATAACATTACAACATTTAAAACATCCAACACAATCAGCCCAACAACATGACCTGGCCGACAGAAAACATTTACTCTCCTCCTGAATGTTTGAGTTTTGCATCGGAGTTTTAAACTAACTTAGGGGCACTAGTACACATAGGTGAAGCATACCTTGCAGACTATTCCCTGTCCCCCTGCTGCACAGTATGAAAAGGCAAGAATTGACAATGAATTGATATGAAATGACAAGTTGTCTTTATGGAACACACATGAAACACCAGCAACGTTATTGCAGTCAGTGCTTCTGTGTTCATATAGAGCCCTGAGTGCTGGAATGGCATATTATGACTCAGTCGTGTGTGTGTGTGTGTGTGTGTGTGTGTGTCCAGCTCCCAGACCTGAAGGATGCGGAGGCGGTCCAGAAGTTTTTCCTGGAGGAGATCCAGCTGGGAGAAGAGCTGTTGGCTCAGGGTGAAATATAAAATAATTATATATATATATTTACACACAATAAAATATCATCATAAAATATCTTTATTTCCTCACATAAAACATGACATGGTTAAATGCATAGTCGCTAGTGGAACGTCACAGACGAGCGCTTCAACGCTGACTGATTCCATTCGTGTGTCCGTCCGTCGCCTAGGAGACTATGAGAACGGCGTGGAGCACCTGACCAACGCCATCGCCGTGTGTGGTCAGCCCCAGCAGCTGCTGCAGGTCCTCCAGCAGACCCTCCCGCCCCCCGTGTTCCAGATGCTGCTCACCAAACTACCCACCATCAGCCAGGTACCTGACCCCTGACCTCTACTCTCTGACCTCAAACTACCCACCGTCAGCCAGGTACCTGACCTCTACTCTCTGACCTCAAACTACCCACCGTCAGGCAGGTACCTGACCCCTGACCTCTACTATCTGACCTCAAACTACCCACCATCAGCCAGGTACATGACCTCTGACCCCTATACTACCCACCATCAGCCAGGTAGGCCTGACCTCTGACCTTTACTGTCTGACCCCTGACCTCTACTCTATACTCTCACACCAAACTGCCCACCATCAACCAGGTAGGCCTGACCTCTACACCTGAGTCAGTGTAGCAGAGGTGGTTAGGAGTCATGCTGTCGTGAAGAGTAGCCCTGTCTGAGACATGTAAAACAGGATGTCATGTCAGAAGACCCGGGTTCAAACCCTGTCTGTCACATTGGTGCTGTGCAGAATTTGACTCTCTCTTTCTCTCTCTCTCCCCCCCTCCCCCCCTCTCTTCCCCCCCCCTCCACCAAACAGCGTATAGTGAGTGCCCAGAGCCTGAACGAGGATGATATAGAATAAGGAGAGGAGGACTGACATCATCAACGGAAGACCCTAACCCTAACCCCCCCCCCCCCCCTTCAGGACCCCGTGACCCCCCCACCTCCAGCCTGGGGCCCATTCAAGACGGTCAAACAGTTCCGGAACGTTCAGACAGAAGTGTGTTGTGTAGAACCAGGGGAGGCTGGCGAAGGTAGAAATCGGAGGACGGGGCTCGTTGTAATGCCTGGAACGGAATTAGGAATGGTATCAAGCATGTTGTGTTTTATGCCGTTCCTCATTCTGTTCCATGCATTACAATGAGCCCCATCCTCAGATTTCTGCCTCCGTCAGCCTCCCCTGTTGTAGAACGTGTGTGTGTGTGTGTGTGTGTGTGTGTGTGTGTGTGTGTGTGTGTGTGTGTGTGTGTGTGTGTGTGTGTGTGTGTGTGTGTGTCATGTAGATTAGGGAGTCATGTCCGCTGATTTATATGTGGCGTTTCTGCCTGTGACGTTTCGACCTCTCTGAATGCACCCCAGGTCACGAACAGTGTTTCACAACCTCTGGTTCTCAACCCCCCCCCCCCCCACGGCTCACCCACACACTCGACTGACACAGATGGCGTTCTCCAGTGCTAGTTTTAATATAAACAGTCCTTCAGAGCAGGGGAGGCTGGTGGAGGTAGGAATCGGAGGACGGGCTCATTGTAATGAATGGAATGGTATATGACACACACACACACACACCCCTCCACTGGCATGCCTGTCTCCACTAAATCCATTTGGATTTCAACCCAACACCCATTGTGTTTGATACCCTTCCTCATTCTGTTCCATGCATTACAATGAGCCCGTCCTCCGATTTCCACCTCCGCCAGCCTCCCGCGCTTCAGAGGAAGGCAGCCATAGCTGGGTGGTGGGTGGGGGCGAGAGATTGAGTCACAGGTCGTACCCCCTCGGCAGACATCAGCTTGTCCCTCTGAGGCTCCAAGGGAAATGTAGTCTTTACTCGTCTAGAAATGTAGTCTTACTCATCTCGCAATGTATTATTAGTTAACCAGTTTTTTTTACCCGCTTGGTCCTTCTACAAGGCCGTTGAAGATGATGCTGTTTTGCTTTTGTCCAAATGACAGAAGAACATGATCCCGTCCGACTCCTCCCACGTTCATGTGACCAATAGAATCCTGTTTTGCAACCAATCAGAGACAGACACCCGGTCAGAAAGAGGACATTTTATTGGATACAAATATAGTTAGAAAAAACAAGTCGTTTTTCTTCTTTCTTTCTTTTTCTGAACTGTAGCAAACAGGAATATACAGAGTGTTCCTCAGCGATCACAAACACAGCACCTGCCATGATGTCTCTGTCTCTACATAAAGTCTCAGTATCCAAACCTCTTTGTATCAGAACACAAGGCTGTACGCATATATCATATATCACATGTAGGGAAATGACAGGAGAAGTTAATTTGTCTTTTCCCCGACACTTCTTCAACATATTGTCTGTTATTGTTCTGTTTCCAGTCCAAACGAGACACTTCATGCGGCAGTTGAGTGTTGGTGTGTTGCGTTGTAAAGAGGTCATCCCTCTTTCTAAGAAATCTAAATAAAAAGTGGATGAAGCGCTGAGGTGCTGCTCGTGTTTCTCTTTTTTATTCTAATGTTTTATTTGAACAGGATGTTTCCTAAAGATGTTTGTCCATCTTAACTTCTTACGCCGGACGGGCCCATAATTGTTCCCAAATTCTGCTTTAATTAGATTATTGTTTACTTTATCTCCTTGTCATGTGTAGGATGTTATTCTGAACTATGATCTGAGCAGATCCACACACAACCTCAAGGTGTTACCTATCAAATGACATCCTGCTTTTACATCTGGTCATCCTATTTCTAATGTTATAAGCAGTTTAGTTTGGGTCTGTTTTTTAGGCGGGTAAATTAGTCAAATAGGGCCTTCAGCAGAACAAGGAAGCCTCTACTGTATTGGGATGCCCCCCTTCGTAGACACCATCTACCATCCTAGCCCTTTACCACAGGGACACACGGTGCAGTACAGGTGGTTCTCAATGCTGGAACGATGGATGACAAACAAAAACTCATCCCATGACAGATCTCCATTAAAGGGACAGTTCACTCAAAATTCTAAGTTCGTCCGACCTCCACAGCGGTCTAAAGCTAGGTGAAGATGAGAGAATTAGATTGGGATTTCCTTTAATAAAGGATTCAGCCGAGACATAGTCATTGTGAATGATACCCCAAAAAAAAAAAAAAAAACACAAAATTACAAAACAACAGTCCCAAAGCCACAAATCAGACAGACAGACAGACAGACATCACTTCATCAGATATGAATATTCTGGTTCCTCTTCCTGGGTTTCAGTTTCTTCTTGAGGGCTTTGTTCTTCTTCAGCTTCTTACTAGTGGGGTCGGCCATTTCCCCTGTGAAGGAGGGCCCAGAGGAGGAGGACCCAGCAAGTTTGGGAGACTTGCCTGGACTTTTCTGGAACGGCTTCCCCATAGGTTTGTTTCTGGGGCTCTGTCCCAGTCTGCCCTTCTTAGGCCCCCTCTCCACCTTCCCTGCACCCTTGTCTCCTCCCTCCTTCTCTGCACCTTTGTGAAGGCCCTTCCCAGTCCCCTTGGTGTGAGGGCCCTTCCCAGTCCCCTTGGTGTGAGGGCCCTTCCCAGTCCCCTTGGTGTGAGGGCCCTTCCCAGTCCCCTTGCCAGCGCCCTTCCCTCTCGGGCCTCTGTTGGCTCCTGGGTTCTTCTTCTCCTTTTCCTTCTTCACGGACCTCTTCACCCGGACTGACCGGCCCAGGAGCTTGGAGCTGTCCAGCTTCAGAGCCAGCTGGACCGCATCGATGCTCTGTGGGTCAGAGGAGGGGGACAGTCTGGTTAGCTGTCAGGGGTCTATACCAGCGGTTAGCTGTCAGGGGTCTATACCAGCGGTTAGCTGTCAGGGGTCTATACCAGCGGTTAGCTGTCAGGGTTCTATACCAGCGGTTAGCTGTCAGGGGTCTATACCAGTGGTTAGGGCAAGGGGGGGGGGTTGATACTCTGGGTCAGTGGAGGCAGAAATCGGTGTACCATTCCTCACTCCATGTATTACAATGAGCCCGTTCTCCCGTTTTTGTGTGTGTGTGTGCCTACCTCAAACAGGACGTAGCCGAAGCCCTTGCCCATGCCAGAGGTCTTGTCCCTCACCAGACGCACGGCCTCCACCTTCCCACAATCCTCAAAGTGCTGTCTCAGCGGCAGTTCATTCACCTCTGCAAGGCAACACATGACGTCACACGGGGGACGACACATGGGGGGGCGATGTCACACACGGGACGTCACACGGGGAACGTCACACAGGGCATGAGGGGGACAGCATTCAGAATATACCTTTCACATTTCTTAAAACTGCAATTCTATACAGCCTCTTTGAATAAAACCAAAGTTACTCACCAAATGGTAGGTTGCCAACAAATATGGATCTCTTGTGATCGTGCTGAAAGACAAACACAACATTTATATATTAGAATGTAAACCTGAACTACTAACGGTAGCGCTCACTACACAGGTAAGGTGGGGCTATTGTGAGTTCCTCCCAGGTGGAGGTGTTGTTGTGAGTTCCTCCAGGTGGAGGTGTTGTTGTGAGTTCCTCCCAGGTGGAGGTGTTGTTGTGAGTTCCTCCAGGTGGAGGTGTTGTTGTGAGTTCCTCCAGGTGGAGGTGTTGTTGTGAGTTCCTCCCAGGTGGAGGTGTTGTTGTGAGTTCCTCCAGGTGGAGGTGTTGTTGTTTATTCAGTTCCTCCAGGTGGAGGTGTTGTTGTGAGTTCCTCCAGGTGGAGGTGTTGTTGTTAAGGTGTTAAGGTCTTACTGAGGAGTGTTTGGCGATCCTGTCCACTCTGATGAAGAAGCCTTTCTCTATCTCCATACCGTTCCTGCAGGGAAACAAACATGTTAGTTGATCATAGTAGTTAGTTAGTTAGTTAGCTAGCTAGGTAGCTAGCTAGTCAGTTAGTTAGTTAGATAAATAGTATAAAGTATCGATGCCTGGCTTGTCTGTTTTAGTTTAATTCAACATTTAATTCAATCCAACGATCACTGGTTCCTCCACACCTCTCCAAGGCGTTCACCGCCCCCTCGTCCTCCTTAAACACGATGTACGCGTTGATGCTCTGCTTCTTAGGGTGGACCTTGCGCCTGGGGAGGGAGGAAGCAACGGGACTCAGTCAGAAAGGCCTGTATCATCCATCTCAGCCTCTGTCACCTCACTTTCCCTCACACCCTGGGTCCCAACACACATACCCAACAACTCACAACATTAGAGGATGAATATTTATTCCGCCTGGTCTTTCAGTTTCTAAGGGAACGCTGTTCATTCAGTTCAGCGTTTTAGTAAAGAGTCTGAAAACGTATTTGCATCTCATCTCATGTTAGACGCAGTATTCAAAACTCCCACTGGATTATCTCTCATTGCATCTACTAGAGATATTAAGGTAATAGAGATATTAAGCTAATAGAGATATTAAGGTAATAGAGATATTAAGTGCACATGTAAATTGTGCACAAGGGCATACTTCCAGGGAAAGGGGGTGCAGGACTGGGACACGGCGACAGGCAACATTTAATTCATAACAAGAGTCTTCATAACAGATTCATCACAGCAGCTGGAGAAGCCCACAGAGGCTAGCTTACACCCCACAGAGGCTAGCTTACACCCCACAGAGGCTAGCTTACACCCCACAGAGGCTAGCTTACACCCCACAGAGGCTAGCTTACACCCCATAACAACACTGGGAGACTTACTGAATGGCTGCTACCTTACGGGACATGGCCGGGTCCTCTCTCACCTGCAACAACATCACACGGTTAGTCTGACTGTCCAGGAGGGGATCACACACGTGTGCGTGTTCAGTATCTGGTGGTAAACGTGAGTGTTTGGCGTGTTGTCCTCCAGGGGAGGCTGGTGGAGGTAGAAATCGGAGGACGGCCGATGGATAGAGCCACCAGCCTCCCCTGGCATATTGTATGTGACAAATAGACAAATGGGACACACAAAGAGAGTACTTACCACAGATCGAAACCTGACACTGTCGATCGCACCCTGGTCCTTGAAGACCATCTGCAGGCGCTGAAAAGCACAAACGCAAACAGCTTGACTTCACGGCAAGCAGGGAGGAACAGTGCAGGTCAAACAGATGCTCCATTTACCTGAAAGGTAAGACCACTGAACCACCCCAGGCCATGGTGCTAGACCACTGGACCACCCCAGGCCATGGTGCTAGACCACTGGACCGCCCCAGGCCATGGTGCTAGACCACTGGACCCCCCCCAGGCCATGGTGCTAGACCACTGGACCGCCCCAGGCCATGGTGCTAGACCACTGGACCACCCCAGGCCATGGTGCTAGACCACTGGACCGCCCCAGGCCATGGTGCTAGACCACTGGACCACCCCAGGCCATGGTGCTAGACCACTGGACCACCCCAGGCCATGGTGCTAGACCACTGGACCACCCCAGGCCACTACTAGGTACTTTAAAATTGAATAAATAAAATAAAATAGGATCAGGTTGTTACCTTCTTCGTGCAGCTGACAGGCAGGTTGCCAATGAACACTGTCTTCCTGTCTTTGACCCTCTCCGCCGCTCTGTCCACGTTTGTTCTCTGTCGTTTATTTGGCCTGTCCTCCTCGTCCTCCATCACTCCTCCTGCCATCTCTGCAGATTTCCTCTTCTTCTTGGGTGTCTTTGGGACCTGTTCGTCTTCGTCTGCATTCTGTAAAGAACTTTCCCTGAGAGAGAGAAATAAATAGAGAGAGAGAAAGAGAGAGAGAGATCTTTGACATCACAACATTCTTATCAATCTCGACCCAAATGTTGCATCATTTCATCTCTGTCCCTCACCTGTCCTCCACCTTCAGGTCTGAGGCAGATTTCATCCTGGCCGCTTTCTTCTTCTGGTTCTTGCTGACCAGACCCTTCTGGGCGGCGCCATCGTCTTCCCTTACCTCCACCTTGGGCTGAGGCTACAGAACCAACCAGAACCACAGTAAACCAACCAGAACCACAGTAAACCAACCAGAACCTCCAGAACCACAGTAAACCAACCAGAACCTCCAGAACCACAGTAAACCAGCCTGTGGGTGTCTCTCTAGAACTGACTTTGTCCCCAGGCTGTTGCACATGGCGCATATATAAAAGAAGAACAACGACTCAAACCTGGCCTTAGTAGGAGTGCTCTCTTATGTACCTCTACCTCTACCTCTCTCGTGAGGGGGGGGGGTACAAAGGCATACTGCAAGAAAAGAGTGGAGAAAAGGGACACAGCAGTAGAGGCTGGTGGAGGTAGAAACCGGAGGACGGGCTCATTGTAATGCATGGAACGGAATGAGGAACGCCCAATTACGGGCCCATCCTCCGATTACTACCTCCACCAGCCTCCCCTCCTCCCCTGGGACACGTGGCCGTGCTTACCTTGGGTGCAGGGATGAAGAGCGGCGTGTCGGCTGAGGGTTTGGTTTGGAACAGGGCTGACAGAGACCCAGCGCTGGAGGAGGCCTCCTGAGGGAACAGGCTGCCTGACACAGATCCAACCACATAGTCCACAGGCTCACTGAGGAGAAACATGAACGGACAGGGTTAGAACAGCCCTAACCCTCTAACCCTAACCCTAACCCTTGCGCCAGCCCTAGCCCTAAACCTCGACCCCTAACACTCTAACCCTAAACCTCTAACCCTAAACCTAGCCCCAGCTCTAACCCTAACATTCTAACCCTAACCCTAGCTCCAGCCCTAACACTATCTCCTACATGTCATATTGTTTACTTGTAACAGCATCAAGGGAAGAATGATGAACAAACCTCGTTTCACCAGGATCCTTTTTCATGGTCGGTTCACTTTTTCAATCACTCTCGAAAGTTGGTTCCAGCTGTTTTAAATTATGAGATTATTCTGGTAAAAACGTACGTTTACCGTAGAAATAAGATATCATACAACTTGGAAGCACAGAGCAGTAATAAACATTGCTAGTAGTAAACAACTGTCTACTCCACACTGGTGCAAACCCGTTTTCTCACGTTTTCACTCCATGTATATCAGTCCGTCACCTAATGTCTTCCTACCGAGTATGGGAGAATTGCCAAAGGGTTCCTAGCTGGTTAGCTAAACGGATTCGTAACAGTTTTAGCGCACCGTGCTTCAAACCTAAATTCATATCCTAATATGTTATTGATCGCATTGACGTTATGCATAGCTAACAATAGAACAAATTGAACGTATTGTCGACAACTTGCTGTTATTGTTAGGTTTTTTTTGTGCACCATCAAACTCGGTCACGTCCTGCCAACAAAAAGCGGTTGCTGCGCAATACGAATACGTCCGTCACTTTGCACCTCTTGGCTCTCCGTAGCTTAGGTTTCTCCAAAACTACGGTCGGTTCGGTGTTTGGGATGAACAAACTTGGATTTTTCCTCTTTGGGAATAGGATTTGTAACGGTTACTCTGTATAGTTGATGTATTTTCACTTGTTACATGCGAAGATGCAGTCATAAAGCTACCGTCATCCGTGGGAGGTTGATTTAACGCAGCAGAGTGACCCGAGCCTCGGTCAGCAGCGCACTGGCGCATCAGCCACCTAGCTAGCTAGCTAGGTCGCTACATTTGAACACTTGTTTTTTTGTGTGTTTCGTGTTGCCTTTGGGTCAGTGATGTTCAAAGTTTCTCTACAAACCGTTGGGCTTTTGCTGTTGCTGTGGCTGTTCTTCGGGGACTTTGTTATGGGTTGGTTTCAAAACAGCGTCAAAACCAAGACGCAGAAGAACGAATATTCCAGTAGAAGTACTCCTGACAGCCAGGATCAGAGCTGTTTCTGTCACGTAAGTACTGTAAAACTA
>NC_139672.1:17583739-17588739 GCF_951799395.1 Argentina silus | reverse complement strand
CCTAAATGCACTGTTGAACTGTCTTTCTCTCTCTCTCTCTGTCTCTGTGTGTCTCTCTCCCCCCCTCCCTTTCACTCTCTCTCTCCCTCTCTCTCCCCCCCTCCCTCTCTCTCCTCTCTCAGACGGAGGGTCTGGGCACGGCCCTGAAGATCCTGTTCTCAGAGAAGGAGATCCAGAAGCTTCCAGAGCACAGCCCTTCTAAAGGCTTCCAGCTCACCCGCCAGGAGATCATAGCCCTGCTCAATGGCTTCGCCAGGTGGTCCCCCACACACACACACACACACACACACACACACACACACACACCTACACACACACATGGAGCGGCCTACGGTTGGTCCACCCAGCCCAGAAACACTTGTTGTAAACCAGAGTCAAACGTTACATGAGAGTTGTTAAACACATAAGATTCAACTATTTGGTGATGGTTAATTGGTTGATTGTTTAATTGTTTAATTGGCTGATTGGCTGATTGGTTAATTGTCAGTTTTGTCAATATTTTGATAGATTTGTGGAAGACTTGATGATGGAAGGTTAAATTTAAGTCTTCCTAACTTCCCCTCTCCTCCTCCCCCCTCCCCTCCTCCTCCCCTTCCCTCCCCCCTCCCCCAGGCTCTCGACCAGCATCCATCAGCTCCATCATTTCCGCAGCCTCCTGAAGGACCAGAGGTAACAGCCGCCGCCTCCTCCCACCACCGGGGGGCGCCAGAGCCCAGCACCCCCAGCCCAGCCCAGCCCAGCCCAGAGGGAACTGCAATAGTCTTATCTCTCCCCTGAATAAGGCCTCGTTCAGGGATTTCAGGATCAACACTGACACCCCCCCCCCCCCCACACACACACACACACACACACACACCTCTCCCCCTGCCCTCCATCTCTGTCCAGGTCTCAGAGACCTCTCCTCCCTAAAGGCTGTTAGTCTCTGCCTGAAGACGACACCTCCAGCTTAGGTTTAACAAGATGGTCGCTGAAGGTTTCTCACGTCGCTCAGAGGGAGGGAGAGTGCTCAGAGGGAGGGAGAGTGCTCAGACGGAGGGAGAGTGCTCACGTGCGTTTCTGTGTCTGCAATGATCCATGCTGGTCTCCATGGCTCCTCCTCCTTCTCCTCCTCCTCCTCCTTCCCCCCATCCTTCCCTCTTTCTCTTCCCCTGTGTCCCCAGAGAGGACCTGTCCCTCCTCCTCCTTCCCCCCATCCTCCTTCTCTTCTCCTGTGTCTCCAGAGAGGACCTGTCCCTCCTCCTCCTTCCCCCCATCCTCCTTCTCTTCCCCTGTGTCCCCAGAGAGGACCTGTCCCTCCTCCTCCTTCCCCCCATCCTCCTTCTCTTCCCCTGTGTCCCCAGAGAGGACCTGGTTTCCTCTTCCTTTGTTTTACTGTAAAAGAAAGAAAAGAAAAGAAAACGTTTATATATTATTATTTTTTTGGTGACTTTGTTTCCATCTCAGGCATACTAGACCTTCCCTGTGTGTGTGTGTGTGTGTGTGTGTGTGTGTGTGTGTGTGTGTGTGTGTGTGTGTGTGTGTGTGTGTGTGTGTGTGTGTGTGTGTGAGAGAGAGAGGTTTATCGGCAGTTGCAGCTATGTAATTATGTGGCCTACAATTCATTCCGTACTTTTCCGATCATGAACCTGACACGTGGAGCAGCTTTTTGGACTTTTTCTGTCTTTGTGTGTGTGTGTGTGCGCGCACGCGTTCACACTCACTGCGCTGTTTAGGGATATCACCAGATCCAGTCTCTGCTGAACATTAATTAATTAATCTATGCCTTATGTGAATTAGAATGACCTAATTAGATTACAATATTGACTGAATTTAAAATTCAAATTGACCTCCAACCCTGATGAGAGGATGGAGAACGTCACTGAAGCAACACTGAACAAGCAGTAGTTTCTCTATGATGACGTCGGCTCGGCCCGGCCCGGCCCGGCATGCTTCGGCCCTGTAGTGTGAGGGAGGGCGCGTCGTCACAGGTTTGAAGAGGGTCGTTCCAAACCGTCATCACCACATTCTCTTGTCGTTATTACCTGACACCTCTGATGTCTGACCATCATGTTAAGATGTGGACCAAAGATTTTTTTTTCATTTTTATTTATTTATTTCCTGCCACGTCTGTTTTGTTTTGCCTTCCAGATGTTCTGTTCTCTGACGTCACCACCTTGACGGACGCAGGCTGAAGAGAGACAGGGTCGGGAGGCTGGCGGAGGTAGAAATCGGAGGACGGGCTCATTGTAATGCATGGAGTGGAATGAGGGACACCATCGAACGTGTGTTTGACACCGTTCCTCAGTCCGTTTCGTGCATTACAATGAGCCCGTCCTCCGATTTCTACCTCCACCAGCCTCCCCTGGAGTGGGTGAAGCTTTATGTACGAACATGTCACACTTCTGGTCCGTACTCAAGTTGCTTTGACAGTTTTGTAAAGGAAGGGTTGGGGATCTGAGGAGAATATGGCTGAAGTAGAGTAGCTGTAGAGTAGCTAGCACGCTGATGCTAATGTGAAGGGCAATGGTGCTGAGGGTAGCTAGTTAGCTTATGCTAAGCTTATGCTAATGTAAAGGGCAACGCTGCTTTAGTGATGAATGTGAACGCTATGAGGATGGAAGGGCTGGGTTAGTGTGTGTGTGTGTGTGTGTGTGTGTGTGTGTGTGTGTGTGTGTGTGTGTGTGTGTGTGTGTGTGTGTGTGTGTGTGTGTGTGTGTGTGTGTGTGTGTGTGTGTGTGTGTGTGTGTGTGTGTGTGTGTGTGTGTGTGTACACACTCTGAGCCTTGCATGCTGTCTACAACACAACGTCTTGTGCAATCCACTTGTCTGCCTTAATAAGAGTTCCAAAAGTCGCTTTGAAAAAAGACTAAAGTTGCTTTGAGCTGAAATACAAATAAACATCCTGTCTCCAGTGGTCTCTGCTCTCTCTGGTTGATGCTAAGTGGGATGCTTGGGACGGCCCAACTCTGACATCACTGAGGTTGAGATTTATAACACTAAAGGTAAGGGTCAGAGTTAGGTTAAGGTTAGGTAAGGGTCAGAGTTAGGTTAAGGTTAGGTAAGGGTCAGAGTTAGGTTAGGGTTAGGTAAGGGTCAGAGTTAGGTTAAGGTTAGGTAAGGGTCAGAGTTAGGTTAAGGTTAGGTTAGGGTTAGAGTTAGGTTAGGTTAAGGTTAGGTTAGGGTTAGGTAAGGGTCAGAGTTAGGTAAGGGTCAGAGTTAGGTTAGGGTCAGAGTTAGGTTAGGGTTAGAGTTAGGTTAGGTTTAAGGTTAGGTTAGGGTTAATGTTAGGGTTTGGATACAGGGTAGGGTCATCCCAAGGATCCCATTAACCATCTCCCCTTTGGCTTTCTTCTCTCTCTGCCTTTGTGACACTCAGATTACCAGATTACCAGATTACTCAGATTACCCACAACTTGTACTCTTTGTAAAAGAAGGAAATACAGAACTTTTTTCAAATCTATATGGATATATATAAAGATATATATATAGAGAGAGAGGTGTATATATATAAAGATATATATATAGAGAGAGAGGTGTATATATATAAAGATATATATATATAGAGAGAGAGGTGTATATGTATATCGATATATATATATTGATATTTATATAGATGTACAGCGCCTTCGGAAAGCATTCAGACCCCTTCACTTTTTCCACATTTTGTTGTGTTATAAACTCAATTTAAAACAGTTTAAATTAAAAGAATTTGCCATCAATCCACATACAATACCCCAGAATGACAAAGCGAATACAGGTTTTTAGAAATTTCAATACATTTATTAAAATTGAAATACAGAAATACCTCATGTACATGAGTATTCAGACCCTTTGCTATGACACTCTTAAAATGAGCTAAAATGCAAAACGTCATCAACAAATCACTCAATAGGTTGAATTGAGTCCATCTTAATGCAAGGATAGTTAGTTCATGTAATTTTGGAATTAATATCTTTGTTTTTATAGGGTCTCTGATTTGCATAGGAATCAGTTCTACACTGTGTGGATCAGGTTGTCATTACAAACTGAGCTTTGTCATTCTGGGTGTGTGGGGATTGATGGCAAATTCTTATAATTTAATCTATTTTAAATTGAGTCTGTAACACAACAGAATGTGGAAAAAGTGAAGGGGACTGAATACTTTCCGAAGGCGCTGTATATATATATATATATATATAGTTGCACCTATATTGTGTATACTTGTTGAGTATATTTATTTGAACGAGATGAGTAAATATTTCCGGTTGTCATTCAACAATGTGTGTGTCTCTTTGTTATTGTGGTGTGAACAACAATCACTCATTTCCACTGATGGGTAAATACGTGTCTTGTGTGTGTGTATACGTTATGAATGGTTGGATGATATTCTGATTGTTATAATGATACATTCTTAGTAGTTATTTTGCATATACTATTGTTTCCTTTCACCAGACATTAGCTGCATAAGTAAGGACAGTGACAAGCAAACAAGAACATGACAACACACACACACACACACACACACACACACACACACAGAACCCTCCAAGTGTCCTTTTATTTGCATTTGTGTGTCAATACACCACAACAGGGTTAGGGTCCACAGACAAAACCTGACAGAAAATATAGCATTTTCATTCAGTGAAACTTAGACAGCAATGGAGGACAGTGTGACTGAGCGACCCGGACGGTGGGCAGGAGTTCAGTGTGACTGAGCGACCCGGACGGTGGGCAGGAGGACAGTGTGACTGAGCGACCCGGACGGTGGGCAGGAGTTCAGTGTGACTGAGGGACCCGGACGGTGGGCAGGAGGACAGTGTGACTGAGGGACCCGGACGGTGGGCAGGAGGACAGTGTGACTGAGGGACCCGGACGGTGGGCAGGAGGACAGTGTGACTGAGCGACCCGGACGGTGGGCAGGAGGACAGTGTGACTGAGGGACCCGGACGGTGGGCAGGAGGACAGTGTGACTGAGGGACCCGGACGGTGGGCAGGAGTTCAGTGTGACTGAGCGACCCGGACGGTGGGCAGGAGTTCAGTGT
>NC_139672.1:17546239-17578739 GCF_951799395.1 Argentina silus | reverse complement strand
TTAGCAGACGTTGCTGTGATGTAATTTCCTGTGGTTTGTGGGTTCTTGGCCAGTGAGTCGACGTTCTCCTTTGTCTCCTGAAGATGAACCTTCACCCAGGCTCTCTGGAGCTTTAGCCAAGTAGTACACACTCTGACCACTAGGGGCCACTATCAGTCTGTCTTCCTCCTATCTCTTCTATGTCTGCACAGACAGGTTCCACCACCTCCTCTCCCTCCCCTGCACCATCTCTTCTTTCAGAACTTCTCCTTTTAGAATAATATCTCCAGGTTAAGATGATCATCAGCACGGCGCCTGCTCCAACGACCAGACCAACAGGAACTTGCCAGTAATAATCTGTAAATCTGCCCATCTTCCCTCCTTCATCGTGTTCTCCCTCTCTGGGGGGCTCGGTTGGGACCATAGACGCAGGCTTGTCTCTCTCACTCTCTCCTGCATCACTTCCTGGTGTGGTTGGTTCTCTCTCTCTGGGGGGCTCGGTTGGGACCATAGACGCAGGCTTGTCTCTCTCACTCTCTCCTGCATCACTTCCTGGTGTGGTTGGTTCTCCCTCTATGGGGGGCTCGGTTGGGACCGGAGGCTTATATGTTGTCGGGTTGCCCTCCTTGTGGCCTTCATTCTCTGGTGTGGTTGGTTCTCCCTCTCTGGGGGGCTGAGTTGGTTTTGCAGGAGTGACTGACAGAAATATTTTTTCCCCATTACATTCGTAGTCCCCAAGGTCTGAGTATTTCACTCCTCTTATGGTCAAGTAGTTGTCAGCTGTTGAACCGTAACGTCCTTCTGGATCATCAATGTTTTTTGTCTCTTTGCCATCTTGAATAGTGAGAATGTTTACTCTCTCATTAATAATGTAATTATATCTGTTCCATATCACTGTTTGCCCCACCAAAGCGTGATCACACTTCAGAACAGCTGTGTCCCTCTCAGCTACATACTGGGCATTCACGTCTGTCAAAAGACAAATAAAAAGTCACTGTCATCATCTCAAAGTCTGAAAACTTCCAAACAACTTTGTTATCTTTATATACAATATTATATACTGTAGATTTTACTCCAAATAATTATCCAATAATATCATCAATATGATAGTGACTCGACCTTCAACAACTGGAGTCAGAACATCTTCATACTTTTGGACACAATAAATAATAACTATTCTTACCTGCGTAGGCATTGCAGAGACACCCAAAGAGCAGAAAGGAGAGATAAAGGAACATGTCTTCTCTGTGTGACGGTCAGTGTGAACACATATACACACACACATACACACACACACATACACACACACATACACACACGTAAATTAGGTAAACTGTGTTTTCCTTTGAGTCACAGGTGGGAAACCACAGTGTCTATTAGTTAAGACGTGTGGCTTGAGACATAGTATGCATGTAGTCCATCTAGTTTCACTTCCACCTTCAGGCTTGTGTGACCAGGGGGTTTGAACCCATGTGTGGAAGACCCAAACGTCTCCAGTACCATTAGTTGGTTCTAACCCTGGATGTTCTCCGGGTCTTTACAGACTTCTAAAAGAGCCTAAAACGTGGTGTGGCTTGGCAGTAGTACACAGCTGACTCCCCTAGACTCTCTACATACATACTGTATACAGAATAATAAGAACAATAACACACATTTCAAATGCACTCCCGATATACAGAATAATCAATTGAATGTTTTCAGAAACATTTACAATGGAATGATTCAAAATGACCCATGATCAAAGACCCTCAGTTGTCGACCCTCACAGATTGACAGAAACTTCTCCGTCAAAAGAACTCAACAAAACACCATGAAACACAGAGTGGTGTATGAATAATATCCAGCTGGCTCCCCTGGTCACATAAATGACACGACGAACTAAATGATCATATATCTGCTCATACATCTGCCGGTCGCAGAGAACCGAGCAGGTCTGGAGCTAAGCTAAGCTAAGCTAACTCAGGGTGTCTGGCGGACGTTGGCTTTCCGTTAGCTTTCCCTCAGGATCTCATTGACTATTTACACCGATATTAGACATCGGATCACGACAGGAATTACAGGGCGGGTATCGGAATATTCATTAGAGCTACATACAACAGTTTGATGCATCATGGATTACATTTTATAACTTTTATTTGTATGAATATTAAGCTTACCTCTCGGATGTTGCCGGACTCTGACGAGAACTGCACGCGCACGCGCTCATGTGACGGTTGCTGTTCCACTCACGCGCGCACGCGGACGCAGGGAGACGGTGAAGGAAGACCGGAGGACGGACGGAGGGATGGAGGACGGAGGGATGGAGGGATGGAGGACGGAGGGACGGAGGACGGAGGGATGGAGGACGGAGGGACGGAGGACGGAGGGACGGAGGACGGAGGGACGGAGGACGGAGGGATGGAGGATGGAGGACGGAGGGATGGAGGACGGAGGGATGGAGGACGGGGGGGTGGAGGACGGGGGGATGAGGGACGGAGGGGTGGAGGACGGGGGGGTGGAGGACGGAGGGATGGAGGACGGAGGGATGGAGGGATGGAGGACGGAGGGATGGAGGACGGAGGGATGGAGGACGGAGGGATGGAGGACGGAGGGATGGAGGACGGGGGGATGGAGGACGGAGGGATGGAGGACGGAGGGACGGAGGACGGAGGACGGGGGGACGGAGGGATGAGGGATGGAGGACGGGGGGACGGAGGGATGGAGGACGGGGGGGTGGATGAAGGAGGGATGGAGGACGGGGGGGTGGAGGATGGAGGGATGAGGGACGGAGGGATGGAGGACGGGGGGGTGGAGGACGGAGGGATGAGGGACGGGGGGACGGAGGGACGGAGGACAGGGGGGTGGAGGACGGGGGGATGCGGTGAAATCCAGACATGCATACAGACCCTAACCTGTTCCATACGTGTGTGTGTGTGTGTGTGTGTGTGTGTGTGTGTGTGTGTGTGTGCGTGTGTAATAGTTCTACCGTTTATTGATATATTCTTAGTCGTTATGTTGCTAGCAACTTGCTTTCACCATACATTAGCTGCATTAGTGGACAGTGACGACAAAACAAGAACATGACATCACACACACACACACACACACACACACACACACACACACACACACACACACACAGAGAGAGAGAGAGAGAACCCTTCAAGTGTCCTTTTATTCACGTTTGTGTGTCAATACATACCACAACACATCCACAAAAAAGAAGCTGACACAAAATATACCATTTTCATTCAGTACAACTTTCTGCGTTACAAATGACTATACAAAACACTTCCTGTTATAAATATATAATCCATCTCTTTAAACGTTTGCGTCGACAATAAATATACACTCAAATAAGTCATATTGATTGCACTTTTGTAGTTTAGACATGAAGGCTCCAGGGAGCTGTTTCCGAAAGTAGGATCAATGATAAGTGAAATATCTTCAATTAACTTCATATTTCTAAATTAATAAAGAAAGATAGTTGGTATAATTGACTACTGGACGCCCCCCAAACCCATATTCAAATGTAGCCATCTTATAGGTCCAGCAGGTAGATTGTAGCTTTAGAATAGTGATAAACAGCCATGATAAATCAGTAGCCGTCAAGGACTGAGATCACACGATGAAGAACGCTCAGTGAAGAGTGCTGTATAAGTCCAAACTAAGCGTCTCTAGAATCTGGTGTCGGGTGGGACGCTGGCCTTTATGTTACGTTCACGTTGGGTTTGTTTACAAGGACATGCACCTGTTTGGCGCTGTTAGAAAACGTAGCATAAATTTTCACATTTTCAGCGTGGCCTTCGGGGGCAGCAACACACACAACTACATGCTGGACCTTTAAGGAACCACAGAATCAAGTGATATACAGTATCTGATTGTTTTTCCAACTTAGCTGGCTAATTTAGTGATCCTCCTTTCTGAAACAGGACTCAGATTAGTAGAGTTGTGTTTCTATCTATGCATCATCAAGATGAACAGTTACAGCATATACAGGCTTTAGTGGATTGGTGAAGGGTATGAACCACTAGGTATCTCAATGAAGGAGTGAAGTGTGTGTGTGTGTGTGTGTGTGTGTGTGTGTGTGTGTGTGTGTGTGCGTGCGTGCGTGCGTGCGTGCGTGCGTGCGTGCGTGTATGTGTGCATGTATGAGTTGCTTATCTTATGGTCTTATGGTGCATTCAAGTGCTCTTAGGAGATTCATAGCTTCCCTGCAAGATTTAGCGTAGGAATCTTGCGTAGTGCTCCCTATTGGCTAACTCCGACATGGCTCTGAGTTGGAATCTGCAATGTCAGAGGTTCATGAGCTTTATAGTCATTCATGTATTAATAGAACCGAAGCAAAGCAGATTATTAGTCAATGTTACACTAGAAAATAAACATAGAAAAATATACTTTCAATCCTTCAGGCTTGCATTGTATAGAGCCTACGGTACCCACTACACAGTCCATCATACAACATGAAATAGAGATGATATATGAAGGTCTATTCCTATCTTCTGTACCACAGAAACAAAGACAGTAGATGAGTTGAGCTGAAATGACCTTGGTCATGACCCTGGTCGTCACTATGGGGTCATAGTGGGTTGAAATGGGGCCACAACTGTTTTGGCTCCATGTCTGAATCTGTTCAGGGTACAGAAATCTACCTCTGTGCAGAATTTGGTGAATTTATTGCAAAATAGTCCTGAAAATGAAAGGTTAGTAAAATAGTGGTATGGTTGGTGGCCATTTTGTAAGATGGCTGCCACAGCCCCCAGGGGTCAAATCTGTGTTGCTCCATATTTTAAACGTTTCAGGGTACATACATCTACCTCTGTGTCAAATGTGGTGCTTTTATCAAAAAGTTTACAATCGGGGAACATATTTTAAAACGACTCCTTTTTCATCCAACTGACATTATTTCAACAGGACTCAAATGAAGCATCTTCGCGGGACGAGTCTCACATTCAAAGGTTTAGAATTGGGAAAGACAGAACTCACAAAAACAGATTTTTGACTTAAAAATTCAGAGGGTCATTACTTAGCAGACGTTGCTGTGATGTAATTTCCTGTGGTTTGTGGGTTCTTGGCCAGTGAGTCGACGTTCTCCTTTGTCTCCTGAAGATGAACCTTCACCCAGGCTCTCTGGAGCTTTAGCCAAGTAGTACACACTCTGACCACTAGGGGCCACTATCAGTCTGTCTTCCTCCTATCTCTTCTATGTCTGCACAGACAGGTTCCACCACCTCCTCTCCCTCCCCTGCACCATCTCTTCTTTCAGAACTTCTCCTTTTAGAATAATATCTCCAGGTTAAGATGATCATCAGCACGGCGCCTGCTCCAACGACCAGACCAACAGGAACTTGCCAGTAATAATCTGTAAATCTGCCCATCTTCCCTCCTTCATCGTGTTCTCTCTCTCTGGGGGGCTCGGTTGGGACCATAGACGCAGGCTTGTCTCTCTCACTCTCTCCTGCATCACTTCCTGGTGTGGTTGGTTCTCTCTCTCTGGGGGGCTCGGTTGGGACCATAGACGCAGGCTTGTCTCTCTCACTCTCTCCTGCATCACTTCCTGGTGTGGTTGGTTCTCTCTCTCTGGGGGGCTTGGTTGGGACCATAGACGCAGGCTTGTCTCTCTCACTCTCTCCTGCATCACTTCCTGGTGTGGTTGGTTCTCTCTCTCTGGGGGGCTCGGTTGGGACCAAAGACGCAGGCTTGTCTCTCTCACTCTCTCCTGCATCACTTCCTGGTGTGGTTGGTTCTCTCTCTCTGGGGGGCTCGGTTGGGACCATAGACGTAGGCTTGTCTCTCTCACTCTCTCCTGCATCACTTCCTGGTGTGGTTGGTTCTCCCTCTATGGGGGGCTCGGTTGGGACCGGAGGCTTATATGTTGTCGGGTTGCCCTCCTTGTGGCCTTCATTCTCTGGTGTGGTTGGTTCTCCCTCTCTGGGGGGCTGAGTTGGGTCTGATCCTGCAGCAGTGACTGTCAGATATATTTGTTTCCCATTACATTCGTACTCCCCAAGGTCTGAGAATGTCACTCTTCTTATGATCAAGTAGTTGTCAGCTGTTGAACCGTAACGTCCTTCTGGATTATCAATGTTTACTGTCATTATGCCATCTTGAATAGTGAGAATGTTTACTATCTCTTCAGTAAAGTAATTATATTTGTTCCATATCACTGTTTGCCCCACCAAAGCGTGATCACACTTCAGAACAGCTGTGTCCCTCTCAGCTACATACTGGTCAATCACGTCTGTCAAAAGACAAATAAAAAGTCACTGTCATCATCTCAAAGTGTGAAAACTTCCAAACAACTTTGTTATCTTTATATACAATATTATATACTGTAGATTTTACTCCAAATAATTATCCAATAATATCATCAATATGATAGTGACTCGACCTTCAACAACTGGAGTCAGAACATCTTCATACTTTTGGACACAATAAATAATAACTATTCTTACCTTCGTAGGCATTGCAGAGACACCCAAAGAGCAGAAAGGAGAGATAAAGGAACATGTCTTCTCTGTGTGACGGTCAGTGTGAACACATATACACACACACATACACACACACACATACACACACACATACACACACGTAAATTAGGTAAACTGTGTTTTCCTTTGAGTCACAGGTGGGAAACCACAGTGTCTATTAGTTAAGACGTGTGGCTTGAGACATAGTATGCATGTAGTCCATCTAGTTTCACTTCCACCTTCAGGCTTGTGTGACCAGGGGGTTTGAACCCATGTGTGGAAGACCCAAACGTCTCCAGTACCATTAGTTGGTTCTAACCCTGGATGTTCTCCGGGTCTTTACAGACTTCTAAAAGAGCCTAAAACGTGGTGTGGCTTGGCAGTAGTACACAGCTGACTCCCCTAGACTCTCTACATACATACTGTATACAGAATAATAAGAACAATAACACACATTTCAAATGCACTCCCGATATACAGAATAATCAATTGAATGTTTTCAGAAACATTTACAATGGAATGATTCAAAATGACCCATGATCAAAGACCCTCAGTTGTCGACCCTCACAGATTGACAGAAACTTCTCCGTCAAAAGAACTAAACAAAACACCATGAAACACAGAGTGGTGTATGAATAATATCCAGCTGGCTCCCCTGGTCACATAAATGACACGACGAACTAAATGATCATATATCTGCTCATACATCTGCCGGTCGCAGAGAACCGAGCAGGTCTGGAGCTAAGCTAAGCTAAGCTAACTCAGGGTGTCTGGCGGACGTTGGCTTTCCGTTAGCTTTCCCTCAGGATCTCATTGACTATTTACACCGATATTAGACATCGGATCACGACAGGAATTACAGGGCGGGTATCGGAATATTCATTAGAGCTACATACAACAGTTTGATGCATCATGGATTACATTTTATAACTTTTATTTGTATGAATATTAAGCTTACCTCTCGGATGTTGCCGGACTCTGACGAGAACTGCACGCGCACGCGCTCATGTGACGGTTGCTGTTCCACTCACGCGCGCACGCGGACGCAGGGAGACGGTGAAGGAAGACCGGAGGACGGAGGGATGGAGGACGGAGGGATGGAGGACGGAGGGACGGAGGGACGGAGGACGGAGGGATGGAGGATGGAGGACGGAGGGATGGAGGACGGAGGGATGGAGGACGGAGGGATGGAGGACGGGGGGGTGGAGGACGGGGGGATGAGGGACGGAGGGATGGAGGACGGGGGGGTGGAGGACGGAGGGATGGAGGACGGAGGGATGGAGGGATGGAGGACGGAGGGATGGAGGACGGGGGGATGGAGGACGGAGGGATGGAGGACGGAGGGATGGAGGACGGAGGGATGGAGGACGGAGGGATGAGGGATGGAGGACGGGGGGACGGAGGGATGGAGGACGGGGGGGTGGATGAAGGAGGGATGGAGGACGGGGGGGTGGAGGATGGAGGGATGAGGGACGGAGGGATGGAGGACGGGGGGGTGGAGGACGGAGGGATGAGGGACGGGGGGACGGAGGGACGGAGGACAGGGGGGTGGAGGACGGGGGGATGCGGTGAAATCCAGACATGCATACAGACCCTAACCTGTTCCATACGTGTGTGTGTGTGTGTGTGTGTGTGTGTGTGTGTGTGTGTGTGTGCGTGTGTAATAGTTCTACCGTTTATTGATATATTCTTAGTCGTTATGTTGCTAGCAACTTGCTTTCACCATACATTAGCTGCATTAGTGGACAGTGACGACAAAACAAGAACATGACATCACACACACACACACACACACACACACACACACACACACACACACACACACAGAGAGAGAGAGAGAGAACCCTTCAAGTGTCCTTTTATTCACGTTTGTGTGTCAATACATACCACAACACATCCACAAAAAAGAAGCTGACACAAAATATACCATTTTCATTCAGTACAACTTTCTGCGTTACAAATGACTATACAAAACACTTCCTGTTATAAATATATAATCCATCTCTTTAAACGTTTGCGTCGACAATAAATATACACTCAAATAAGTCATATTGATTGCACTTTTGTAGTTTAGACATGAAGGCTCCAGGGAGCTGTTTCCGAAAGTAGGATCAATGATAAGTGAAATATCTTCAATTAACTTCATATTTCTAAATTAATAAAGAAAGATAGTTGGTATAATTGACTACTGGACGCCCCCCAAACCCATATTCAAATGTAGCCATCTTATAGGTCCAGCAGGTAGATTGTAGCTTTAGAATAGTGATAAACAGCCATGATAAATCAGTAGCCGTCAAGGACTGAGATCACACGATGAAGAACGCTCAGTGAAGAGTGCTGTATAAGTCCAAACTAAGCGTCTCTAGAATCTGGTGTCGGGTGGGACGCTGGCCTTTATGTTACGTTCACGTTGGGTTTGTTTACAAGGACATGCACCTGTTTGGCGCTGTTAGAAAACGTAGCATAAATTTTCACATTTTCAGCGTGGCCTTCGGGGGCAGCAACACACACAACTACATGCTGGACCTTTAAGGAACCACAGAATCAAGTGATATACAGTATCTGATTGTTTTTCCAACTTAGCTGGCTAATTTAGTGATCCTCCTTTCTGAAACAGGACTCAGATTAGTAGAGTTGTGTTTCTATCTATGCATCATCAAGATGAACAGTTACAGCATATACAGGCTTTAGTGGATTGGTGAAGGGTATGAACCACTAGGTATCTCAATGAAGGAGTGAAGTGTGTGTGTGTGTGTGTGTGTGTGTGTGTGCGTGCGTGCGTGCGTGCGTGTGTGTGCATGTATGTGTGCATGTATGAGTTGCTTATCTTATGGTCTTATGGTGCATTCAAGTGCTCTTAGGAGACTCATAGCTTCCCTGCAAGATTTAGAGTAGGAATCTTGCGTAGTGCTCCCTATTGGCTAACTCCGACATGGCTCTGAGTTGGAATCTGCAATGTCAGAGGTTCATGAGCTGCAGAATCAGACTTATCCAGATGCCTTTCTGCTCTACCAGTCAGGCAGCTAGGGGCCAACTATGATCTCATCAGAAAGTTTGAGCCTCATCTAAATTCACTGAACATTTTCTGAATGTTTTAGGACCATTTCTGTTTATCTCACAATTGTACAGGAACTCATTACAAAAAAACATCTCTGAACCGCTTTGTCAGCTTTGTCAGCCTACGGTGGCTGATGAGGGACATAATACTGATGCTAGGATATATGTCAAAGTGCAGTGCTGTGCTGTACAGTGTAGACTAGACTCTCCTATGGGTAGGGGTGGAGCTTCCTAGTTGTCGTGGTTACTGTAAAGGGTGTAGACTCGTCTATGGGTAGGGGTGTCGCTCTCTGGTCGTCGTGGTTACTGTAAAGGGTGTAGACTCGTCTATGGGTAGGGGTGGAGCTCTCCGGTGGTCGTGGTCAGCCGTTGGTCGTCCGTGGTGACCGTCGTGTTTACGGTGAAGCTGCTGTGGCGGCTGCCCCAGTCGTAGCATTCTGTCGCTAGGCTAGGAGGGGGGAGGGGGGAGAGGGGAGGAGGGGGGAGGGGGGGAGGAGGAGGAGGGAGGGGGGAGGAGGGGGAGGGGAGGGGGGATAGAGTTATAAACACTAGAAGGAGCACTTCCCTAAATGAACTGTGATTCTATACTGTTAGTCCTGTAGCATGTTATCTTCTCTAGGGTTAGGTGGTGTCTAGGTTAGGGTTAGGTGGTGTCTAGGTTAGGGTTAGGTGGTGTCTAGGTTAGGTGGTGTCTAGGTTAGGTGGTGTCTAGGTTAGGGTTAGGTGGTGTCTAGGTTAGGGTTAGGTGGTGTCTAGGTTAGGTGGTGTCTAGGTTAGGGTTAGGTGGTGTCTAGGTTAGGTGGTGTCTAGGTTAGGTGGTGTCTAGGTTAGGGTTAGGTGGTGTCTAGGTTAGGTGTTATCTAGGTTAGGGTTAGGTGGTGTCTAGGTTAGGGTTAGGTGGTGTCTAGGTTAGGTGTTATCTAGGTTAGGGTTAGGTGGTGTCTAGGTTAGGGTTAGGTGGTGTCTAGGTTAGGTGGTGTCTAGGTTAGGGTTAGGTGGTGTCTAGGTTAGGTGTTATCTAGGTTAGGGTTAGGTGGTGTCTAGGTTAGGGTTAGGTGGTGTCTAGGTTAGGTGGTGTCTAGGTTAGGTGTTATCTAGGTTAGGGTTAGGTGGTGTCTAGGTTAGGGTTAGGTGGTGTCTAGGTTAGGTGGTGTCTAGGTTAGGTGTTATCTAGGTTAGGGTTAGGTGGTGTCTAGGTTAGGGTTAGGTGTTATCTAGGTTAGGGTTAGGTGGTGTCTAGGTTAGGGTTAGGTGGTGTCTAGGTTAGGTGGTGTCTAGGTTAGGTGTTATCTAGGTTAGGGTTAGGTGGTGTCTAGGTTAGGGTTAGGGTTAGGGTCTAGGTTAGGTGTGTGTTACCTGGCTGACGTGCTCTGTGGAGGGATACTCCATGCCAGGTCGTCATCGCTGTCATAGCGACGGGGGTTGTCGAAGAAGTAACCTCTGGACGAGAGGACGTGGTTGGGGATCCCCGATCCACTCTGCCAACACACAAAGACCAGATTACACACACGCACACACACGCACGCACGCACGCACGCACGCACACACACACACACACACACACACTCACCCTATCCTGGGGAGGCCTGCGGACCCTGAAGTAGAAGACTACGAGGGATGTGGGCAGCAGCTCCCAGACGAAGAGGATCACCCCGAACACGATGTAGCCAGCATCCCCCAGAGAAGACCTCAGATCAGCCTGGACAACACACACACACTGTCAGTGAGGTGGCGTGTGTGTGTGTATGTGTGTGTGTGTGTGTGTGTGTGTGTGTGTGTGTGTGTGTGTGTGTGTGCGCGCGTGTGTGTGTGCCTGCATGTGTGTGTGTGTGTGTGTGTGCGCGCGCGTGTGTGTGCGTGTGTGTGTGTGTGTGTGTGCCTGCGTGTGTGTGTGTGCGTGTGTGTGTGTGTGTGTGCCTGCGTGTGTGTGTGTGCGTGTGCGCGCGTCCAATCTCCTTTATCTCTCTTTCTTTCACACACACACACACACACACACACACACACACACACACACACACTCACACACACACACACACACACACACACACACACACACACACCACTCACAGGCTCTGTATCTCAGACACAGTGCAGTCTTTACCTGGTCTGAGACGTTGTACCAGTCGTAGTCGAAGGAGTTGATGGTCTCGATGTCCGTCAGCGCCAGCACTACCAGGTTGTAGCACGCCCGTGATGCGTACAATAGGACCACCAGGATGCCAATCAAAGTCACCTGACACACAGACGTGCCCTACAACCAATGACGAGGAAGATCATTTCATTGGCATTCACCATAGGTGAACAGTTTATTGCCAACAAGTTTAAAAACATTTTTTTTCAGAAAATAGAAAGATTAGATGAAAAAGAAATATTAACTATTAACTATGTTATTTCTCTTCGATATGCTAAATGCTGCCTAGGGTCTAGGGTCTAGGGTCTAGGGCTGGAGTAACAGGAGGGAGGTCACGTGTGTCTGATACCATTCCTCACTCCGTTCCAGGAATTACCGGAATTACTGTGTTCCATGCAGGAGACCTAGGTTCAAACCCTGCCTTGGCCACACCGGGTTGGGGTCCTACTGTACCAACGCTTAGGTTGTGGGTTTGATTCCCGCTGGGACAGATATCTACTGAAAAATGTACGCACTCACTGCAAGGTAAGTCGCTTTGGATAAAGGCATCATCTAGGTGGCGTGTCGGTGTTATTATCACCTTGGACTGGAGATAGACGCTCGCCAGGGACATCTTGGCCACCTTGTAGAGGCAGACGGACAGAGAGACGGCGCAGAGGACAAACAGCGTGTCGTTGATGGTGACCCGCACCAGGACGATGGTCTTCACCTCTGTGGCCGTCATCTTGACCAACAGGGCGCAGGCCAGGTTGACGACCAGGAAGAGAAGGCTGACGCACAGGAAGACCAGGTAGAGAGGCAGCCTATAGGAGAAGAGAGAGAGAGGTAGAGGAGGAGTCAATGAGAGAGAGAGAGAGGGGGGGGGGGGGGAGGAGTCAATGAGAGAGAGAGAGAGAGAGAGAGAGAGAGAGAGGGGGGGGGAGGAGTCAATGAGAGAGAGAGAGAGAGAGGTAGAGGAGGAGTCAATGAGATAGAGAGGAGGAGAGAGAGAGGGGGGGGGAGAAACAGAGAGAGAGAAAAAGAGGTTGCATGGAAAGGAGGAGAGGAGGGGAAAGATCCTGTAGTGTACGTACTTGTACTTCAGGAGCTCCGGGGTATACTTGGACTTGGCCTTGAAGTAAACCTGCAGGTGGAAGACAAGACAAGGAACATGTTGGACAATAGTACACACTTACAATGTTCCCCAGCTGAAGTTCCTTCATTCTGACGGCCATTCACTTTCATCCTGTGAGGGTACTCTGTCCTCCTGTGAATTGACTGATTTGAAATGTAACTGACCCCGACCGTGTCCTGTCCTGTAGGTCAGTAATGTGTAATGACTGTGTGAGGGGACCCGTATGCTGTGAATAGATGTAGCATCGCCCTGCTAGCTGGCTATGTAGAGTCGTCGCGCTGAGAATGTGAAAAGCGTGTGTGAGAATGCAAGTCTGCAGTCTGTTGCAGTCTGGATCTAGCCCTGTGTGTGGAGTTCTGAATTGACCCTAACCCCATAACCCCTAACCCTTAACCCACACCCTCTAACCCCTAACCCCTAACCCTCTAACCCCATAACCCTTAACCCCATAACCCCTAACCCTTAACCCACACCCTCTAACCCCTAACCCCTAACCCTCTAACCCCATAACCCTTAACCCCATAACCCTCTAACCCATAACCCCTAACCCCCTAACCCCTAACCCCCTAACCCCATAACCCTCTAACCCATAACCCCTAACCCCATAACCCCATAACCCCTAACCCCATAACCCTCTAACCCTTAACCCTCTAACCCTTAACCCCTAACCCTTAACCCATAACCCCATAACCCCATAACCCTCTAACCCATAACCCCTAACCCCATAACCCCATAACCCTCTAACCCCATAACCCTCTAACCCCATAACCCTCTAACCCATAACCCCATAACCCCATAACCCTCTAACCCATAACCCCTAACCCCATAACCCCATAACCCCATAACCCTCTAACCCCATAACTCCTAACCCCATAACCCCATAACCCCCTAACCCTCTAACCCTTAACCCCATAACCCCATAACCCTCTAACCCATAACCCCTAACCCCATAACCCCATAACCCCTAACCCCATAACCCTCTAACCCTTAACCCATAACCCCATAACCCCCCATAACCCCTAACCCCATAACTCCTAACCCCATAACCCTCTAACCCCATAACCCCTAACCCCATAACTCCTAACCCCATAACCCTCTAACCCCATAACCCTCTAACCCCATAACCCTCTAACCCCATAACCCTCTAACCCTTAACCCCATAACCCTCTAACCCCATAACCCTCTAACCCATAACCCCATAACCCCATAACCTCTAGCCCCTACCACTACTCCCTACCCCATAAACCCATAACCCCACAGTCCCGAGGCGACTTAGAGACTTCACTAACACTACATAAAGACGACATAGAGACTTCATAAAGCAGTGTATAGGTTAATCAGGCTAAGTGTGTACCATCTATGTAGCTTCGTAAGAGAGCTTCATAAAGGGCTAGTGCGGTCGGCAGCGGTCAGTACCTGTGCCGTGTAGAGGTTCATGAGGCTGAGTGTGAAGAACTGCAGGCAGACGGGGAAGCAGTAGAGCAGCCAGAAGGGGAAGGGCCCCAGGGCGTTGGCTGTGACACAGTCCCGGAAGTAGAAGGAGAAGAGGAGGGCTCGCAGCGCCGCCCACAGCAGGCACAGGAACAGGAAGGCCGTCTGGTAGCTGAAGCGCTGGTGACACATTCAAACGCCACACAGCTTTATTAGTCCGACCGACAAAGACACACAATGTCTGACGTTATTAACATTAGAACTACTGTTACAACTGCTCCAATGCTCCTACTGTTACAACTGCTCCTACTGACACCCCACCCCACACACACACACACACACACACACAGATATACCCCCCCCATGCCACCTCGAACCACCTCGTCTCCTGCGGAACTCCAAGACTGTGTTATGTCATTGAGCTAAAGTCTGAAGTCGAGGCACTCAGCTCTGAGAACCGTGGTTGAACCTGAACCTTGCTCTGCCGCTGTAGCATTCGGTCTAACGGTAGACATTTGTGGCTGACGAGCTGGGGGGCGGGGAGGGGGAGAGAGAGACCCGCGTTCCATCCCCGCTGGTTTCCGCCCCCGGCTGCACCGCCTACCTTGTGTCTGTAGCGCAGGACCAGCCACAGTGTCTGTACCTTGTGTCTGTAGCGCAGGACCAGCCACTGTGTCTGTACCTTGTGTCTGTAGCGCAGGACCAGCCACAGTGTCTGTACCTTGTGTCTGTAGCGCAGGACCAGCCACAGTGTCTGTACCTTGTGTCTGTAGCGCAGGACCAGCCACAGCTGAGCGTAGACGAAGGTGAAGAGCAGGCTGTAGAAGACGGTGTAGGCCACGGTCAGGCCCAGCTTCACGAAGGGGGGGATGGCGGGGGTGATGGTGGGGGGGGGTGGGAGGGAGCCCGACCCGTTACCGGCCATCCCCTCCGCCCCTGCCTCATGCTGCAGCTCCTCCACCCCCGGCGGAGACTCCTCCATCTCCCTCGCTTCTCAACACATCTCCCCCTGTACCAGAGTGAGGAAGAAGGAAAGAAAGAACGAAAAGAAAAGAAGGAAAGGAAAGAAAGCCTTTTTCTCCTCTTCCAGGCAACGCTGTGCTGCTTCTGGTTGATTCTATAAGTCCATGAAGCTTTGCTTCAGACGCACAGCCTTGTCTGACTCAGAGAGAGGGAGGGAGGGAGAGAGGGAGGGAGGGAGAGAGAGAGAGAGAATGAGAATGGCTGAGAGAGACAGAGACAGAGAGAGAGAGAGAGACGGAGGGGAGATAGATAGATAGATAGAGAGAGAGAGAGAGAGAGAGAGAGAGAGAGAGAGAGAGAGAGAGAGAGAGAGAGAGAGACACTCCCCTCTTTTTGCCGGTACCTCTTAGAGAGTGGTTGGAGGCTGAGGTCACATGATTATGGTGCGGAGCATATAATTGGCTGAGTGCTTAGCATGAGGCTGTGATGCATGTGGAGAGGATAGACAGAGAGAGGGAGGAAGGGAGGGAGGGATGGAAGAGGGAGGGAGGGGTGGAACAGATGGATCGAGAAACATAGGAAGGGAAAGGGAGAGAGAGAGAGAGGGAGGAGGAGGAGTGCACCTTTGCCCACGTGCAGGGGGACCTCTCCTCTCCTCTCCTCCTCCTCTTCCTGCGTCAGAGACTGCATCATATCCACTACCAATTGCCTCCCTCTCTCCTCTCCCCATCTTTATCTCCACCTCTCCTCTCCCCATCTTTATCTCCACCTCTCCTCTCCCCATCTTTATCTCCACCTCTCCTCTCCCCATCTTTATCTCCACCTCTCCTTTCCCCATCTTTATCTCCACCTCTCCTTTCCCCCATCCATCCATACTGCACGTTGTGTAAGAGTGTTGTAAGGTGAATGAATGAGTGATTGAGTTAATTAATTAAATCACTAACAATAATTCATTAAAATCGCTTTAATTATTATATCATATAAGGTCATATCAGTGGATTACAGTCAAGAAATATGTTAAACAAAAATGTGGCCCGTTCATTTCTCACCATTTGTTTAGCAGAACAATTCTCTAGAATTACTCCCAATTGGTTCACCCATTCCCCCAATATTTCCCGATATTTCATAATCATAATCTGCTGGTATAAGTTATTTCATGTCCTCATTGCAGTTCCATGGTTGGATAGACGAGTAGTGACATTTTTACGGCGTAAAAACGGGTCTTAGCGCGAACACGGGAGCTGGTGAGGGTCGCTGGCGGTGGTGGTGGCGTAGGGAGTGTGTCTGAAATATTAGTGCTATTTTTAAGGACAGAATTTGTCGGCGCAGCTGACGGCACTTGACCTGTCTGTAATACCCTATCCGCCTCGTTTACCGTTACTCCACCCACCCGAGGGCAGACGAGACATCTCTCCAGCGCTGTGGCCATTTCACCTGCTACCGCCGGCACGAATTGCCAATGCGCCTGCGTTTGGACTTGCGTCCGTTTTGCGCCGGCTGAAAACAGAAACCTTTATCTGACGTGTTTGGGAAGAGGGCATCAGTGCATTCCTGGATATTCAGATATAACAACCTACTGGGAACTTCTTATTACATTTTTATAGTTTTATCTTCAACTGTGCTCTGCTATGCATACGATTGGATATTTATCCTTTCCGCAAATTACTTGTGTAATTTTATATTATTGAAAATAAATACAGAAATGACCTGTAAGCGTGATGTGTTTACCTTACTGCACATTTTCAACGATAAAGTCCCAGAAGAAAAGGAACAGTAGAGACAAATATTTCCAATAGATGGCGGTATTGAGCTGTAGAAACCAAATCTGTAACACTTCCTATGAGGCACGCATCATCATAGCATGCGTTATAACTCATATATGATGCCTTAAAATGTCTTCGTAATATATCACAATATAAAATGAAGGAGTGTGTGTGTGTGTGGGGGGGTGTGTGTGGGGGTGTGTATGGGTGTGTGTGTGTGTGTGTGTGTGTGTGTGTGTGTGTGTGTGTGTGTGGGGTGGGGTGGGCATGGCGTGTGTGTGTGTGTGTGGGGGGGGGGGGGGGGTCAGAAATGGGAGCAGTTGTAACAGTTCTAATGTTAATAACGTCAAATATTGTGTGTCTGTTAGTTGGACTAATAAAGCTGTGTGGTGTTTGAATGCATCACCAGCGCTTCAGCTACCAGACGGCCTTCCTGTATCTACCTTTAGATACGGTCTGTCCCTCTGCTCTGCTCAGGTCATCCACTGTGAGTATAAATACCTGTCTGTCTCTCTTCTATGAACCACTGTGAGTATAGATACCTGTCTGTCTCTCTCCTATGAACCACTGTGAGTATAGATACCTGTCTGTCTCTCTCCTATGAACCACTGTGAGTATAGATACCTGTCTGTCTCTCTCCTATGAACCACTGTGAGTATAGATACCTGTCTGTCTCTCTCCTATGAACCACTGTGAGTATACTATTGTTTTACTATTTGTTTGTTTATTACATGTTACATGTGTTATAACATCTCCACTGCCAGCAGGGGGGGCTACTCTCACAGACAATGTTCAGATAATACTAATATTAATAATACTAATAACAATAATAATACTAATAACAATAACAATAATAATAATAAATAATTATATTTATGTATTCATCACTTCCTCAGATTGTTGTTGTCCTCTCTAACATGCCGATCTAGTGACCACTGTCTTTACTGTCAGGGGTCTTTACTGTCTCAGGGGTCTGTCTTTACTGTCTCAGGGGTCTGTCTTTACTGTCTCAGGGGTCTTTACTGTCTCAGGGGTCTGTCTTTACTGTCTCAGGGGTCTGTCTTTACTGTCTCAGGGGTCTGTCTTTACTGTCTCAGGAGTCTGTCTTTACTGTCAGGGGTCTTTACTGTCTCAGGGGTCTGTCTTTACTGTCTCAGGGGTCTGTCTTTACTGTCTCAGGAGTCTGTCTTTACTGTCAGGGGTCTTTACTGTCTCAGGGGTCTTTACTGTCAGGGGTCTTTACTGTCTCAGGGGTCTTTACTGTCAGGGGTCTTTACTGTCTCAGGGGTCTTTACTGTCTCAGGGGTCTTTACTGTCAGGGGTCTTTACTGTCTCAGGAGTCTGTCTTTACTGTCTCAGGGGTCTTTACTGTCTCAGGGGTCTGTCTTTACTGTCTCAGGGGTCTTTACTGTCAGGGGTCTTTACTGTCTCAGGGGGTCTTTACTGTCTCAGGGGTCTTTACTGTCTCAGGGGTCTGTCTTTACTGTCTCAGGGGTCTTTACTGTCTCAGGGGTCTGTCTTTACTGTCTCAGGGGTCTTTACTGTCAGGGGTCTTTACTGTCTCAGGGGGTCTTTACTGTCTCAGGGGTCTTTACTGTCTCAGGGGTCTGTCTTTACTGTCTCAGGGGTCTTTACTGTCAGGGGTCTTTACTGTCTCAGGGGTCTGTCTTTACTGTCTCAGGGGTCTTTACTGTCAGGGGTCTTTACTGTCTCAGGGGTATTTACTGTCAGGGGTCTTTACTGTCTCAGGGGTCTTTACTGTCTCAGGGGTCTTTACTGTCTCAGGGGTCTGTCTTTACTGTCAGGGGTCTTTACTGTCTCAGGGGTCTTTACTGTCAGGGGTCTTTACTGTCTCAGGGGTCTGTCTTTACTGTCTCAGGGGTCTTTACTGTCAGGGGTCTTTACTGTCTCAGGGGTCTGTCTTTACTGTCTCAGGGGTCTGTCTTTACTGTCTCAGGGGTCTTTACTGTCTCAGGGGTCTGTCTTTACTGTCTCAGGGGTCTTTACTGTCTCAGGGGTCTTGTTTTTCATCTGAGTCTTTCTTTACTGTTCTCTCCCAGCCAGTGTAAAGTAAACCATGATTCATTGTTATGGGTTTACATTCAGGGCTGGTTTCCCAGACACAGATGAAGCATAATCCTAGACAAAATGCATCTTCAATGGAAATGTAGCATAGATTGCTTCTTCTTATGATGACTGATGGATAGACCATTCACTTACTTAAACACATTGTTGTAAGTCACTTTGGATAAAGGCGTCTGCTAAATGCCATAAATAAATGTAAATATAGATTTTGTAGACTTGTGTAGGGTTGGCTCTGCCAAAAGCATTTATCATAACATATAACCAAGAGAGAGTTAGGATAGTTACAATACATACAAATCCTGATAATTTAAAATATATTTTAAATCCTGTTCATTGTAAGCGTTCAGTGGTACAGGCTTACATGTATCTGTCTGTTCAGTAACTAAAAGAATCAGAATATTATACTTTTAAATGACACATTTCAAGGACAAAGACACATTGTGTAACCAAACTTGTAAAAAAAAAACTTTTTTAATGGGACAGCTGTACAGAATGTAAATGTTCTCTTGTTTCTCCCTCTCCCTCTCCCTCTCCCTCTCCCTCTGCCCCTGTCTCCCTCTCTCCCCTCTCCCTCCCTCTCTCTCTCTCTTCCTC
Source organism: Argentina silus (assembly GCF_951799395.1). Taxonomy (NCBI): domain Eukaryota; kingdom Metazoa; phylum Chordata; class Actinopteri; order Argentiniformes; family Argentinidae; genus Argentina; species Argentina silus. The sequence goes on along the minus strand of NC_139672.1, from coordinate 17,559,173 downwards.
TCCCTCATGGTCCAGCTGCGCATACAGAACATATCATCAATCCTGTGTACCACGCCTCCATTGGGCTCTGACCTCTAACCTCCTAGGAGGATGAGGTCATCAGAAGGCGCAGGGCCAAGCTTGTTCAGCAGGAGGTGGAACACCAGAAGGTTCAGATAGAAACGTGTTCTATAGAACATGTTGGAGTGACTGGCTTGTTGAATAGAGACTCATCTGCTTTATATGCTGAAGGGGGGGCGGGGGGTAGATAACCTGGCACCATGCCAACGACCTCTACACCTTTACAGTCGTCGTCATCAACAAGCACCATTATTAGAAACATGTACTTCAGATAATATGTCTATATTTCAGGTATTTATTTACAATTATTATTATGAAAAAAAATACAATGTGAGTTTTTAGCAATTGTGTCAGAAAATAATGACAAATAATTTGGTATGTTTAAAATAGATAAAGAAACAGTAACAATATACCCCCCCCCCCCCCCCCCCCAAAAAAAAAAACCTCCCTCCCAAACATAATTTCTACCACCCCAAACTCCACACTGTCCCCTTCAGTCCATCACTGGCTCATAGTGGTACAAGAGGCCCAATTCCATTACGACCCTTAGCCCCTACCAGAAGCACCTTATGGATTCCCCACCTCTTAAAGGCTGCAGGTCTACGTCAATAGATCTGAATCCTGAATTGAAGTGACGATTGAGAAGCAGAACAAATCCCAGAGTGTCATATTTAACAAGGCAGAGGACTGGAGACACAACGAGGTTGGGGTCAATACCATTTCAATTCAGTCAAGTCAGGAAGTAAACAAAAACTCCCAAATTCTAATTCTAAGGAACGTTTTGAATTGGAATTTAAACATACTTCCTAAAATGACTGAATTGAAATGGAACTGACCCCAACCCTGGTGCCAAATATTTGCACATTTCACAAAAGGGAACCAAGCGTGTAGGACCTAGGGATCAGATTGGAATTGGGCCAGAGGGAGGGAGTCCCCAGCTGGAGGCAGCTTACCCCTCCTCTCCTCCTCCTGAGAGAGGAAGCTGGAAAAGGCACACAGTTGGAACATAGAGTTATAACCCTACAGAAGGGCAGTACACCCTCTAGCATAGAGTTATAACCCTACAGAAGGCACATGGTTGGAACATACAGTTATAATGCTTTCTTTCTATCTATCTTTGGTGCTCCCTCTAGTGTTTATAACTCTATGGCTGGTACAGAGCCACAGATATCAACTTTGTTTGAGACGCAGAGATGTTTTTCACAGGTGCCATGTTGGCACCAAAAATTCCCCCCTGACAATCGCATTCCGATTAAGAATTCCGATTGGAATGTTGGTGTTGAATATTGTTGTTGTTGTCATGGAACATCTGGTGCCAATATGGAGTCTGTGTTCCCAAACTCTGTATACCGTTTCTATATGTCTGTTACAGTCTAAGAAAAAAAGGTGCTACCAAGAACCAAAAAGGGTTCTTCGGCTGTCCTCCTACAAGGACAGCCAAAGAACCGTTTTGGAACCTTTTTTTTAAGAGTGTATGGTGCTCTCTCTCTCTCTCTCTCTCTCTCTCTCTTTCTCTCTCCCCCTCCCTCCCTCTCCCTCTCTCCCGCTCCCTCTCTCTCTCTCCTGCTCCCTCTCTCTCTCCCCCTCTCTCTCTCTCTCTCTCTCTCCCGCCCTCCCTCTCCCTCTCTCTCTCCCTCTCTCTCTCCCTCTCTCTCTCTCTCTCCCTCCTCACAAGTTCCCCTCCACACAGCGTCCATCATTGGTGTCGGGGCATCGGCAGGTGAAGCCCCGCCCCCGGGGCAGACAGAGATGGGAACAGCCTCCGTTGTTGGAGCAGTAGTTATACCCTACAGGGGGGAAACATCCTGTTAGTATGTCCATGTAGGCCTACGGGAGGCTGGTAACATAATACTCTTCAGACCAGGCGAGGTTGGTGGAGGTAGAAATCGGAGGACAGGCTCATTGTAATGCATGGAATGGAACGGTATCAAACACTAGATTTTTTCTCGTTCCATTCCATGCATTACAATGAGCCCGCCCTCCGGTTTCTACCTCCACCAGCCTCCCCTGCTCCAGACAGGAGAACATGGATAACATGGGGTTTGATCACTGTGGTCTAGGAACATGTAAAGCCTCCCACAAAACAAATGTCTATTCCAATGATATAGACCGTCTCTGGTGTCTCATCGTGAAGTTTTTGACGATTTGAAGTGTGTCACACTGCTGAAGTACAGCCCCTGTCCAAATAGGTGCCAGCAAAACACACACATACAGGCCTACTGTAGGCAGCAGCTAGCAGCTATACCCTACAGGGAACAGATGCTTCAGTTAGAGTAGGCTTAGGCTAAATCCATGAACAGGAGACGCCCAGCGTGTCCTGGCCTGGGTGGGATGCAGAACCAGCGTGCGCCATCAGACTGAGGCAGTCCAGCAGCTTGGAGCAGATGTGCTGTACAGCTAGCGGTTAGCCTAGCTTAGACCCAGACACAGGCGGCTGAGTCAATTTGTACGTCTGCATAATCTGTAATGAAAAGCCGTAATGAGGACCAGAAGACTGCTGTTGTTGTATGGCCGCACACACACACACACACACACACACACACACACACAGAAACACAGACAAAAACACACACAGAAACACAGACAGAAACACACACACACACAGAAGCACACACACAGACAGAACACACACACACACACACACACACACACACACACACACACACACACACACACAACCCAGCGATGCCTCAATGCATAGGGCCCAGCCAGACCTGATCAATCCAACAGGAACACAGATGTGCAAGGATAGATGGATGTCAGGCGGTTCACATTCTGACCCGAGTGATTGACTCCAGACCAGAGTGTACAGGGATGGAGGAGGAGAGGGGGAATGTGGAGGAGGAGAGGGGGAATGTGGAGGACGCTGGGGAAGGATAACCTCAGGCACAGTCAGCTGTGGCTTTCAGCTGTGTACGCATAACAACAGCCCTCCTACATGCATGTTTAAATCATGCCACTGACACTTCAGCTGTGTGTGTGTGTGTGTGTGTGTGTGTGTGTGTGTGTGTGTGTGTGTGTGTGTGCGTACACAACTCAAGAGACCCGCACTGTGAGGTCAAGAGAGAGCAGGAGAGAGAAGAGGGGGAGAGGAGGGGAGAGAGAGAAAGGGGGTAGAGGGTAAGTAGGGTTACCTTGGGGACATTGAGTTGGGGTTGTGGTGATGCCAGAGAGAGAGGAGGGGAGGGAGGGAGGAGGGGAGGGGAGGGGGGGAGGGTTACCTTGGGGACAGGTAGTCGGGGTTGTGGTGATGCCAGAGAGAGAGAGAGAGAGGAGGGTAGGGAGGGGGGGGGGGGGGAGGGTTACCTTGGGGACAGGTAGTCGGGGTTGTGGTGATGCCAGAGAGAGAGAGAGAGAGAGAGAGGGAGGAGGAGGGGGGAGGGTTACCTTGGGGACAGGTAGTCGGGGTTGTGGTGATGCCAGAGAGAGAGGAGGGGAGGGGGGGGAGGGGAGGGGAGGGTTACCTTGGGGACAGGTAGTCAGGGTTGTGGTGATGCCAGAGAGAGAGAGAGAGGGAGGGAGGAGGGGAGGGGAGGAGGGGGGGAGGGTTACCTTGGGGACAGGTAGTCGGGGTTGTGGTGATGCCAGAGAGAGAGAGAGAGAGGAGGGTAGGGAGGAGGGGGGGGGGGGGGGAGGGTTACCTTGGGGACAGGTAGTCGGGGTTGTGGTGATGCCAGAGAGAGAGAGAGAGAGGGAGGAGGAGGGGGGAGGGTTACTTTGGGGACAGGTAGTTGGGGTTGTGGTGATGCCAGAGAGAGAGGAGGGGAGGGAGGGAGGAGGGGAGGGGAGGAGGGGGGGAGGGTTACCTTGGGGACAGGTAGTCGGGGTTGTGGTGATGCCAGAGAGAGAGGAGGGGAGGGAGGGAGGAGGGGAGGGGGGGAGGGTTACCTTGGGGACAGGTAGTCGGGGTTGTGGTGATGCCAGAGAGAGAGAGAGAGAGAGGGAGGAGGAGGGGGGAGGGTTACTTTGGGGACAGGTAGTCGGGGTTGTGGTGATGCCAGAGAGAGAGGAGGGGAGGGAGGGAGGAGGGGAGGGGAGGAGGGGGGAGGGTTACCTTGGGGACAGGTAGTCGGGGTTGTGGTGATGCCAGAGAGAGAGAGAGAGAGAGGAGGGTAGGGAGGAGGGGTAGGGAGGAGGGGGGAGGGTTACCTTGGGGACAGGTAGTCGGGGTTGTGGTGATGCCATTGAGAGAGAGAGAGAGAGGAGGGTAGGGAGGAGGGGGGGGGGAGGGTTACCTTGGGGACAGGTAGTCGGGGTTGTGGTGATGCCAGAGAGAGAGGAGGGGAGGGAGGGAGGAGGGGAGGGGAGGAGGGGGGGAGGGTTACCTTGGGGACAGGTAGTCGGGGTTGTGGTGATGCCAGAGAGAGAGGAGGGGAGGGAGGGAGGAGGGGAGGGGAGGAGGGGGGGAGGGTTACCTTGGGGACAGGTAGTCGGGGTTGTGGTGATGCCGTAGAGTCGAGAGCGTTTCTGCGGCAGGAACTCGTCTGTCTCTCTCTGCGCCGCCCGGTCCACAGCGACCACTGCTTCCCTAGCAACGGAAAACACAACCTTTCCACAACGTTGCCGTAGAACATTCACACACCATTCTAAAGCCCTGAGGACCACCCACAGACAGACTCACCTCAAATAAACGTATGTTTTCAACTAAACCTAGACATTCACAAGACATCCTCATCTAAATAAACAGAACTGGTTAAGTGACTCACCCAGCACTCATACAGTCAAGCCTTATGGCTGTTCAACATCTTTAGATTACCATAAAAGAACATTCGCTACAGACATTTCTGAGGACATTTACTGGGTACTGTATGCTGTGTTTTATTTATGTTTTGTTTAAAGGAGCAGGGCAGAAGTTTGTTGGAAGTCTGCCACCTCTGGCCAGCGTGGGGAAATACAGCTGGAAGTCTGCCACCTCTGGCCAGCGTGGGGAAATACAGCTGGAAGTCTGCCACCTCTGGCCAGCATGGGGAAATACAGCTGGAAGTCTGCCACCTCTGGCCAGCGTGGGGAAATACAGCTGGAAGTCTGCCACCTCTGGCCAGCGTGGGGAAATACAGCTGGAAGTTCCAAACGACACCACCCTCCTGATAATAACATAACCCCCGAAACAGACCTGCAGTGTCGGACATTAGCTGTTGTGTTTCTGCGTACACACACGATTCGAAGAGGCGGCTAGACCACAAAATGGGTGAGTCTGCTCCCCTAGAACACCCCCCGGCAGCAACAACATGTTTACATGCCAACCAAGTGGGGTAGGACACTCCATTTTAGCTTTTTCCGAAGCAAAACAGCGGTCGTAAATGAAATATTTCTTTCAAGGGATCTCATTCCCTGATCGCTACCGATTAAACATGGTCATTACAACCAGCTTTTAGAAAGCTTGAGAACTCTTTTAAGCGGTGAGAACATTGTGATGGACCATAAGCTGAGTAGTGTCTGGCCTTCAGACACCGAATCACACATTGCTGTCATGGTTACACAATGCTGAAGTGGATTACAGCTTAGTCATGTGACCTATCAAAAATTGAATGCAGACAAAGTCTTCAGAGGGATTCTGTTATATAACGAGTTGTTTTGGGGAGTCTGCAAAGTGTTTTGGACATGACTCAAGAATGAACGGGGCCCTACGGGACCCTAAATGTGACTGCCTAGCATCTAAGGAAGCAAACACATGTAACTGTCAGCACAGTCAGTAAAAACAACAACAAAACAGAGTTAAATGCGTTGGTTGTCGTTGTCATGGCAGAAGGTGACATCAGTGGCCCTACCTCCTCCAGTCAGTGTAGTACAGGTTGCGGCCGTGGGCCACGATGGCAAAGGGGTACTGGATGCCCTCCACCACCGGGGCCCGGGTGCGGCGGTTTGGGTCCATGCACTCCACCTTACGGGTCCCTGCCGGGGCAACAAACACAACAAACGGTGAAAAATGGACAACATGTTGTTGCTGTTAGCATGTTTAGCATAGCCTGGTGATGGGTGTAGTTGAACTGGGCTGAGGGTAACTGGGATGGGTGTAGTTGAACTGGGATGGGTGTAGTTGAACTGGGCTGAGGGTAACTGGGATGGGTGTAGTTGAACTGGGCTGAGGGTAACTGGGATGGGTGTAGTTGAACTGGGATGGGTGTAGTTGAACTGGGCTGAGGGTAACTGGGATGGGTGTAGTTGAACTGGGATGGGTGTAGTTGAACTGGGCTGAGGGTAACTGGGATGGGTGTAGTTGAACTGGGATGGGTGTAGTTGAACTGGGCTGAGGGTCTTACCGGCGTCGGCCCAGCAGAGCTGCTGTCCCTCGGGGTCATAGGTCAGGGCGTTAGGCAGGCCCAGGTCGTCCTTGACCAGCACCGTGCGGTCCGTCCCGTCCATGTTGGACATCTCGATCTTGGGCCCGTCTCTGTTCCAGTCGGCCCAGTACAGACGCCTGGAGATGAGGACATACAACATGAGAACTCAGAACACCTGCCTCTCTCTCTGTCCTTCTGTCTGTCTGCCCGCCCGCCCGCCTGTCTGTCTGTCTGTCTGCCTGCCTGTCTCTCTGTGTCTCCATCTAAATGTGGAAACAGAGGAGAGAACCCCGACAGGAGAAGCAGGAATGGGAAGTGGACCGACCCGTAGGAGGGGTCCGCCACGATGGCCCGGGGGTTGACCAGGTCCGTGTGGAAGAGGACGCGGCGCATGGTCCCGTCCAGCCTGGACACCTCGATCCGGTCCTTCATGGAGTCGGTCCAGAACATGAGGCGGGCCAGGTGGTCGATGGCTAGGCCCTCTGGGCTCTCCAGGTCTGGGGTCAGAGGTCACGACGACATTAAACACTGCTCTGAAAGGATGTCCGTATGCAATCATTGATCTCAGTCAGTCTGACAGCGCGCACACGTGTGCGTGTGTGCGTGTGTATGTGCGTGTGTGCGTGTGTGTATGTCTGTGTGTCTGACCTGTAGTGATGATAGAGCTGGGCTCTCCTCCCGCCAGGCTGGCCCTGCTGATGGAAGGTCCTGTGATGTCCGACCAGTAGACCATCTTCTCCATGCAGTCATAGGCCACCGCAATCACCACTCTGTCCTGGGGAGACACACACACACACACACACACACACACCACAGGCTTGACACAGGGCTCCAGTTATAGACACAACCTTGATCATCTGGAAATGTTTTGGTGGGCCCACACTGGCCAGAGTATCGTAGAGGACTGGCAGAGTATCGTAGAGGACTGGCAGAGTATCGTAGAGGACTGCCAGAGTATCGTAGAGGACTGGCCAGAGTATCGTAGAGGACTGGCCAGAGTATCGTACAGGACTGGCCAGAGTATCGTAGAGGACTGGCAGAGTATCGTAGAGGAGACGGACTGAATGGAGCCGTTGTTTACAGCCTGACAACATTAAGCAGTCATCCAGTTCAAAGCACAGAGCCTGTTTTTTTTTTTTTAGATCTTAGCTATGGTGGATGTGTAACCAGCCCAGCTCAGCCCAGCTCAGCTCAGCCCAGCCCAGCTCAGCCCAGCCCAGCCCAGCCCAGCTCAGCTCAGCCCAACCCAGCCCAGCCCAGTTCGACTTGGCTCTGAAGTGTGATTAGGGAAATAGAGGGTGTTATAGTCTCCCTCATGGACATTATGAGTAAGTGAGTGTGATGATAGAATTGGAGATGGAGGAGAGGAGAGATGCATGAAGAGAGGGAGGGTCTGATGCAGCCTCTACCTTGAATGATAATTCAATCAAACAGATATGGAGTCACACACTGAATGAAACTGTTTACAGCGAGAGAACATCACAGTAATCTGGTTAGTCTCATCTCCAGCCTTTTTTACATTGTGGTATCAGAGAGGGCTGGGTGGGGTGGGGGGGGCACTTTGATAACAAAGCCCACATCTGCGGAGGCTGGTGGAGGTAGAAATCGGAGGATGGGCTCATTGTAATGCATGGAGTGGAATGAGGAATGGTATCAAACACACACTCATGCCTCCACCAGCCTCCCTGGCCTCCACCAGCCTCCCCTGGCCTACAGATCTCCACCACCTCCATTTGGATTTCACCCCGATGCCGTCCTCCACCGCCGTCCTCCAAGCCTGCATCACACGATGTGACATCACAGGTCACAAAGACACAACCTTTGAAGTTCTAGAATTCGATTGCTATGGCAATGAGCGGGCGAGACCAACAATGACTGCCTTTATAAGGGACATGATCTCATTATGCAGTTCCATATTCAAGCAGACCAAGCTGCTTATGGTCTCAGGATGAGTTGGTACAGTCCGATCTGTCAGGGCACAATCAGTAGACTGTTCCACTGGCATTTGGGACATTCCACCGTGGGAGTGGGGGGGCGGGGGTGAGATTCACCAACTATAACCCAGCGTCGGGATCAGTTCCCGCTCTGTATGGGGCGGGGGGGGGGAATCAGTGCACGCTCTGTATGGCCAGATGTGTGTGTATATATGTGTGTGTGTGTGTATGAGTGAGTGAGTGAGTGTGTGTGTGCGTGTATGTATATATATATATGTGTGTGTGTGTATGTGTGTATATGTGTGTGTATGAGTGAGTGTGAGTGAGTGTGTGTGTGTGTGTGTGTGTGTGTGTGTGTGTGTATGAGTGAGTGAGTGAGTGTGTGTGTGCGTGTATGTATATATATATATATGTGTGTGTGTGTATGTGTGTATATGTGTGTGTATGAGTGAGTGTGAGTGAGTGAGTGTGTGTGTGTGTGTGTGTGTGTGTGTGTGTGTGTGTGTGTGTGTGTGTCCTCACAGGCAGGTACAGCAGGGCCTTGGCCTCCTCCTTCCTCAGGTTGTATCCGTCCAGGGGGATGTGTTCGATCTTCCCGCTCTGGGCGAACAGCAGGTGGGTCCCCGGGGCCAGGGGGCTGACGTCAGGCCTGGGGGTGGGGCCCACCGGGGGGGGCGCCACGCCCTGGTCAATACCTGAGGAAGCCCCCCCACAATGATAACACATTAGAAAGGATCCAGGGTGAATTATACACCATGAAGCCAAAGGACTTCTTCATATTCTCGGCGAGAAGCAGTCTTTCTCTGAGAAGAAGTGCTACACGCAGTCATAGTGCTCCAGAAAGGGGAGAAAACAAAAGTGTGTGTGTGTGTGCGTGCGCGCGTTGTGTGCGTGCATGTGTGTCTGAATGTGTTTGTGTTTCATAATGTATAACTTATAAATATGGTGTGAACCATCACTCATTTAGACTGATAGGTACCATGTGTGTCTGTGTACGTGTGTGTGTGTGTGTGTGTGTGTCTGTGTACGTGTGTGTGTGTATATACCCAACACTCACACAGGGGTCTGGAGTCAGGGCCGCTCCTGGTGTTTGGGACCTCCAGGCCGTTGGCGTCTACACACCAGCACTGGCCCAGGCTGGGGTGGCACTGGGTGGGCTCGTAGGCCCCGCGGGGGTCGCAGGTGGGCACGTACTGACCCACGGGGGGCCGCGGGCGGAAGAAGGAGAAGGAGAAACCGCTGGAGGAGGAGGTGGAGGCCTGGGCGCTCTCCCTGTGGACCTCACACGCAGACTTCTCTCGCACTGGAGGGAGGGATGGAGGGAAGAGGGAGGGATGGAGGATGACATTAAATGAGATATGAGAGAGAGAGAGAGAGAGGGGAAGAGATGGAGAGAAATGAGGACAGAAAGAAAAAAAGAAAGAAAGAAAGAAAGGGAGAGAGAGAGGCGGAAGAGATGGAGATTAAGGGCAGATAAAAGACAAAAGGAAAGAAAGAAAGAAAGTCAGAAGACCATATATCAGAGACAAACATGTCTTTGGCAGTGGTGACATCAGTCTTAAACCTCTGATTGTGGTCAGTTGTGTGATGTGACATTCAAAGGGAACGGTTGTGTGTTTTCAAAATGATCCCTTACAACTCCACATGGTGCCCAGGCAAGTGTGGTTTCTCCTCTACCGCGTGAAAACTTGGATTTATGGATTTATGGACTTAAGCCCAGCAGATGGATTTCTGTGGTCACATCAATCTGACCCGAGAACATTCTCTCACACACACACACACACACACACACACACACACACACACACACACACACACACACGAGAAGCACCTAGAACCCATAAAGGCTTCTCCAGTACATGGTTGTGAAACAGGCTCTTCAACAGGGTCTCCTACCCACACCTGCAGGGGCAGGCGAGGAACCCTGCTTTCTCTAAGATGTTATTCCGAGGTTTTTACATTTTTGTGGTCACACTGATCAGCCTGGGAGATGAGGGGACTTCTGGGAATAGGGGTAGAGGTATGACACACTCATCACAGTCGGGGAACGCATCCTCCCACACACACACACACACACACACACACACACACATCTGTAGTGGTTAACCACTGTCCAGTCATAACAACCCTGACCCGACCAATGTAGTCTCCTCTCTTCAACCACGTCTGGCCACAACAATCCACCAGGACAGCAAGCCAGCAGGGACAAACACCAACAAAAAATAGTGTCTGTCTGAGGAAAGGCCGGAGATCAAAGAGCCTGTCAGACAGTCATCAACCACAGAGATGTACGGTTAGGCAATGACACACACACATACACACACTGAGGTGAGCCTGCTGGTGGAGGTGAGCCTGCTGGCGGAGGTGAGCCTGCTGGCGGAGGTGTATCAGACACCTGGAATAACCAGGCTGTGTGTCTGACATCTGGATCGGTGTTTGTGGGGAACGGGGGAGTGAGAACATGTTGGAAGGATGCCAACTCACAAACACCCTTCGGCCACTATACAGGGTTCAGTGTGGAACATCTGAACGCTCGGATCAAGGGAGGCATTCAATGCATTACAGTGAGTCCGTCCTCCGATTTCTACCTGCACCAGCCTCTATACTGTGTGTCTGTGTCTGTGTAAGTCGATGTATGTTAGAATGTTTACTCAGCGTACATCTGTCTGTTTTAACTGTCTGATTGGTGTAATCGGCTGCTGGACTTGAGAATGGACAGAATGTTTATGTTTCACAAGTCTGTATATCAGACCGTGTGTCAACAGCGACTCTAACACACACACACACACACACACACACACACACAGTTTTCTTTTCCACCCTATAGAACATCTGTAAAGACTCACATGTCAAGTTTGCGTGTGTATGTGTATGTGTGTGTGGGGGGAGGGGGGAGGGAGATTATAAGGACAACCAAAAGACACAAAGAGTGCAATAAAAACACACACACACACACACACACACACACACAGTCCTATAGAAGAACATCCTGTCCTGTCCTTCCTCTCTACAGACGGATACGTTCCCTAACTCAACTGTTCAATGTTGTTACAGAACATTGATTAAAGAGGCTCCTGTCTGGGCCAGGGGGCTAGTGATGACGCATGCCTGATTGAGTTGTTTAGCTTAGTGAACGCACCCCCGCCAGTAATGTGTTGTACTGATCTGCTATGGTTGGATATATGGAGTCTTATCTAAACAGTGTCTCTCCCCTGGTGGAGGGAGAGCTAGCTGTCCTTTGCAGATAAATCGTAGACTAAATATCAGTGTTTCTCTCCCTCCCTCCCTCTCTCTCCCAGGAGTTCCAGCTGGCTATCAATGACAGTAAGACAGAGTGAGTGCTACTAACTAACTACTAGTTGAGGTTATTTATGTATTTGCCCGTAACGAAGAGAGAGACGAGAGACACATGAATGACCTCATATAACACGAGCCGGGTGAGGGAAAGACACCCAGCCTGGGCTGGTAGTAGAACCTCAGCCTGGGCTGGTCGTAGAACCTTAACCTGGGCTGGTAGTAGAACCTTAACCTGGGCTGGTAGTAGAACCTCAACCTTCACAACAGGACGACTAAATCAAAGGTGAGAAGTCCAGTTAGTCTCGTTCCCTGAAAGATCTGAAAGGTCTGAAAGGTCTGAAAGATCTGAAAGGTCTGAAAGGTCTGAAAGGTCTGAAAGGTCTGGTGGACCAAGGCGTCAAACTTGGCCTTCATAACCTTTTGGCGTCAGTTTGCATCAATCACCCCCCCCAGGCCATCACACCTCAGACGGGTCAGACAGCCAGCTGGAGGTTTAGACCAGGGGCCGTAAGGGGTTTCCTACCGTCAGAGCCAGGGGCGCACTGGAAGCCATCACCGTGGAAACCTGGGCGGCACTGACAGGTGAAGGAGCCCTGAGTGTTGATACAGATGGCATCTCTATGGCAACGGCCCTGGTCACACTCGTCCATGTCTGTGTGTGTGGAGAAAAACGACAACAAAATGTAGATAAAAACATAGCTGTGTGTGTGTGTGTGTGTGTGTGTGTGTGTCTGTGTGTGTAATGTAATATGTACAGTTTCATGAAACAAACACAACACACACGCACACAGGTGCACACACTCCAGTCCAAATATGCACACAGTCCATATGAAATACGGGTCTTCCATTCTGGAATGACAATACATCTTAATCTTCCTATGGGAAACAAATGAAAAGTCAGCCCTACAGTGATGCATGGACATTCCTGAGCCGGGAATCTGGGGGCGGGCCAAGGAGGGAATAAATACAACCACAGCTGCTGGCCCGCCGGGGGTTCGGCACTTCCTGTCCAGGTGGAAGCACTTCCTCTCTCAGGGGCCCGATAGGGTTACAACAAGGAGTAGGACACACACACACACATGCACTCATGCACACACACACGCATGCACGCACGCACGCATGCATGCACGCACACACACACACGCACATATAGGCATGTCTCAGGCAGAGACACACACACACACACACAGGCATGTCTCAGGCAGACACACACTGCATCTTCAAGGTTCTATCCATGTTTAGAGGTTCTACCCGCCCCCCCCCCACACACACACACACACACAGACCAGATAACGGCTCACGTTACCCTGGCAGACGCGCCCGTCGCCTACGAAGCCGGGCAGGCAGGAGCAGATGAAGGCG
>NC_139672.1:17528739-17543739 GCF_951799395.1 Argentina silus | reverse complement strand
TCCCCCCAAACTTCTGCTTGATGGACAGCTTCTCGTTCCCCGGGGAGAAGGTCACCTCTGCCTGCCTGGTGAACACTCCACCTGGTGTGTGTGTGTGTGTGTGAGAGCAGGAAAGAGGGGTGATTGAGAGTGAGGTTACAGGATCTCTAGGGTGACCTCCGACACACACACACACACACACACACACGCGCATATTCCCACGCACACACACCCTCCTGTGTATCCTCTGGCTCCGGGCTTCTCCCAGTGCCAGTGGAACGACACTTCAAAGAGCAGCGTTTGGAGAGATCTCTGTTGATCTCTGGCCAGCTGGAAGCAATGAGCTGGAATAATACCATTAGGCTCCACCAACACCGCTCTGGACACAAACTTCCACAATCGCTTTTTTCTGTGAAGTTACGAGTCACTGGAGCTCAGAATTGTTGGCTGTTACACAAGGGAGGCTGGCGGAGGTAGACATTGGAGGACGGGCTCATTGTAATGAATGGAACGGGATGGGGAATTCATCCTCATTCCATTCCGTGCATTACAATGAGCCTGTCCTCCGATGTCTACCTCCAGCAGCCTCCCCTGTTGGCAACTACAGTTACTAGTTCCAGAGTTGAGGAAACGTGAAGGAACTGAGAGCAGAGAAGACAAAGACAGTCAGTGCTTCTGTTTCTGTTTCCTTCGACGTCATGGCATCTCATTCAGTCGCTTCAGGAAGTACATCGAAATTACAACTCAGAGATTAATCAGACTAATCAGGCATTTATTGGCAATGCTTTGGAATTGTACATGTAAAATCACTTTCTGGATTGAAATCTAATTTTGTTGAACCCAACCCTGCATGTTACCCTGCTAGCAATCCACATCTCTGTCTGGATTAATGTCATTATTGATTGACCGATTATTGATTGATGGATTACATTCAATTACATTACATTTACATTTGAGTGATTTAGCTTACTCACTTTTATCCAAAGTGAATTACTATAAGTATATCTAAGTTTGTGACTGATTTATTGATTGATTTATTGATCGACTGATTGATTGAGACGACCCTCAACAGCGGTTCTTACCGATGATGCTGAAGCCGTTCTGGTGCCCCGGCTGCGCCAGGGCGAAGGCCCAGCCGATGACGCCCCCCAGGGAGGACAGGGGCTGCAGGGACGGGCCCAGGGCCGCCGGGATGGCGCTGATCGCCACGTACGCCCGTCCGTCGTTGGCCACCACGTACGAGTGCAGGTCGTTGTTGGAGAACTCGAGGGGCGAGGGGGCGTCGCCCACAAACACCCGGCCGCTCACCTTGCCGTTCATCCTCTGGGGTTTACCTGATTGGACGAAAGACATTCTGCTGTGAAAATACTGACTGCTGACTGGACGAAAGACATTCCGCTGTGATAACACTGACAGTTGATTGGACGAAAGATATTCTACTGTCATAATACTGTCTTCCATTGCAGTGAGTGCGTACATGTCTCAGTATATATGGTCCCAGCGGGTTCTTACCCTCGGCGACGCAGTCCTTGCCGTTGCCGTAGAAACCGGGCCTACAGGCACAGCAGTAGCCGTTGGTGTAGTCGCGACAGACGGCGAACTCAGAACACTTCTCACGGTTGTTGGCGCACGTTCCGAAGTTGTAGGTGTACACTGGTGGAGAGAGAAACAGACACACCGTCAGCTACAGACACAACCTCAGCTACAGACACAACCTCAGATACAGACACAACCTCAGATACAGACACACACTGTGGAGAGAGAAGCAGACACAGACACAGCCTCAGCTACAGACACAACCTCAGATACAGACACACACTGTGGAGAGAGAAGCAGACACAGACACAGCCTCAGCTACAGACACAGCCTCAGCTACAGACACATACTGGTGGTGTTCTACATTTGTCCCTGTAGGGGAACCCTTTTGGGTTCCACGTAGAACCCTTTCCACAGAGAGTTCTAAATGGAACCCAAAGGTTCTACATGGCACCAAAATGGGTTCTTCATCAATGTGTTCTTCCATCTCATGCATTACAATGAGTCGGTCCTCCTATTTCTACCTCCACTGTGTTGCATCCCTCTATGAAACGTAAAGTTATATAAATAAAGTTCCATTTGATTTTCTGACAAATGTCAACCAGAATTATAAACAAGGGTTTTCTCTTCTGTCTCACCGTCCACATTGAGGTCCCCATCGACGACCACCACCTGTGGAGACTGGGGCTGGGGGGGTCTGGGCTGGGGGGGTCTGGGCTGGGTGGGCCGGGGCTGGACAGGGGGAACTGTCTGGAAGGGCTCCTGAATCGGGTACCGGGGCTGGTACTGGACCGGGTGGACGGTCGGTAGCCAGTCCTCCTCCTCCTCCTCCTCCTCCTCAGGCTCGTATGGGGGGAACACCACTTCCTGTTGACCTCCTCCAGGTTGCCGTGGTGAGGGGAGGAGGGGGAGTTCGGTGACCTGACCCGGGGTGATGGAGGAGAAGAAGGGGGAGGTGCCTATCTCATACACCCACACGCCACGCCGGGCCGAGTTGGTCTGTCTGGAGGGACACAAAGGCCTTAGCTAATCTTCTACAAATAGAAATAGAGATATTTAACCTAACCTCAAACTGTTATAACACCCTTTTTCTTGGCAAAGCACTTGATACAGCTGTAATTATCTTGTTATTACAGCTCTATTACCGACAGGTAGAGTGAGTGAGTGTGTGTGTGTGTGTATGCATATGTGTGTGTGTGTGTGTGTGTGTGTGTGTGTGCGTGCGTGCATGTGTATGTGTGTGTGTGTGTGTGTGTGTCAGCCAGTCCAACCCTTACTCTGAGAGGTCCCTGATAGAGTCCTGGTGGTCCGTGGTGATGCGGTAGTAATCCCCCTGGGAGCTGCTCCAGGAGAACCACTGGTTCACCATGCCCTGATCAAAGCCAGCCTGGACCGGGGTGCTCACGCCCTCCACAGGTGTGGAGACGTACTGCAGGCCGTCCTCAGGGTAGAACAGCAGAGCGTAGGAGGCTGACACCATGGATGCCACCACCAGCTGGAACGTGTTTCTCTGTACGGGACCACAGATAGAATTAAAGGGACGGTTCAGTTAGGGTTAATGGGTATCAAGGAAAAAATATATATGAGTGTGTGTGTGTGTGTATATATGTGTGTGCACGTGCGCGTGTCTGTCTGTGTGTGAGTGTGTGTGTGTATATGTGTGTGAGTGTGTGTGTGTGTGTGTGCGTAGGTGAGGGTGTGTGTGTGAGTGCACGCTAGTTAAGCCCTCACCTTCCGGTCCAGACCGTCCCCCCTCCCAGCGGTCCCGTGAGCCGCCACATTCTCCCAGGTGATGATGAAGGTGTGTGTGGGCTCTATCTCGTCGTCCTGGGGGAAGGCCAGGCCGATGTGCTCCCCGGCACGCAGCAGGACGGAGGGACTGCTGTCCTGGCGGTAGAACACCTTCCCCACGCCGTCGCTCGTGTCCAGGTCCCCCTGGAACACCGCCAGCATTCCGAAGCCGGCCGGCATCTTTCCCAGGTAGTCGGACTCCGCGGGAGGGTTCTCCAGCGACACGAAGCCGTTGGTGTTGATCTGGGGGGAGAGGAGAGGAGGATAAGAAGAAGGACGGACATGCACACACACACACACACACACGCACGCACGCACGCGCACCTCCAGTGAATAGTGTGTGTTCTGGTTCACGCCTGGTGCTGCTGCTAAGTTAATATCCTGTAGGACTGCACGGGTCGACTCCTCAGAGATTAATTGGCCAGTAAATCTTAACACTCACCACACACACACCCACACACACACCCACACACACCCACACACACCCACACACACACACACACACACACACACAAGCCCTCACAAGAGCCTCTAACAGCCTTACCCCCCCCCCCACCCCACAAACTCATTCTCACACACTCATTCTCTCACACACACACACACACAGAAACACATGCACATACACACACACACACACACACACAGAAACACATGCACATACACACACACACACACACAGAAACACATGCACATACACATACACACACACACACACACACACAAACACATGCACATAAGAGCCTCTAACAGCCTTACCCCCCCCCCACCCCACACACTCACCCTCACTCACACACACACTCCCCCACCATCCACTGACCCCCCCTCCTCTGCCATTAGTCAAGGCCAGAAACCCTGGCTATGGTGCATTAATGTGCTCCTCTGACAGTCACGAGGACATCTCTGATAGGTTTGTTATCTCAGAACTAGCCAATAGGGAGGCTCTATGCAAAATCCTATGCTAAATCTCAGTGGGGAAGCTGTGAGTTTCAGAGGAACATGTGAATGCACCATAAGTACAACACCACTGTCAATGTTCCGCCTCTTAGCCTCCAGAACCCTCCGGAACCCTCCAGAACCCTCCGGAAGGCTGGAATCTGCTGTAAGGCCTAACCTCCCACGCCCTTCCCAAGCCTTGTCAACCTACAGGAATGCCAAGGAATTATTCTCCATCCTCCAACACATAACCAACCCACAATAAGAAAGAAAGAAAGAAAGAAAGAAAGAAAGAAAGAAAGAAAGAAAGAAAGAAAGAAAGAAAGAAAGAAAAGAGTGAAAGAAAGAAAGAAAGAAAGAAAGAAAGGATCTTTTGTGGTTTGATGGGTTCAGGTCTGCACCATGACGACTGGGCCCAGATGAATCTGTAGCTCTGTGCTGCAGTAAAGCCTGGATCCACCCAGCTGTCACTGCATGGGACTGGTCAGTGGAAGGTTGTTTCAGTTAACAGACACAGACACAGACACACACACACGTAAGCACACTCACACACTCACACACACGTAAGCAGGCACACATACACACACACACACACACGTAAGAACACTCACACACTCACACGTAAGCACACACGTAAACATACATACACATACGTAACCACACACACAATCACATGCACACATGTAAGCAAGCAAGCAAGCACACGCACACACACAAACATTAGCACACACACACACACACACACACTAAAGGCTTATCCTGAAGACAGATAATTTAGAATAAAACCAGGGTCAATGTTAAGCTCTCTTAGTGAACCAGAACATCCCTGGGCAGATTTACAATGTTTACCACAGTTAAAGGGATAGTTCACCAATTTATATAAAACTGTAATCCATGGTTCAGAGATGTTTAAAAAGCCCCTACTATCTTCAGCTAACTTTAGCCACCGCTAACAAAAACACAACGGGGAGTGATTGTGGAACCCAAAAACAGAGTTACTTTGAGGCGATTTGGCCACAAATGTTAAACTTTTAGTTTGTTCCCTAATCACTTTCATTGGGTTTTTTTGTTGGTGTAAAGGTGTAAAATAGTGAACTATCCCTTTAACTAAGCTAACCCAGGCATCCAATCCCCCCCCCCCCCCCCCCCCACTCACCCCCCCCCCCCACTCACCCCTATCCCCTGTAACCCAAACAATCCAACCTTGGTAGATCCGCTCTATTCAAAACAATGTTCAAAATGTTCGGAACATTCTCAGAACTTTACATACCGTTGTAGCAGAGGTGGTTCGATGACCATGTCAGATCTTGCCATAGACCTACAGTATAGCCCCCCGAGCTAAAGAGGGAGACCTTGTTTCGAACCCCGGTCGGTGGCTTACACTGTGGCCAGACTTGTGGACATGAAAGACCTGTAGCGGAGATAACAGGGTCTCTGAGACCCTCTTTACCTCCCTATCTCTGCTTGGAGATGAAAACAAACACTAACAGAACCTCCCCAAGGGCACGCGCACACACACACACACACACACACACACACACACACACACACACACACACACACACACACACGGGATGCCTGGGAAGTAATGGGAGGAGAGACACTAGACTGGCGCCATCATTTACATTTGAGACATTTAGCAGACACCTTTATCAAAGCCTTTACAGGAGAGAAACTGTACCGGGGGGTAGTGGGGGTGAAGAGGTCTTTAGGGTTAGGGTTAGTACAGGGGGGTAGTGAGGGTGAAGAGGTCTTTAGGGTTAGTACCGGGGGGTAGTGAGGGTGAAGAGGTCTTTAGGGTTAGGGTTAGTACCGGGGGGTAGTGGGGGTGAAGAGGTCTTTAGGGTTAGTACCAGGGGGTAGTGAGGGTGAAGAGGTCTTTAGGGTTAGGGTTAGTACAGGGGGGTAGTGGGGGTGAAGAGGTCTTTAGGGTTAGGGTTAGTACAGGGGGGTAGTGGGGGTGAAGAGGTCTTTAGGGTTAGGGTTAGGGTTAGTACAGGGGGGTAGTGGGGGTGAAGAGGTCTCTAGGGTTAGGGTTAGTATAGGGGGGTAGTGGGGGTGAAGAGGTCTTTAGGGTTAGGGTTAGTACAGGGGTTAGGGTTAGTACAGGGGGGTAGTGGGGGTGAAGAGGTCTCTCTGACACACACACACACACACACACACACACACTCCTTAAAGCTACACTTAAACCAGCTATGAGTGCATATGTGCATGGCTGCAGTCAGCACAGGAGAGGAAGAAGACCAGATTTCAAAGATACGCCATTTATCTGACGCTTTTATCCAAAGCCACTTACACTGCAGTGAGCGCATACATTTCAGTATAGATGGTCCCAGCAGGAATCAAATCCTCAAACTAAGAGTTGTTAGCGCCGTGCTCTACCAACTGAGCCACAGATGGAAATAAACACAACCAGACCCTCCACACATATCGTGCCATATCCTTCAGAAGACCGTGCCCACAGTGATCAGCCATGTAGCCATGTAGCCATGTAGCCATGTACCTGTAAGTAGCCATGTACCTGTAAGTAGCCATGTAGCCATGTACCTGTAAGTAGCCATGTAGCCATGTACCTGTAAGTAGCCATGTAGCCATGTACCTGTAAGTAGCCATGTAGCCATGTACCTGTAAGTAGCCATGTAGCCATGTACCTGTAAGTAGCCATGTAGCCATGTACCTGTAAGTAGCCATGTAGCCATGTACCTGTAAGTAGCCATGTAGCCATGTACCTGTAAGTAGCCATGTAGCCATGTACCTGTAAGTACTGTCGTCTGGCTAACCAGCCTCTGGGTTACAGAAGGCTAACTCTAGCGAAAATGACAGCATTAACTTAGCCTGGGCGTGTTAGCGGTGTTAGCTGTGTGTGTGTGTGTGTGAGCCTGTGTGTCTGAGCCTGTGTGTGTGTCTGAGCCTGTGTGTCTGAGCCTGTGTGTGTGTGTGTGGTCGTTCACCAGGCCTCTCAAGGACGTGTCATTAGAGAACAACAAACGAAGCTCGGACCCCCAGGTCTCTTTAACAACAATGGAAGGAGCAGACACACACACACACACACACACACACACACACAGGCTCAGACACACACACACACACACACACACACACACACACACCCACAGGCTCAGACACACACACACACACACACACATCTGGTTGGAATAAGTATCATTGCATTTTTGCCAGAAATCTCTTGACATTTTTGCATGTATTAACTAGGAGAGAACAACAGAAGAGCCCCGCAGAGAGAGAGGAGCTGAACCTGGACAGAGGTGGACAGCAACCAACTACTAGGTTCACTACTAACTAACCAACTACTAGGTTCACTACTAACTAACCAACTACTAGGTTCACTACTAACTAACCAACTACTAGGTTCACTACTAACTAACTACTCTCATTACTGTAGATTAGATCAGAGTAGATTAATACTACTCCTACTCCTCTACTGTGGTGTGCAATGTGACTAGACAGGGGGGCTTTTGTGTGGCTAGCTGAAGCTAAAGGCTAACTTGCTTCCTCCATTCTGAAGGGTTTAAGGCCAGAGAGAGGTTTGGTTGGGTTGTGGTTGTGTTAAGGTGTCTTGAGAACATCAGGACTGACTAAACTGGACGCATTAACAATTGCACTTTTTGGGGGCTGGTTTTCCAGGACACAGATTAATCTTAGTCCTCGACTAAATCCCACTTCAATAGACAATGTCCATTGAAGATGCTTTTTAGTCTAGGATTAGGATTAAACTGTTACAGGAAACCTGCCCTTTGTGTTTAAACCGGCTGATAGACTAGAAAGCACTTTCAGGATATTCTCCATTGTGCATGGGCCTTGTCTCTGAAACTAGGCCTACGTCGAGGGTTCAAGGCTGTCCTGCAAGATTAAATTCTTACAAAGAACACACACACACACACACGCATAAACACATTAGACACCACTAAGTTTAAGGTCTAAGTACAGTTATGCTAAACATCTTTGAGAAGTACACATAGTTCAGGTCCTTGAAGCCTGCAATCATCGTTATCATTAGGAGGGTGGAAGACAAGGACAGAGAGAGAGGGAGGGAGGGACGGAGAGAGAGATAAAGGGAGAGAGGGAGGGAGGGAGAGAGAGAGATAAAGGGAGAGAGGGAGGGAGGGAGAGAGAGACAGAGGGAGGGAAGTAGAGAGAGAGAGAGACCGAGGGAGGGAAGTAGAGAGAGAGAAAGACCGAGGGGGAGGGAGGGAGAGAGAGAGAGAGAGAGACCGGGGGGGGGGGAGGGAGGGAGAGAGAGAGAGACAGAGGGAGGGAAGTAGAGAGAGAGAGAGAGACTAACCACCTGTTTCAGGAGACAGATGCCCATGCCTGGTCGACAGCAGACATTCCAGATGTGCACGGACAGATCCTTCAGATTCCGTACTGTACCAGTGTGTGTGTGTGTGTGTGTGTGTGTGTATGCGTGTGTGTGTGTTCAATTGCAACCGTTGCAAAGAGTGTAGACACTTCCTCAGCATAGTACTTAACACCAGCGAACCTCACACACACGCAGAACACGTGTATTACCTAAGCCTCCATTAGTCTGTACAGGTTATAGTACTATAGTCCTCATCACACACACACACACACACACACACACACACACACACACACACACACACACACACACAGAACTTCCTAGGCCTCCATTAGTCTGTACAGATAATAGTACTATAGTCCTCAGACAGGGTAAGCCATAGGTCATTGTCACACCAACCCTTCAGACAAGACTATACAGGTCAGTCAGGGTTCACAGCAGCCTCTCTTCCTTCTAAACACCAAGCATGAGAGAGGGAGGGAGGGAGAGAGAGAGAGAGAGGGAGGGAGAGAGAGAGAGAGAGAGAGGGAGGGAGAGAGAGAGAGAGAGAAATGTACTTTGTTTGTACACACAGACTGAGTGTCACCAGCAGTTGAAAGTGGTTGAATCACCCTGAGAAACCTGTTGAACCCAGACGGTGGAGGATAAAGTCACAGAAAACTAATTGTTCTTCTTTAATCCGTTTATGTTTCGACAGCAGTTAGTAATCACCTCACACTGCTGCGCTCACCCCTGAACAAACACACACATGAAGGTTTGAGAGGGACCTCGATCTTCTCCCACTCCCACAGAGGGCACTGATGGAATTTAACCCCCTCAAGACCCCCCACTCATACACACACACACACATCTTGACAAACACACACACACACACACACAACTAAACAAACGCACACACACATCCTCCTCACTTACCCCCTGCCACCCTCTAAGCATTCCCCCCCATAGGGGTGTGTGTGTGTGTGTGTGTGTGTGTGTGTGTGTGTTTGTGTGTGTGTTTGTGTGGGGTGGGGGGCAATATCAAAGACAGCTGGAGGGGCTGGAAATGCACTCAGTGGAGCAACACAACCCCGACCTGCGGAGGGGAGAGAGATGGACGGATGGAGGGAGGAAGGACGGGAGGAGGGACAGATGGAGGGAGGGAGGGAAGGAGGGGTGGTTCTCGGGCATCTGTTGAAGCACTACAGACAGTGGGAGAGAGGGAGAGAGAGAGAGAGAGAGAGAGAGGGGGACAAGGAGAGCTGAGAGGAGGGGAAATCCCTCATGCCCACAGGGTGTGGGAGTGGTGTTTAGCAGGAGAAGCAGACGTGGGAATGAGAACATCTCCAGATGACACACAGCAGTAACATGCCAATGAGATTTACACCATCTCCCAGTACAAACACACGCGTGTCTGAAGTGAAAGACTCTTCTTCAGTGGTGTGTCTCATCTGGGTCTGTTCCTGGGTCTTGCTGGGGTGGGGGGAAGGGGTTCAAGTGGGAATTCAATCAAACACACACAGCAGGAGAATCCCGTTGCAATCTTTCTTTGAACTGTAATAGTTTGTTTTTCTTTCACTTTGACAAATATCGGAGTGAGCTTTCCTCCATGTCAAGGACTTCCTTTATGAATTATGGGAGTACTCTCACAGCACAGAAACACTGGCGGGGGGGGGGGGGGGAGGTTCTGCCACAGCACAGAAACACTGGGGGGGGGGTACAAAGAACAATGGTTGTCTGGTTGTGTGTTGCCCTCAGGGGTCTGTTGTTAGTGGGTGGGATATACGTACTCACTATACTATATAGACTATTATACTATATATACTATATAGACTATTATACTATATAGACTGAAAGAGAGAGAGACAAACAGAGAGAGAGAGGGAGACAGAGAGAGAGAGGGAGACAGAGAGAGAGAGAGACAAACAGAGAGAGAGAGAGAAAGAGAGAGAGAGAGAGAAAGAAAGAAGAAAGAGAGAGACAGAGAGAGAGAGAAAGAAGAAAGAGAGAGACAGAGAGAGAGAGAAAGAGAGAGAGACAACCTGTGGATGGGTGGTATATACAGACTAACTCTACTTTCTACTATACTAAGATCTGGTTTCATTCCAGCAGCCTTGGGTCCGTCCGTCTGTGACGCCTGAAAGATCACAGACCAGCAGGAAGTCAGCCATTGGAGGAAGCACTTATAGACACTTAAAAGAGAAGGGGCGGGCCCTAACGCGTAACGACCAATTAGGCGCTTTGCAACACTGCAGGCGGAAAAGACCGTGTGTTGTGGCTGTTGATGAAGTTGTGATGTGTTATTGATATGTGTGTGCGTGTGTGTGTGGTGTGTGTGTGTCATCTTAACTGAACAGTTGAGTTTTTGACAATCAGGGATTAAACTGTATTTTAGCTCTTTATGAACTCTACCAAAAAAATTTTCAAATAGTTCACCTACAGCAAATCAGAGAGGGCGGCTGTATTTTGGGGTGGTAGGTTGGAATGGGAGCGTTATTGGGGTTGATGTTGGAATGGGAGCGTTATTGGGGTTGATGTTGGAATGGGAGCGTTATTGGGGTTGATGTTGGAATGGGAGCGTTATTGGGGTGGGAGGTTGGAATGGGAGCGTTATTGGGGTGGGAGGTTGGAATGGGAGCGTTATTGGGGTGGGGGTCGAGTCAACAGGAGGAGATCTCGAAAAAGCTCTAAAAACCACAAGCGTGTTGGAATCTCTGGGCTTTGAAAGAGGATGTCTGTGTGGGACCTCATGTCAAGAGAAGAACATTTGTCAGAGTTGTCGAGAAAAGTCCAAGTAAATATGTCTCAAAGGTGTATTCAAAAGTAGGAAAATACAGAATTATCTCTGAAGTCACATCAAATGAAGCCAAGTCAACGTGATTAGCATCTTCACTGACTATCAGTTGAGTCTAGCCTGCCTACTGAGGGGGCTGGGGGTCCTTTGAGATAAGTGTGTGTGTGTGTGTGTGTGTGTCTCTCACACACAGATAATGGACCAGTGTGGGACCTTGTCAGATGGTTGAGAGCGTCTCTGCCTTTTGATCCCGACACAAAAGCAGGGTCTCGTCTCCGACCACAAGGCTTTCTGATGAGCTCACCTGGGGCTGCGGGGGTTAATGTTGTCAAGTGTAGAACAATGAAGCTAAGAGGTATTTAATGAACAGGCCTGTCGTTGTCAGACACCGCACCGTCTGAGGCCCTGAACTAATAGACCTTAAACATGAATTAATGATAAAGTAGTAGACAAGTAAAAGATAAGAGAGGATGGGGGGGGGGGGGGGGAGAGAGGGAGGGGAGAGAGAGAGAGAGAGGGGGGAAGAGAGAGAGAGAGAGGGGGGAAGAGAGAGAGAGAGAGAAGGGGAAGACAGAGAAAAAGGGAAGGGGAAGAGAGGGAGTAGAGAGAGAGAGACAGAAAGAGAGAGAAGGGAGAAAGAGAAGACAAAGAGAATGAGAAAGAGAGGGGGGGATATAGGAAGAGGGTTGGGGGGCGGGCAATGTTACAGTAGATGTTGTGCAACGTTTCTAAAGTTATGGATAAGCAGCAGCATTCCTGCCTGTGTAGATAACCGGGACAGACAGACAGACAAAGTATATGATTCTCCACGGTCAGCAGTCACGTGTCTGCCGGCTGGTATGTTAATGTCATACATCATATCACAGAGCAGCGGTTTCTCACACATGCAAGCGCCAGTGTGAGAACGCTGCGTGTTGAGAGTGTCATCTGCTCTGTAATTAATTGACCAACATTCCAACCCTTAATCAACATTCCACATGGTCTGACAATGAGACAGAGAGAGAGAGAGAGAGATAGAGAGGGAGAGAGAGATAGAGAGATACTATTCTGGGTGTTGAGAAAGTTGCACTGATTGATTTGATTGATATTGCATGAGCGCTGTTTAGGCCTAATTGTGAACGGGGTCAGAGAGAGACCTATTCCGGGGAACAACCGTTTGGTGTGAGAACCTTTGTTCCCTCTTTACCTGAAATATCCACATTTGGGCTAAGGTTGACAATTTGGAGGGGCTCAACATATAATTGGTGGGTTTCAGACAATGGTTGCAGTTGTATGCGACCATTACGTAAGATATTTCGTATATATAGATCTAAAGTGTATTTGCGAGTTAATTAATAGGTGAATGTTGCTGTTGGGTATATCCTACAGATTGGGACAGTTACCGTTAGTCCGTACAACAGACTTTTGCAATTATTCCTAAAGCTGCATCATTTCATTGACTCAGGAGCGCAAAAATAAACATAGGCTACTCACGTAAATAGTATTATAATCGCCATCGAAGAAAAACATTGATTGGTCCAACAGGAACTCTTGGGTCTCGTCCGTCCCGGGTTCCAAGACCTGGTCCCCGGCTCTCTCCCCGTAATCAAACATGTCGCGTCGGCTCACCCCGATCACTGATACCGCAAGGGCGAAAAGAGTTGCCCATCCTAGCCAAAGACCCATGTTTAGATACCTCGGTGCCAGAATTCTGTTGATGTTCGACCTAAACAGTTTAAGAGCGGTTCCGACGCAGCGCACAATAGCGGAATCGGAATGAAGAGGCAGCGGTAAAAAGTTCATAAAACGGGAGGGTGGAGTTCAGGGCGGGGACGTCCGCTGGGCTCCTAATCGACCTCTAGCCCCCCCCCCACCCTCTCTGCGCTCTGCTCAGGCTCAAACAGGTGTTGAGGACGGGAGGCTGGTGGAGGTAGAAATCGGAGGTCGAGCTCATTGTAATGCATGGAATGAGGAATGTTTGATACCATTCCTAACTCCATACCATACATTACAATGAGCTCGTCCTCCGATTTCCGATTTCTGCCTCCACCAGCCTCCCCTGTAGATACTAGATAAGACTGTATGGTAATTGCTTGACTATATGTCTTCTTATAGGCTGGGTAACATGTGTTCTATAGCCTATCCAGGAGTTTAAGATCTACAGGGGTTTAAAGGGTAGAGGCAAGGGGACATCGTAATCCAGAAACATAGGGTCTGCATGGGACACCAGGGGAGGCTGGTGGAGGTAGAAATTGTAGGATGGGCTCATTGTAATGCGTGGAATGGAATGAGGAATGGTATCAAACTTACCATTCCCAATTCCATTCCATGCATTACAATGAGCCCATCCTCTGATTTCTACCTCCACCAGCCTCCCCTGTGGGACACCCACACAGAGGGTTGCCTAATTGCCTTGGCTTTGGTGAAACATTTAGTGGATCTGTATTCAGACCGACACTCTTCTCTGATAATAAAATAGAAAGACATCTGTGAGGTCCAACTCTGGCTTGGCGGTTAGACAGCTGTTTGGATGGACAATGATGAGACAACGAAGCTGTCGTCTGTAGATCCATCAGATTGACACCATTCCTGACTCCGTTCAACTTTCTGATAACAGAAGTATATGATATGATGTATATGCCAATAATGTCTAAGTTTAAGACTGGTAGAAACTATATGCACTTGATCCTAATGGTTCAGGGCAGGGTTTGAACCCGGCTCTCCCACGTGGAAGACACAAGCGTCTACCGTTAGGCCAAGAGGACATCCTCAAGGTCTGAGGGCAACACTTGAGTTTACAAGTCTAGTACAGCACACAATCACATACCTCAACAGCAGGTATACCCAATAGTCATGTATTTAGACCCAATAGTCATGTATTTAGACCCAAAACACATCTTAAAAGTGCTAATTTCCCCCAGACAGAAAGACAGACAGTCAGACATTCCTCATAGAACACCATGTTGTTGTGAGGTCCAACTCTGGCTTGGCGGTTAGACAGCTGTTTGAATGGAAAATGATGAGACAACGAAGCTGTGGTCTGTGGATTCATCAGATTGACACCATTCCTGACTCCGTTCCATGTATTACAATGAGGCCGTCCTCTGTTCCCTGCCTCCACCAGCCTCCACCAGCCTCCCCTGGGATTCATGGTCTTGGAGTCAATTCGCTTTCAATTCAGTCTGTTGAAGAAGTGATTTGAATTTACAACTGACATATGGGAAAACTTTTAATTTAGAAAGCCTCTGATTTTCGGTTTATGCTTGACACATGAACAAGACGTATTGACACGTAACAAATTTATTCAGCACTTTATTATTAAACATTGTTTGAAGTGCACATCTTTTTATAAGTGTTTCCAGTAGGCTACATATTCCACACAAAGGAACCTAATGATTTTGTGAAGACTTCACCCCCCCAGCTGACAACCAGTTAAAGGGGGACTCTGGGATATGGCTTCACAGGGAAAAGAGCGGGGCGTCGCTACCAGAGGTCAAGAAACGAGAGGAGACCGTAAACTCCGCCACACGTATCCAACGAGTGCCGACCGCTTTTCACATCTTTACTCCAGATACGTTTCGTTAAAGCTGCTGTGACCTTCTGGTGTGACGTCACATCCCAGAGTCGACCTTGAAGGTAACAGGGATTATTTGCGGTGGCGTTTCATGCTTTAAGTGTTGCCTCTTCT
>NC_139672.1:17498739-17523739 GCF_951799395.1 Argentina silus | reverse complement strand
TCCAACAACATCACACACTCAAATAATACACACACTCAAATAACACACACACTCACACATACAAATAATTCACCCATTCTGGTCTCCTAGAACGTCACTCCTTCAGCTCAATAACAGATTATTATGTGTAAATGTCATTATGTAAATGTCAATATCACGGTCTGCATGTTAAAATGTTATTTGCTCCGTTGTTTATATATCTTGCTGGTGACCCTGCATGAAGAAATCACGTATAGTTGCTTTAAACAGAAGGATACGCGGGGTGGTGGCTCTGATTTGGTCTCCTGGGCCGGGTCTGGACACCTCACACCTCCGCAGGGCGACCTCAGTCAGGTTCTCAACCCTGGGGGACAGAGACACACACACAACACTCAGAACTAGCCCAGAAGAAAGAGGAAGAACTAATGGACCTGATCCCTCCCTCCCTCCCTCTCTCCCTCCCTCCCTCCCTCCCTCCCTCCTTACTTCTGTTTCTCTGAGACGGCCTCGAAGCCCACCATCTGGACGGTCCTGGTGGAGATGGTGATCTCCTCCTCCAGGACCTGCTGCACCTCCGCCTCGTAGCGCCTCCGGAGGGCCGTGAGGTAGTCCACCCCGAAGCTGGCCTTCTTGGGCCGCACGAAGGAGCCTCCCTTGGGATGCCTGGCAGGTGTGGGGAGAGACAGACGGAGAGAATAGAGCACAAACGCCAAACACAATCCATACTCAGTTTCATAGAATACACTGACAAATGGCTTGATTCCAAACCAAACAGATGGATACACTGAGACACAATGCTGGCTGCATTCCAAACTGATAACGTATGTCCTTTCCTATGTTCTTGATGACACACCACAGCCAACACTGATTAGAATGATCCTGATTCTATTTTGCTATCCAGGATCAGACCATCTGGCTGATATCCCCTATACTCCTCACCATCAGCCAGATGGTCTGATCCAGGATAGGTAGAAAGAACATGGGTCTTTCTGATCCGGATTAAAGGTTCTGATATTCCGGGCCCTGTTGTTTACCTGCAGGTGAAGTAACGGACCCCCTCATGACTGCCGTCGTGTTTGCCTCTCTCTGGGTTGTCCCACTCCACACCGAGCCACAGGCCTTAGAACACAGCACAGGACACGCTTAGGACACGCTTAGGACATGCTTAGGACACGCTTAGGACACAGGACATGCAGGAATCCTCACTATTGGTACAGTACGGATACTCAGTACAACCAACAATTCGTCATGTCAATAAATACTAAATTTGTGCTACGACTGAAAGACTGTATTATTTCCAACCCACTGTGCGTGTGTGTGTGTGTGTGTGTGTGTGTGTGTGTGTACTAGTCTAGTAGTCCACTTACCTGCAGTTGGTGGTACGGTACCGATGAACAGGACCGTGCCCCTCTCCCCGTCGCAAGCCACCCGCCGACCCACCGCGTCGGAGAGCACGCCATCCGCGGCGCTGGGTTCAGCCTGGTCCGGGATCCTCATCTGGAAAACGTGTCTGGAACGTTACGTGTCGCTAGTTAGCACGGAGGAGAGCAACGGGAAGACAAACGAAACCATGCTAGGTGGCTAACCTGGCAGCTGGCTAAAAATATTGTGATGTCATCATGTCAACCAACACCGATCAAGTTTCTAGTTTCAAGTGTATTTGTTACGTCTCATACACGAGTGCAGGGAGTAACATTCTTGGGCTCGGTTCCTTGACAATGCAGCATCCAATACAAATAATACAAATACGCAGTAGTGCGATGAGGACCAGACAATAAGTGACATAGTGCAAGATAAGTGAGGTTGGACAGTGACGATTGTTGAGGACACAAGACAATAGACGTGACACAATTGCAGTATAAATAGTAGAGTAAAAAAGTAAAGTGGTTCAGTGGAATGTCATTATTATTGCACTGTGCCGTTGGTGGAAGAGCTGCTGTTAAAGTTGTTGTTATCATTGCTAGCTATAGCATTGATAGCTATTGCTATCATTGTCACCACCCACGGCATGGCTCGTTATGCTAACTAACAACACATATTTGACATATTAGTGCGGTCAATGAGTTGAATGAGAGATTAAATGACCTGTATCGGAGGTGGAGAGTCCTGTATCGGAGGTGGAGAGTCCTGTATCGGAGGTGTTATATTACAGCAGAACGACCGTCAGCCTCCACGGAGAAACAGCAGCTACGGAGAGTCGGGAGGTCCAGGCGACGGGCGGACTCGTTTCCCCCGCAGCGCCTCCTGCGGGAATGGAGCCGGGAGCGCCGTCGACGGAGGCTCACTGTCCGTGGTTGTAAACAAAAGCTTGCTCGCTAGTTTCCCAGGGAACTGTTTCTCAGCTAACAAGCTTTCAAGCGGTTGTCTGACGTTACCAAAGTTAAATACCACGGTAAGGTCTTATTTACTCGGAATTTCACGGTGTCACGACGAATGTAGCGCTTCGTTTAGCTCGCTTCCTGTCTGCCTTTTCTCATCTGGCTAACGTTAGCTGATAGCTAGCTAGCTGATACACACATCATCTAAACGTGAGAAACAACAACAGTTTAACAGTTATCTGCGCTCAGTTGAGCCTGTTTATCCTCCTTCATATCGTGCATATTTTGCATTAAATATACAACCGACCTACATAGTTAGAGTAGCTAATTGGCTACTTGTTGGTGGTTGCTAGCTAGCGTTGTTGTGTTTATGTACAGCTATGCTGTTATTGTTTCTATATATTTCTATTATTTGTTATGGTGATTTGTATGTATGGTTTGTGATCTCTGTAGCTTGCTAGCTTTAGCAAACTGCTCCATAACAGCAACCCATAACCACGAATGTCTCTTATTCGGCCCTGTCCTCCTATGTGAATACAGAGTACAGAAGAAAGGAGTCAAGTCACAGACGGACCTGTCCTCCATCCGCCGTCACGCCGGCCATGAGACCATCACCTTGACAGCCAGGAGTGGGGAGTGAGAAGATGGCTGCAGAGCTCTTCCCCGCCAAGAAGCTGGTTCCAGCTGACTCCTCCACCACCACCACCAACACCACTACAGTCCAGCAGTACCAGCAGCAGAACATCTACAATAACAACACCACCCAGAGCTGCAACTGGCAGGGCTTGTACCCCACCATCAGAGAGAGGTGGGTGACCAGGGGCACGGCCCGCCCAGCTAGCAGGGGTTCGACTCGGGATGGGATGTGTGTTGTGTAGGCCTATACTCTGTGTATATGGATGATACTGCCCAGGGGAGGCTGGTGGAGGTAGAAATCGGAGGTTGGTCTCATTGTAATGCATGGACTGGAACAAGGAATGTGATACCGTTCCTCATTCAATTCCATGCATTAAAATGAGCCCATCCTCCGATTTCTACCTCCACCGGCCTCCCCTGATGTAGGTCTATGTCTATGGATGGTACTGTCTGACTGAGGTGGGATGCAATGAGACTTGAATAGATGATCTTGAGACATTCTTGAGACCCTCCACCACCTGGACCCCACCTGGACCCCACCTGAACCCCACCTGGACCCCACCTGAACCCCACCTGGATGCCTCATGTGTCTCATGTTTGCATTCACAGGAATTCAGTCATGTTCAACAATGAGCAGATGGCCGACGTTCACTTCGTTGTTGGGCCTCCAGGAGGGACGCAGAGAGTTCCTGGCCACAAGGTGAGCCCCTTAAAGGCCCTGTCAGAGAGTAGCCCCGGTCCCCTGCACACAGGGGAGGCTGGTGGAGGTAGAAGTCAGAGGACGGGCTCATTGTAGTGCATGGAATGGTTCAATTCCTAATTCCATTCCATGTATTACAATGAGCCCGTTCTCCAATTTCTGCCTCCACCTGCCTCCCCTGAGTTTGGATCTAAGAGGATTAGATGGGTATGAGCAATATGGTGAAAGGGTTAACCCCCCCCCCCCCAATCTCTCTCAGTATGTGCTGGCCGTGGGCAGCTCCGTGTTCCATGCCATGTTTTATGGAGAGCTTGCGGAGGACACAGAGGAGATTCGCATCCCCGACGTGGAGCCTCCCTCCTTCCTGGCCATGTTCAAGTACGTCCATGTCACTTCCTGTTTGAGTTAGAATTCAGACGTTCCTTTGACAGAGACCGTGACATGCCGGACAGTGACATGACAAGCGGTGGAGGCTGGCGGAGGTTGTTGAACAATGAGCCCGTCCTCCGATTTCTACCTCCGCCAGCCTCCTCCAAAGTCAGTTGACATGAAGTAACAACATGACCAGTTTGTGTTAGAATTCAAATGTTGACAGTGGTGGTGACATGTTGGACAGAACCCCCACCTCTCTCTCTCTAACCCACCTCTCTCTCTCTACCCCCTCCCTCTCTCTCTCTAACCCCCCCCCCCCCCCCCCCCCCAGGTACATCTACTGTGACGAGATCGACCTGTGTGCCGACACGGTCCTCGCCACTCTCTACGCCGCCAAGAAGTACATCGTGCCTCACCTGGCGCGGGCCTGCGTCAACTTCCTGGAGACCAGCCTGAGCGCCAAGAACGCCTGCGTGCTGCTCTCCCAAAGCTGCCTGTTCGAGGAGCCCGACCTCACGCAGCGGTGCTGGGAGGTACGCTACTGTAGCCTAGCCTAGCATAGTATAGCCCGTCTGTTCTCTATGGCCCATTAGCGTAGCTTAGCTTAGCCTATATGTTCTCTATGGCTGTTAGCATAGCTTAGCTTAGCCTGTATGTTCTCTACGGCTGTTAGCATAGCTTAGCTTAGTCTATATGTTCTCTATGGCCATAGCTTAGTTTTTACTCTCTCTTATTATATTATGTACAATCAATGTCCTTGGGTGTTTTCAAAAGGTTGCTTATAATGACAGATATGTTGTACACAATTATAACTTAAGCATGCATTTTAATTATTAATTATTATTGATACAACGGCTTATAATATATATAATAATAATAATACACTTTGAATAAACTTTATTGTCCCCAGGTGATTGACGCCCAGGCGGAGCTGGCTCTGCGGTCAGAGGGCTTCTGTGACATCGACGCCCAGACCCTGGAGAGCATCCTCCGCCGCGAGACCCTGAACGCCAAGGAGATGGTGGTGTTTGAGGCTGCGCTGAGCTGGGCGGAGGCCGAGTGCCAGCGCAGGGACCTGTCCCCCACCATCGAGAACAAACGCCTGGTGTTAGGTACGCCATTCAAATACCAACCGAGTTCCGGAACACTCACCGCCTGGAGTGTTCCGAGTGTTCTGTGTGGTGTCTACCTAGCAACAGCACTCTGATTGGCTGCAACGTGAAGTGTCGTCATTTATGCTGCGTTTTCGGTGAATGAAGTCACCCTGGGTGACGATTTGGGGTGACTTTATTCACCCTCGGCACCGAATGAGTTAGAGGAGGTTTCATTGAGCTGGTTTACATCGTTGACTTAGTATTGAAGCAGTCTCTGTCTCTCTCTCTGTCTCTCTCTCTCTCTCTCTAGGCAAGGCCATCTACCTGATCCGCATCCCGGCCATGGCGCTGGACGACTTCGCCAACGGCGCCGCCCAGTCCGGCGTCCTGACCCTCAACGAGACCAACGACATCTTCCTGTGGTACACGGCCGCCAAGAAGCCGGACCTCCTGTTCGCCAGCAAGCCCCGCAAGGGCCTGTCCCCGCAACGCTGCCACCGCTTCCAGTCCTGCGCCTACCGCAGCAACCAGTGGCGCTACCGCGGCCGCTGCGACAGCATCCAGTTCGCCGTGGACAAGCGCGTGTTCATCGCCGGGTTCGGACTCTACGGGTCGAGCTGCGGCTCGGCCGAGTACAGCGCCAAGATCGAGCTGAAGCGGCAGGGCGTCCCCATGGCGACCAGCCTCATCAAGTACTTCTCGGACGGGTCGAGCAGCACGTTCCCCGTGCGCTTCGAGTACCCGGTCCAGATCGAGCCCGACACGTTCTACACGGCCAGCGTGGTTCTGGACGGCAACGAGCTGAGCTACTTCGGGCAGGAGGGCATGACAGAGGTGCAGTGTGGGAAGGTCACCTTCCAGTTCCAGTGCTCCTCAGACAGTACCAACGGGACGGGGGTGCAGGGGGGGCAGATCCCCGAGCTCATCTTCTACGCCTGAGGGGGGGGGGGGGGGGGTAGTTCCTCAAACTTCGCTGCCATGTTAGATTTACAAACACTAACTGATTTAAAACCACACTATAAAGACGAAGATATAAATGTTCTTCTTTCTCAGGGTGTTCAGAAAACCTTCTTTAATCGAACACCTGAAAAGAACCAGAGAAAAGACATTTGTTGTGGTGGTCAGTTTAGCATTCAATTTATTGCCTTAAAAAAGTCAGTATTTACATTTAAGACTAAACGTACCTAATTATTTTCATAGCAGTTAGTAAATTTCTGACATATTTTGACGTCGACTTGAGTTGCAGTGACCAAATATGTTTTTATTTCCTGTTACTGTAGAATGAAGGACCTTCTATTCTTAAAATGTTTATTTGACTAGATTTAGTTTCACACATATTTACCAAGACACACTCTTCCTCACAATCAAAGCCAACAAGATTATTGATATGTCGTCGTCGTGGTGATGTTTGTTTTGTTTTATACTTTCAGGTGATACATTCCCAGCAAGGTTGGGGCCATTTTGATTTCAATTGAGTCAATTCCAAAATGAAAGAAGACATTTGATGTATAAAGCTTCTCTCGTTTAGTTTATTGAGAAAACGTCGGAAGTAAATGCCCTCATTTCAATTTACTTCCTGAATTAACTTAATTGAAATTCAACTGACCCCTGGTTCCACTTGGAACACTAATATATGAAACACTGAGAACTTGAATACTACATATTTCAACCTTGATGTTGGTGCGTATAGAAGCTATTTAGGGTATAATCAGATATTTTTGGAATTTGTAACTTGATAAAAAAAAAAAAAAGTTTATCAAGTTACCATGGTGCAATTTCTAAGATTAGTTTTTTTATTCTAATGTTTACTAATATAGTCTTTTCTTTGGTGCTTTATATGGTTGATGACGACGCTGCACTCTGTAATCCTTCATCACTCTTCTATGGATTTTCAATCTGAGATTAAACTAAGAATAGACTAAACTAAACCAGCAATGTAACACTAGCTGATTCTGAAGTGTGCTTATTATATTATAACAAAAGTCACAATGTAAATAACTCTGTGAGTAACAAACCGGTCCGGTTGTAAACATGTTCCGTGCTGTTGAACTACATACAGTACTGATCCTGTGACACGGGAAAGCCTTTTAGTATGTTACCTTCTTAGAGACCTGGGGAGGCGGAGCTCAGAGGACCGGCTCATTGGAAAGCATGGAATGGAATGAGGAATCACGTTTGATGCCATTCCATGCAATACAATGAGCCCGTCCTCCGATTTCTACCTCCACGAGCCTCCCTTGGCCCTGTTATAAACACTATATACACTTTGTTAATTGAGGAGAGCTGTTTTGGGACCTGTGTGTTCTCTGCTGAACCAGTGCGGTGTGTGTGAAGGAGCTCCCGACCAGAATGTTGCCGTGACGGAGTGGGACAGTGCCAACAGACTGAGGAATGTGTAGCAGGGCGGCATATGGAAAATAAATAATACAATTCACCTGTAGTGTGTCTCTCTGTGTGTGTGTGAGAGAGAGAGGGGGCGTGTAAGAAAGGTTAGAAAGACATCTTGGCAGGTGTGTTTTATTTACAACAAAACAACGCAGGTAAAATCTTCTCACTATTCAGGAAACCACAGAATAAGGGGTTTATTATGCAGGTGTGGAGTGATTCTGTACTGTACATATGTCAACTGTAATGTCCGCCATTGGAAATGCTTTCCAGTCCAATAATGAGCTTAACCTGTGTCTGGGGACACCGTCCCAGTGTGTTGGACTTCATTCTCAGTGACAGAAGCCTTTTTTTTTTTCTTTTTTTTTTAATCGTTAGGAACACAACTCCTCATGTCCTCCACTCGCGTCCTGCTCAAAACACAATGGAGGAGAAGATCGAGGTTCCTTCCCTTACATATTCTCCAATGCTTGTGGAGGAGAGGATGCAGGGAGACGTGTTTCTAACGATTGTTAACGATTTTTTGCAGAGTCATTCACAGTTCAGCTACAAAGAGCACAGAGCTTCAGCCACATGACCTCGCCTCACACAGACATACAGCTCCTTCATCACAGGGAGAGAGCTGGGAAGTGGAAGGTTGTTGCAGACAGCTGCAGTCTAAGAGCAGTCCATTGCTTTGTATACAAAAACATAGTCCTGTTGTCCAGTCCAGGTTTTGACCCAGACACAAACACAGTCCAGTCCAGGTTTTGACCCAGCCACAAACACAATCTAGTCCAGGTTTTGACCCAGTCACAAACATGGTCCAGCAGGTTTTGACCCAGACACAAACACAGTCCAGTCACCAGTAACTCCTACACCGTCTTCTGCTTTTTCCGAGCCTGAAACTGCTCCGTCTTGTTCTTAATCGACTTAATAAGCATTGAGAGACCGGGGTCCATGGCCTTCTTAGCAGGCTCCGCCCCCTCCGCAGCCACTTCCTGCCTCTTCACCCCCGCTACTGCAGGTGCTTCCTGTGCGGCCGAGGCCTTGAGCGCCCTCTGGTGGCTGAGCTGCTGCTGCTCCCGGAGACGCTGTTTCTCCTGCTGGATGCTCAGAGTGGCCTTGGTCTTCTTGTAGCCCGGGTCGGACGGGTCCAGGTTGTACAGGTGGGACGTAAAGATGGCCTGGAAACGAGGGTCCTTCACGTCCACCTGTCAATCACACAGAGAGAGCAGATGTTCAGTAGATGTTCAACTAACTAACTAACCCCAACCGTAGTCCTAACCTTAACCCATAACCTAATCCTAGCCCCAACTCTAACCCTAACCCTAACCGTCAACCATAACCCTAGCAAGCTGTTGCAACAGATAGTAGAGAGAGAGAGAGAGAGAACTCTGACCTGGAAGTTGTCCTCCTCCAGGACCGTGTCCTTCTTCTTGATCAGTTTCTTCCTCTTCTTCTTGCTCAGGTTCTGCTCTTCTACGATCTTGTCGTAGTTGAAGTGTTTGTGTTTGTCGTCTTCGTTGTCGTCCATCAAAAGCGCCATCTCAGCCTGCAGAGAGAGAGACAGATAGAGAGAGAGACAGACAGATAGAGAGAGAGGGAGAGAAACAGAGAGAGAGGGAGAAATCATTAGGACATTAACAATGAAACCTTTGATAAAACTGCTTGTACTCCATCAAAGATAGACAGCAGAGTGATGGACATCTATGAGCCTCAGCTCAAACCATGAATAGAACAACCAACCTTTTGTTTCTCCAGCTCCTCTTGCTCCTCAGGCGTCCTCTCCTCCTCCTCCTTCCTGTTTCTCTTCCTCTTGGACTTCTTCTTCAGCTCCGGGCCTAACCATAGAGTAAGACAGAGGAGCAAAGCGACTGGTTGAGAGTTGAGGATGTCACGATTATTGGCCGAATCATTCACAAACAAAAGAGAGGTAATATGAGAATATAACAGTGCCCTGGAGGACGACTGACTGACGGTGTGTTAGATGTTCCATCTCAACCCTCACCTGTAGAACCCAGCTCCTCAACCCTCACCTGGAGAACCCTCACCTGTAGAACCCAGCTCCTCAACCCTCACCTGGAGAACCCAGCTCCTCAACCCTCACCTGGAGAACCCTCACCTGTAGAACCCAGCTCCTCAACCCTCACCTGGAGAACCCAGCCCAACCCTCACCTGGAGAACCCAGCTCCTCAACCCTCACCTGGAGAACCCAGCTCCTCAACCCTCACCTGTAGAACCCAGCTCCTCAACCCTCACCTGGAGAACCCAGCCCCTCAACCCTCACCTGGAGAACCCAGCTCCTCAACCCTCACCTGTAGAACCCTCACCTGTAGAACCCAGCTCCTCTGCAAAGAACGGGTCGTCCAGATCAACATCAGCGGGAATCTCATCATCACTGAGGTCAGAGTCAGCTGATGCCTGAGGAACACAAAGAAGACTCTCAATAGACTGTGTGTGTGTGTGTGTGTGTGTGTGTGTGTGTGTGTGTGTGTGTGTGTGCGCGATGTCTGTGTATGCGTGTGTGCCCGCGATGTCTGTGTATGCGTGTGTGCGTGCATGAGCGTGTGCGTGATGTCTGTGCGTACATGTGCGCGTGAGGGTTTGTTGCTCACCTGTTTTCCTTTGGTCTTCTTCTGTTTCTTCTTGTCCTTCTTCTTCTCCAGGAACTCCTCCCAGGGCGTCAGCGTGTCCCTGCCCATCAGCTTCTTCTTCACCAGCTGCTCTGTGGTCTCCTTCAGACCTGGGGGGGAGGACACCATGTCACATGACACAGAAGTCTAGCACCGTGACCTGGGGTGGTCCAGTGGTCTAGCACTACGGCCTGGGGTGGTCCAGTGGTCTAGCACTATGGCCTGGGGTGGTCCAGTGGTCTAGCACCACGGCCTGGGGGGGTCCAGTGGTCTAGCACCACGGCCTGGGGTGGTCCAGTGGTCTAGCACCATGGCCTGGGGTGGTCCAGTGGTCTAGCACCATGGCCTGGGGTGGTCCAGTGGTCTAGCACCACGGCCTGGGGTGGTCCAGTGGTCTAGCACCATGGCCTGGGGGGGTCCAGTGGTCTAGCACCACGGCCTGGGGTGGTCCAGTGGTCTAGCACCATGGCCTGGGGGGGTCCAGTGGTCTAGCATCGCGGCCTACAGTGCACACCTATGACATGGACATAGACGACTATCTATGTCCAATAAAAATGACAAATATAAAGAGTGGGACTCAAATATAAAGAGTGGGACTCAAATATAAAGAGTGGGACTCAGTCAAATAAATAACCTAAAAAAACCATCTACAATGTAGTGGATGGTCATGATAGTGCATGATAGTGGATGGTCATGATAGTGGATGGCCATGATAGTGGATGGTCATGATAGTGGATGGTCATGATAGTGGATGGTCATGATAGTGGATGGCCATGATAGTGGATGGTCATGATAGTGGATGGTCATGATAGTGGATGGTCATGATAGTGGATGGTCATGATAGTGGATGGTCATGATAGTGGATGGTCATGATAGTGGATGGCCATGATAGTGGATGGTCATGATAAAGGTTGACCTCGCCACAGTCAACAAAGAGCGGTCATTGTAGAGGAATGGCGCCATCTGTCTGCAGGCAATGTACCAATCAGGGGAGGCTGGTGGAGGTAGAAATCGGAGGATGGGCTCATTGCAATGGATGGAACGGAAACAGAAGTCGTATCAAACACACGCATTTAATACTATTCCTCATTACAATGAGGACGTCCTCCGATGTCTACCTCCACCAGCCTCCCCTGGATAGACTTTGTGTAGAACACAATTGTAGCCATTGGGACAATCTGTCAGGGGAATGAGTAAATGCTGGTTGTGATCTATTTAATGACCTAAGAACAACAATGACATTCAGAAACCAATGTTGTTTGTCCCTACCGGGCACCCATGTGATCTCCATCTCCATGGCGTTGTCCTGCTTCTGCCTCCTGTCCTTGTCCTGGATGGTCTTCAGCATCTCTCTGTACTTGGTGATCTGCTCCTCGCTGTTCTTCTTCTTCTTCTTCGTTTGTTCTTTCTGAGGCTGCTGCTCCTCCACCTCTTCCACCACTTCTTCTGGCAGTTTGGCTGGGGGGGGGGGGGGGGGGGGCAAATAGGTTAAGCCACAATCCGTATTTTGAAAAACAAGAGAATCTTACAAATGGGTATAAATCATATTTTCTCTCTCTCTCTCTCTCTCTCTCTCTCTCTCTCTCTCTCTCTCTCTCTCTCTCTCTCTCTCTCTCTCTCTCTCTCTCTCTATATATATATATATATATAAAAAGGATTGTGGCTTTAAACACACCAACCATCTCTAATGTTGTTCCTACCTTCTATTGGCTCCTCCTCCTCCTCCTCCTCCTCCTCCCCCCCCATCGCCACCTCTGGTCCCAGCATCGCTCCTCCCTCCTCCTCCTCTTCGTCGCTGGAGGACGCCAGGTAGGCGTTGAAGTCCATCTGTAGAAGCTCGTCCTTGTTGAACTTCCTGCTCATGGCCGTCACGCGGTCATGGTCCGTCTCATCCCATGTCAACTCCACCTGGAGGGGGAATATGAAACCATAAGCAACAATAAGCACCAATAAGCTCCAAGCTTGAGTCCTTTTCTCAGCTGAACACACTACTACCAGTTCACAGGATGGTGTGAGAGGTGATTCAGAGGTGATTGATTCAGAGGTGACACAAAGCTAGTCCTTCGAAGACTCAATTATGTAGCTTCAGTTCCACAAACATTGAGACACAATAGTCACAGAACACAAGAGAGAAATATGTATTTCTGCCTCATTGGAAGAACCTACGCAATGTGAAATGTTGTTCTTTTTGGGGAGGCAAATAAATATATATATATATATATGAGCAAATGTGAGAAGGAGGAGCTAAAGGGTCAGGGGTCATAGTAAGGAGTGAGTCTACCAGGGTGTAGGAGGAGCTAGAGGTCATGTCTGGACACGGTCAAGGGTCAGGGGTCGTGTCTGGACATGGTCAAGGGTCAGGGGTCGTGTCTGGACACGGTCAAGGGTCAGGGGTCGTGTCTGGACACGGTCAAGGGTCAGGGGTCGTGTCTGGACCATTAGGAGTGTGAGTCTGACCTTGGAGGTGGCGGTGGAGGTGGAGGTGAAGAGTTTGGGGGTGTAGGCTGACAGGTCCACGTCTGTGGCTACGTCCTTGGGCTCCTCCTCAAACAGCGTGTCATCAGGGATGAACCTATCAGAGGGAGGGACAGTCATGGCGGTTAGCACTGGGGTAAAATGTAGCAATCTGTATAATGCTAATATTTAGCACGTTTACCACCACACATAATGGCATCATGCTATCTATTGGTTAGCATGTGTGATACCTCTATGTTTACATCTATTATACTTGTTATAAACCTGTTATAAACGTTGTAAAAGAGCTATACAAATAACACAACACATTCAACTAAGTGATTGATTAAACCAAATTATTATGCAATAGAGATGAGTGTACTGTGTGTATACTGCATCAGAGGCTGGTGGAGGTAGAAATCGGAGGACGGGCTCATTGTAGTGCATGGAATGGAATGAGGAACGGCACATGTTTGATGCCAGTCCTCATTCCATTGATTACAATGAGCCCGTCCTCCGATTTCTACCTCCAGCGGCCTCCCCCGGCGTGCTGCCTCACCGCAGGTCCAGGATGGAGCAGCTGCTCTCGTACTCAAACCCGTCACATTCCTGGTACACCTTGGCGGCGGTGTCGGGCGAATCACACTCCACCACGGCGTAGTAATACCTCAGACGCTTGAACTGGTAGTCACGCAGCTTCTCCCGGTAGATCCTGGGAGAAAACACACACACACACACACACACACAGTCAGATAGACACTATCACACTACTCAAATCGATACACACACTTACTTCACATCCAGTCAGATAGACCCTATAGCACTACTCAGATCGATGCTGATTCACTAGTCAGACACACGCTTCACACACACACCCACACCCTTCACCACCCACACCCTTCACCACACACACCCTTCACCACACACACCCACCCTTCACCACACACACACACATATATACACACACACCCTTCACCACACACACACACACACACATACTTTTCCTCCTCTGTGTCCTTCTCAGGGTCTTCAGGCAGGGCCATCAGCTCTAACGGACCCTTGGTATGCTCCTGCTGAATCCTCTCCTTCCCAAACTCTGACGGGTAGATCTACACACACACACACACACACACACTGTATACATTATTCTATCATTGTGAGAATCCCCATGTTAAGCAACTCCTGCTATACATAACATTGGTAACAGGCATTAGGGGTTAGAATATCACAGGTACCAAAACACAGGTAGAATAACCCACTCCTGTGCTAACCATCAACCCCCTCAACATGGCACAGTAAACTACAGGGTACTCTTATCCAATCACGGGACGGTTCTAAGCCCATCCAGACTGACTGACAGGCGGTAGACCAATCAGTGTGTGGCGTGGTGTACCTTGACAGAGAGCACCACGCCTCCTTTAGGCTTGAAGGAGTTGAAGAGCGCCAGCAGGTCCTTGGCCTTCATCCTGTCCCAGTCCATGTTGCACACCGCCAGCCGCTGGGTCACCTGGAGGTCAAAGGTTAAATAAATCAGTCACTTCAACTGCAAAGGCAAAGATTCCAAAAACTGATGAAGATTATTACCATAATAATGCATTTATTTTATATAGTGCTTTTCTCAGTACTCAGACACTGCATTGCCCGGAGAATGTATTAACTAAAAATAATAATATAATAATAATTATTATTATATTGTAATGATTATACATTGATTGTACTTTGTACTTCGTCAATGTTTTTGTTTGCTTGACTTGAAGGCACCATGGCCTGGGGTGGCCAGTGGTCTAGTACCACGGCCTGGGGTGGCCAGTGGTCTAGCACCATGGCCTGGGGTGGCCAGTGGTCTAGCACCATGGCCTGGGGGGGTCCAGTGGTCTAGCACCATGGCCTGGGGGGGTCCAGTGGTCCAGCACCATGGCCTGGGGGGGTCCAGTGGTCCAGCACCGTGGCCTGGGGGGGTCCAGTGGTCTAGCACCATGGCCTGGGGGGGTCCAGTGGTCCAGCACCATGGCCTGGGGGGGTCCAGTGGTCCAGCACCGTGGCCTGGGGGGGTCCAGTGGTCTAGTACCATGGCCTGGGGGGGTCCAGTGGTCTAGCACCATGGCCTGGGGGGGTCCAGTG
This sequence comes from Argentina silus, assembly GCF_951799395.1. NCBI lineage: Eukaryota > Metazoa > Chordata > Actinopteri > Argentiniformes > Argentinidae > Argentina > Argentina silus. The sequence continues at coordinate 17,509,065 of NC_139672.1, read as the reverse complement.
GTCCAGCACCGTGGCCTGGGGGGGTCCAGTGGTCTAGTACCATGGCCTGGGGGGGTCCAGTGGTCTAGCACCATGGCCTGGGGGGGTCCAGTGGTCTAGCACCATGGCCTGGGGTGGTCCAGTGGTCTAGCACCATGGCCTGGGGGGGTCCAGTGGTCTAGCACCATGGCCTGGGGGGGTCCAGTGGTCTAGTACCATGGCCTGGGGGGGTCCAGTGGTCTAGCACCATGGCCTGGGGGGGTCCAGTGGTCTAGCACCATGGCCTGGGGGGGTCCAGTGGTATCTCTAGCCAAGAAAAATACCCCCCCCCCCCAATTTTTTTTTATTATTATTATTAATAATAATAATAATAATAAGGGAATATCAAATATGAAACTCCTGACTACTTCATTTTAACCCATGGACAGGATGCAGACAGGAAGTGGTCGTGACTCACGTCCTCGGTCCGCTCCGCGTCCTTGCAGAGCTCGCCCCAGTCGTGTTGGATCTCCTCTTCCTCGCGGCGGAGGACGGCCTCCACGTCATCTTCATCATCATCTTCATCAGAGCTGCTCTCCACGTTGCCCTTCCCTCTGGCCAGGTCAGGCCCGCTGTCGCTGTCATCTTCATCCTCCTCCTCCTCCTCAGACTCCACCTCTGACCCGCTCACCACGTCACTCCCCCTCTCTGTATCATCACCCTCTTCGTCATCATCATCTTCATCATCATCGTCGTCACTGCCATCTGAGATGCCGCCTTCCAGGTGCACATCATCTTCATCACCCTTGACGCCAGGCCCCTCTTCCTCCTCCTCCTCCTCCTCTTCACCACCTGTCAAAGCATCACATTACACCATCATCAGTGTTTGTTCCAGACACAGACGGTTAACTGCAGATCTTCATTCCACATATTTAACCCTGAGGACCAGTGATGGCCTTCAGTTCACCAAATCTACTCACCCTCCTCCAACACTCTGACCCCTCGGACGCCTCTGATAGGCTGCTCTTCTTTAGACCCGCCCTCCTGGAACACTCTGACCCCTCTGATTGGCTGCTCTCCTTTAGGTCCAGTCTCTCTGCCCTGTGAACCCTTTCCTTTCTTCTCCGGCTTTTTAACCTCCTCCTCTACTTCCTTCCCTCCTTCCTCAGACTCCACCTTCCCTTTAACTTTCTTCTTCTTCTTCTTCTTCCTCTCCTCCTTCTTCTTCCCCCCATCCTCCTTGTCGGACCCCTCTGAGTCGGAGAGGTTGTAGAAGCGTTTGAGGTCCTCTGTGGAGGTGTGGTTGAGCGGTCGACCGCGTTTGTCCACGGTGTACTTCAGCTTGAAACGCTCGTCGTGGAACATGGACTGGAAGCGCTTGTCGATCTTGATCTTGTGTTCGTTCTCGGGCATCTCCCAGAAGCGAGGGTCCTTCGTCACCTTGAGGAAGCGGTCATCGCTGCCTTGGTTCTGTTTGGAAGCCATGATGGCCACGGTCTTGTTTTCTGCAAGGGAGATGGAGAGAATTATTATAATTGCTATTTATGACACAGTTGAAAGACGGATAAGCAGAGAGGGGAATGCAGTACAGAACAGCTTTCGAGTTCTAAACGTGCTGACGTAGTACAGAACAGGGAAATGCATTCTATCTACCCTAATCTTGTCTGCCACAGTCTCTCTCTCTCTCTCTCTCCCCCCCTCTCTCTCTCTCTCCCCCCCCCCTCCCTCTCTCTCTCTCTCCCCCCCTCTCTCTCTCTCTCTCTCTCTCCCCCCCCCCCTCCCTCTCTCTCCCCCCCCCCCTCCCTCTCTCTCCCCCCCCCCTCCCTCTCTCTCTCTCTCTCTCTCTCTCTCTCTGTGTTTACTAGAGCACCGTTAACCACTCCAGAGCCTACTGGCGTTAAAACTGAGTGAGACAGAACTACAGTCAAGAACTACTGCCTCAGCGGCAACTCAACCATGGCAATCAAAAGCTAAACGTGCTGCTTCTGTGTGAGGAACCCCCGACAGGAGAAACGGCTCTCTCCAGCCTACCTTCAGCTAACGAGCTAGCTGCCTCTGCCCGCTGAGGCACGTAAACAACACCTGCGGAGGGAGGATAAACCCCGGAGCTGCCGATAGCATGAAGGACACACATGAAAGTGAAACCCCTCGGGAATATTTTATACAGATACATGGAAGTGGAAACAGTATGAGAAGATAAATACTCACCAAAACAACCACACTAAAGAGCAGCGCCGACCTCCCCCAGTAGCCACGTGTTCTCCCAAGATGCACCGCTTCCGTGACCTTTTCTGGTTCCGCCCCTTTTTCTCGTACGGTAAGCGAGGTGGGACAAACCGCGCACAGATGACAGGTCACATAGAATTAGAACGAACAACCATTTATTCACTAAATGTAATGGAAAGTAGATAAATGTATCGTTATTTTTTAACCAACATTTTACCACCAGGGGAAACTCATTGTATATTATCTCTCTCTCCCAAGAAAAGGTTCGCGTACTGAAATCCAGTTCCGCATTTTGTCACGAACCAAGAATAATCCAGTTCCATGTTTTTCGACTGTCCGCGATTGAGGTCATTCAATGTGGACGGCAGGAACACTACAGTCTAGTTGTGCAATGCTTTATTTACAATGTATTGCCACCGTTAGTGCATAAACCGATAGGAATACTCTAAAAATGAATAACGCAATAGGAAACCGTCTTCTTAGTCGTAGCAGTGTCTGCCGGAGGGTTGTTCGACCTCTCCTGCCTCCACCGCAGCCTGCCGCAGCCTCACACACACAGGCCACCACGTCTCTCTCAAGACCTCCACAGCAGCCTGCCGCAGCCTCACACACACAGGCCACCACGTCTCTCTCAAGACCTCCACCGCAGCCTGCCGCAGCCTCACACACACAGGCCACCACGTCTCACTCAGGACCTCCACCGCAGCCTGCCGCAGCCTCACACACACAGGCCACCACGTCTCACTCAGGACCTCCACCGCAGCCTGCCGCAGCCTCACACACACAGGCCACCACGTCTCACTCAGGACCTCCACCGGTGGACGGGCGGTCGTCTTCCAGATACCGGTGTTCGCTATGGACCGAGTCTCGGAGGCAGTTTTCGGGCAAGTCGGGAGCTGGAGGTGCGATGAACGTGTTTGACAGGACGATGAAAAGGCAGCAGAAGAAATGGGCGGCTTCGCGACCAGACAGCGACCAATACGACTACCTGAGAGACGAGGTAGAGGGACTCATAACGGTCCTAGAATGATGTGTAGAATGGTGGTCCTGTCTGTGTGAGAGTCCTATTTACGTGTGAAACAACAACGTGTGTGTGTGTGTGTGTGTGTGTGTGTGTGTGTGTGTGTGTGTGTGTGTGTGTTCGTTCTCTGTTTGCAGGTTGGCAGCAGAGTAGCAGATAGAGTTTATGACATTGCGAGGTACGCGTGACGAACTGGAATGGATTCAAGTAACATTCACGCTTGCTATGAAAGTCGTACAGTATGTCGTACAGTATGTCGTACAGTATGTCGTACAGTATGCCGCCATCGTCGCTGTTGTTGAACGTGTGTGTTATATGTGCTGTCGATGAATATTTCCTCAGGACGTTTCCGTTGACATTGGATATCGGCTGTGGGAAGAGTCATCTGGCAGAGCATTTGAGCAAGGTGAGGTGGTTGTGATTGAAAACATCTTCACACTGCTTATGGATTCATTCATACTCTGTTGACCTGTGATGTCATCTTCTTGACCTGTGATGTCATATCCAGGAGGTAGTTGAGCGTCTCCTCCTAATGGACAGCTCAGATACAACTCTGGTGAGTGAACACACACGCACACACACACACTCTCTCTCACTCACACTCTCTCTCTCCCTCTCACACACACACATACACACACAGGAGAAGATGGAATGAGAATGTGGTATATTTAGTATGGTATACAGGACATTTCTTCCCACTGATGTCAACGTGCCCCCCCCCCAGAGGCAGAGGAGAGAGAGTGAGATCCCTACCCAGTGTGTGACGGCTGATGAGGAGTTCCTGCCTTTCAGAGAGAACACCTTTGACCTGGTGGTCAGCAGCTTAAGGTGAGCCGGCCCTCCTCAGAGTTAGGACAGAGTTAGGGCTGATGACCCACCACAGAGTTAGGACAGATGACCCACCACAGAGTTAGGACTGATGACCCACCACAGAGTTAGGACAGAGTTAGGACAGGGTTAGGGCTGATGACCCACCACAGAGTTAGGACAGGGTTAGGACAGGGTTAGGGCTGATGACCCACCACAGAGTTAGGACAGGGTTAGGACAGGGTTAGGACTGATGACCCACCACAGAGTTAGGACAGGGTTAGGACAGGGTTAGGACTGGGTTAGGACAGGGTTAGGACTGATGACCCACCACAGGGTTAGGACAGGGTTAGGACAGGGTTAGGGCTGATGACCCACCACAGGTTGGTGGTACCAGGTGGGCTTCTTCTCCCTGCTGGTGGCTGGGTGCTCTGCCGTACACACAGGAACAACAGGAGAAGGCAGCACTCTAAAATAGGTGGAAAAAAGACAGCAAGATGTGACGTCACATGACCTTGTTACTGCCGACCAGGCTGAGGTGATTCTGTTACACATTCATCAGAGAAACGTCTTCTCCTGTTGTTCCATGAAGTTGGGATTTCATTTGATGTGGAGTACAGTCAGCAGAAGAGTCTCTTTCCTCAGCGACTGGGCCTCCAGGCAGCTGAGACTCGTATGGCCAGCCATTCTGAAGCTCACCAAATGAATGACTAACTCTCTCTCTCTCTCTCTCTCCCTCTCTCTCTCTCTCTCTCTCTCTCAGCTTACACTGGATTAATGACCTGCCTGGGGCCTTGAGACAGGTAATAGACAGCCTCTTCTCTAATCACTGAAGATGGATGGATGGATGGATGGATGGATGGATGGATGGATGAATAAATGAATGAATAGCCAAATGAGTGAAATGGATGACGAACAAACTAACAAATTGATAAATTAACCCCCCCCCCCCCCCCAGATCCACCAGGTGCTGAAGCCAGACGGGGTGTTCATCGGGGCGATGGTGGGGGGGGAGAGCCTCTACGAGCTGCGCTGCTCCCTGCAGCTGGCTGAGCTGGAGAGGGAGGGGGGGTTCTCCCCCCACATCTCCCCCTACACCGCCTGCACAGACCTGGGCAGCCTGCTGGGACAGGCCGGTTTCACCATGCTCACTGTGGTGAGGATGAACCTTCATAAGGCCTTTATAACCCCTCTGCAAGACACACAAGTATGTTTCACCATGCTCACTGTGGTGAGGACTGGATGTATCTATGAACCTTCATAAGGCCTTTATAACCCCTCTAAAAGACACACATGACTAGATTGGCTTTATGAAGTCTCTATGAACCTTCATAGACCCTTCATAAGACCAACATAGCTCGCTGATTGATAAAGTATTGTGTGGTAGTTTGAGACATTTGATCGTGCCAGTTAGAAATGATTCTACTGATGAAGTATGATCATACTGGATGTTAATGCTAGGATATTCTAATGCTGTTTTGGCATATTCATAACATTTGTGTTTATTTCCCCTACAGGACGTTGATGAAATTCAAGTAAACTATCCTGGAATGCTTGAAGTCATGAGTGACTTACAAGGTAGGAAATGTAGAAGGTCTGTCCCCGTTCAGTAGTCAGCTGATCCTCCCCGTTCAGTAGTCAGCTGATCCTCCCCATTCAGTAGTCAGCTGATCCTCTCCCTTCAATACTGATCCTGTCCCCATTCAGTAGTCAGCTGATCCTCCCCGTTCAGTAGTCAGCTGATCCTCTCCCTTCAATACTGATCCTCTCCCTTCAATACTGATCCTGTCCCTTCAATACTGATCCTGTCCCTTCAATACTGATCCTCTCCCTTCAATACTGATCCTCTCCCTTCAATACTGATCCTCTCCCTTCAATACTGACCCTCTCCCTTCAATACTGATCCTGTCCCTTCAATACTGATCCTCTCCCTTCAATACTGATCCTGTCCCTTCAATACTGATCCTCTCCCTTCAATACTGACCCTCTCCCTTCAATACTGACCCTCTCCCTTCAATACTGATCCTGTCCCTTCAATACTGATCCTGTCCCTTCAATACTGATCCTCTCCCTTCAATACTGACCCTCTCCCTTCAATACTGATCCTGTCCCTTCAATACTGATCCTGTCCCTTCAATACTGATCCTCTCCCTTCAATACTGACCCTCTCCCTTCAATACTGATCCTGTCCCTTCAATACTGATCCTCTCCCTTCAATACTGATCCTGTCCCTTCAATATCGTTAATTAACAGAAATAATATTCTGTGCATGAATATACATTCATTTAGAAGTAGCATAGAGTACAATAGTGAATTAGTTGTACTTGTACACTTCCTCAATGTGTGTTTTACAACCCTTGTGCACCTATGTTCTGTGTGTGTGTGGTGTGTGTGGTGTGTGTGTGTGTGTGTGTGTGTGTGTGTGTGTGTGTGTGTGTGTGTGTGTGTGTGTGTGTGTGTGTGTGTGTGTGTGTGTGTGTGTGTGTGTGTGTGTGTGTAGGTATGGGTGAGAGTAACTGTGCGTGGAACAGGAAGTCCCTCCTACACCGAGACACGATGCTGGCAGCAGCTGCTGTCTACCAAGGTGACACACACACACACACACACACACAACCACACAACCACACACACACACACACACACAGACGACTTGTGCCAAAAGTACCGTTAGAACGCTGAATTCCTACCTTTCCGCCTTAATTCCTTTCCTCCCTTCTTTCCTTCTTTCCTCCCTTCCTTCCTTCCTCCCTTCTTTCCTTCCTTCCTCCCTTCCTTCCTCCCTTCCTTCCTTCCTTCCTTCCTGCCTCAGAGATGTACGGGGCCAAGGACGGGTCTGTTCCTGCCACCTTTGAGATCCTCTACATGATTGGCTGGAAGCCCCACGAGTCACAGGTCAGGTGATATACATAAACAGTGCACTGCATAAGTAACGGGACGGTGAAGACAGTGTCTTGTTTTGGTTCTACAGTCCAGAAGTTTGGAGTTGAAATCAAACAATTACTATGAGGTTAAAGTAGAGATTCTCAACTTTTATCAGCCTCCAAATGAATCAAACAGATCCAACCTCTGATCTCGACAGGTCAAACCAGCTAAGAGAGGCTCTGCAAACGTGTCGTTCAGGGACCTGTCAAAGATCGGCCAGCCACAGAACACAGACAAGACATAGAAGAGGGGAGGGGAGGGGAGGGGAGGGGAGGGGAAGAGAAGAGAAGAGAAGAGAAGAGAAGAGAAGAGAAGAGAAGAGAAGAGAAGAGAAGAGAAGAGAAGAGAAGAGAAGAGAAGAGAAGAGAGCTTCTGCAGACAGAAGAATACAAAGAAAATAGCTCACATTGTCATCTGTACAGTAGAGTCCAGATTTTCAATAAATTGATTATTTTGCCTCATCCCTGTTTGATCTGTCTACTGGTGTATTATGCAAAGACATATAATCATATTTCACATTTGATGATGGACTTTGTCTGAGTCTGTATGAAGAGTGTAAGCCTGACAGTGGAAAGTGAAACTAGAGACAGACTTTCCCCCGTCTGAAGGACAACCACATCTTCACTAATAGACACTGTGGTTAGTCACTGAAACAACAACACACAGTTCTCATCCATTACAACATGTCAGCTGTTTACTCAAACACTCAAACTTGTGTCTGTCATGTTTTTATCAAGAATTATACACACACACACACACACACACACTGTGTACACGCACGCACACACACACGTACACACACAGACACACAGACACACACACACAGACAGACAGACACACACACACACACTGTGTACACGCACGTACAAACACACACACGTACACACACAGACACACACAGACACACACACACTGTGTGTGTATGTACGTGTGTGTACACAGTGTGTGTGTGTGTGTGTGTGTGTGTCTGTCTGTCTGTTTGTCTGTGTGTGTCTATGTGTGTACGTGTGTGTGCGTGCGTGTACGTGCGTGTGTGTGTCTGTGTGTGTGGTTGTCTGTGTGTGTACGTGTGTGTGCGTGTGTGTGTGTGTCTGTGTGTGTGTATATCAACAATTACTCACTGTCTGTGTGTGTGTGTGTGTGTGTCTGTGTGTGTGCGTGTGTGTGCGTGTGTGTACGTGCGTGCATGCATGTATTTGCATCCTGAACAGCATGTGTGGTGTACGCCTTCTCAGAATCGTCAGTTCCTCATGTTCTGTAGATGATGAAAGTGTCACTGCAGTTTTACCTCAGTTCACACTGACCGTCACACAGAGAAGACATGTTCCTTTATCTCTCCTTTCTGCTCTTTGGGTGTCTCTGCAATGCCTACGCAGGTAAGAATAGTTATTATTTATTGTGTCCAAAAGTATGAAGATGTTCTGACTCCAGTTGTTGAAGGTCGAGTCACTATCATATTGATGATATTATTGGATAATTATTTGGAGTAAAACCTACAGTATATATTATAGCAGATAAAGCTAACAAAGTTGTCTGGATGTTTTCAGACTTTGAGATTATGATAGTGACTTTTTATTTGTCTTATGACAGACATACCCATCCAGTATGTATTTGAGAGGCAAACAGCTGTTCTGAGGTGTGATCACGCTGTGGAGGGGGAAACAGTGACATGGAGCAGATCTGATTACAATATTAGGAAGACAGTAAACATTCTCACTATTCAAGATGGCAAAGAGACAATAAACATTGATGATCCACAAAGACATTACGGTTCAACAGCTGACAACTCATTGACCATAAGAGGAGTGACATTATCAGACCGTGGGGAGTACCAATGTAATGGGAGACGAATAGTTTTTCTGATTGTGAAGACAAAAGAGCCCCCCAGAGAGAGAGAACACGATGAAGGAGGGAAGATGGACAGAACCACAAGAGTTTCCTCAGCAACTAGTAATGAAAAAGAGATAAAAAAGAAAAAGAAAAAAAAGAAAGGGAAAACGTTTCTGAGAGTGACACCAGACCCTTCACCTGGGAGTGATGACAGAACGAAGCCCCCCAGAGAGAGAGAAGACGGTGAAGAAGAGAAGATGGACAGAACCACAAGAGTTTCCTCTGCAACAGGAAATGAAATAAATAAAAAGGAACCGATTAACACAGATTATTACTGGAAAGTTCCTGTTGGTCTGGTCGTTGGAGCAGGCGCCGTGCTGATGATCATCTTAACCTGGAGATATTATTCTAAAAGTAGAAGTTCTAAAAGAAGAGATGGTGCAGGGGAGGGAGAGGAGTTGGTGGACCCTGTCTATGAAGAGATAAAGGAAGACAGACTGATAGTGGCCCCTAGTGGTCAGAGTGTGTACTACTTGGCTAACACTCCAGTCTTGCAGGGTGATGGTCCACCTATACTTCTTGATCCCCTGTACTCCTCTGTGACGTTTTCACAAACTGGACACAATGATCTGTACCACTTGGCTAAAGCTCCAGAGGTTCTGGGTGAAGGTTCACCTGACCAGGTTGACCCTCTGTACTCCTGTGTGACGCCTCCACTAACTGGACACAGATCTTCAGGAGACAAAGGAGAACGTCGACTCACTGGCCAAGAACCCACAAACCACAGGAAATTACATCACAGCAACGTCTGCTAAATAACGTCCCTCAAAATTTCTAAGTCAAAAAATCTGTTTTTGTGAGTTCTGTCTTTCCCAATTCTAAACCTTTGAATGTGAGACTCGTCCCGCGAAGATGCTTCATTTGAGTCCTGTTGAAATAATGTCAGTTGGATGAAAAAGGAGTCGTTTTAAAATATGTTCCCTGATTGTTAACTTTTTGATAAAAGCACCACATTTGACACAGAGGTAGATGTATGTACCCTGAAACGTTTAAAATATGGAGCAACACAGATTTGACCCCTGGGGGGTGTGGCAGCCATCTTACAAAATGGCCACCAACCCTACCACTATTTTACTAACCTTTCATTTTCAGAAGGACTATTTTGTAATAAATTCACCAAATTCTGCACAGAGGTAGATTTCTGTACCCTGAACAGATTCAGACATGGAGCCAAAACAGTTGTGGCCCCATTTCTACCCACTATGACCATAGTGACGACCAGGGTCATGACCAAGGTCATTTCAGCTCAACTCATCTACTGTCTTTGTTTCTGTGGTACAGAAGATAGGAATAGACCTTCATATATCATCTCTATTTCATGTTGTATGATGGACTGTGTAGTGGGCACCGTAGGCTCTATACAATGCAAGCCTGAAGGATTGAAAGTATATTTTTCTATGTTTATTTTCTAGCGTTACATTGACTAATAATCTGCTTTGCTTCGGTTCTATTAATACATGAATGACTATAAAGGTTCGGAGTGTGGAGAATGCCCTCTGTCA
>NC_139672.1:17456239-17493739 GCF_951799395.1 Argentina silus | reverse complement strand
AGCCTGTGTCTATGGTCCCAACCGAGCCCCCCAGAGAGAGAGAACCAACCACACCAGGAAGTGATGCAGGAGAGATTGAGAGAGACAAGCCTGTGTCTATGGTCCCAACCGAGCCCCCCAGAGAGGGAGAACACGATGAAGGAGGGAAGATGGACAGAACCACCAGAGTTTCCTCAGCAACAGGAAATGGAAGAGGAGAAGAGACAGGAAGTCCCACAGACCACTGGAAAGTGCGTGTTGGTCTGGTGAGTAGTTTTGGGGTTGTTGTGTTCATCATCATCTTCACAGTGAGACATTGGTCCCAGAGAAGACATGCAGCTACGGCCCCAACCACCACTGAAGACACTGGGGTCACAACCGCCGTCTAAAACCCCCTTTTGTTTTAAGTTCTATTTGCTTTGATTCGTTTATATTAGAATTTGTATTAATTTTTGTTTCATTTTATTGTGTCATAAGTGTGGCAAATTCCCCCAATCAGCTCTTTGTGTGTTTATGCATGACATATAATTGACACTATCAAATTGATGATATTATTGGATAATCTTACAAAATGGCCACCAACCCAACCACTATTTTACTAACCTTTCATTTTCAGAAGGACTATTTTGTAATAGATTCACCAAATTCTGCACAGAGGTAGATTTCTGTACCCTGAACGGATTCAGACATGGAGCCAAAACAGTTGTGGCCCCATTTCTACCCACTATGACCCCATAGTGACGACCAGGGTCATGACCAAGGTCATTTCAGCTCAACTCATCTACTGTCTTTGTTTCTGTGGTACAGAAGATAGGAATAGACCTTCATATATCATCTCTATTTCATGTTGTATGATGGACTGTGTAGTGGGCACCGTAGGCTCTATACAATGCAAGCCTGAAGGATTGAAAGTATATTTTTCTATGTTTATTTTCTAGCGTTACATTGACTAATAATCTGTTTTGCTTCGGTTCTATGAATACATAAATGACTATAAAGGTTCGGAATGTGGAGAATGCCCTCTGTCAGCTGTCTGTGTGTTTATGTAATGATAATCTCCATCATATGTTGGATGATGGGCTGTAACATGTACTAATGTGTACAATGTATGTGTGGAAGCCTGGAAGTCAAATGAAAATAAAGACAGAGGATCTCTCCACCTGTAGCATCTCTTCCTCACCGCTGGCTGTTGTGGTCAATAGTTAAAGTAGATCATCACACCAACGCAAGGGAGTGTGTGTGTGTGTGTGTGTGTGTGTGTGTGTGTGTGTGTGTCTGTGTCTGTGTCTGTGTGTGTGTGTGTGTGTGTGTGTGTGTGTGTGTGTGTCTGTGTCTGTGTGTGTGTGTGTGTGTGTGTGTGTGTGTGTGTGTGTGTGTGTGTGTGTGTGTCTGTGTCTGTGTCTGTGTCTGTGTCTGTGTCTGTGTCTGTGTGTGTGTGTGTGTGTGTGTGTGTACAGTGTGTGTGTGCACATCATGAACAGCATGTGTGGTGGACGCCTTCTCAGAATCGTCAGTTCCTCATGTTCTGTAGATGATGAAAGTGTCACCGCAGTTTTACCTCAGTTCACACTGACCGTCACACAGAGAAGACATGTTCCTTTATCTCTCCTTTCTGCTCTTTGGGTGTCTCTGCAATGCCTACGCAGGTAAGAATAGTTATTATTTATTGTGTCCAAAAGTATGAAGATGTTCTGACTCCAGTTGTTGAAGGTCGAGTCACTATCATATTGATGATATTATTGGATAATTATTTGGAGTAAAATCTACAGTATATAATATTATATATAAAGATAACAAAGTTGTCTGGATGTTTTCAGACTTTGAGATGATGATAGTGACTTTTTATTTGTCTTATGACAGAGATAACCAACCAGACTATATTTGAGAGGCAAACAGCTGTTCTGAGGTGTGATCACGCTGTGGAGGGGGAAACAGTGACATGGAGCAGATCTGATTACAATATTAGGAAGACAGTAAACATTCTCACTATTCAAGATGGCAAAGAGACAATAAACATTGATGATCCACAAAGACGTTACGGTTCAACAGCTGACAACTCATTGACCATAAGAGGAGTGACATTATCAGACCGTGGGGAGTACCAATGTAATGGGAGACGAATAGTTTTTCTGATTGTGAAAACAAAAGAGCCCCCCAGAGAGAGAGAACACGATGAAGTAGGGAAGATGGACAGATATACAGATTATTACTGGAAAGTTCCTGTTGGTCTGGTCGTTGGAGCAGGCGCCATGCTGATGAGCATCTTAACCTGGAGATATTGTTCTAAAAGAAGAGATGGTGCAGGGGAGGGAGAGGAGTTGGTGGACCCTGTCTATGAAGAGATAAAGGAAGACAGACTGATAGTGGCCCCTAGTGGTCAGAGTGTGTACTACTTGGCTAACGCTCCAGTCTTGCAGGGTGATGGTCCACCTATACTTCTTGATCCCCTGTACTCCTCTGTGACGTTTTCACAAACTGGACACAATGATCTGTACCACTTGGCTAAAGCTCCAGAGGTTCTGGGTGAAGGTTCACCTGACCAGGTTGACCCTCTGTACTCCTGTGTGACGCCTCCACTCACTGGACACAGCGATCTTCAGGAGACAAAGGAGAACGTCGACTCACTGGCCAAGAACCCACAAACCACAGGAAATGACAACACAGCATCATCTGCTAAATAATGTCATTTGGATGAAAAAGGAAGATCATGTTGCTGTTGCTGATTCCTCTCTTAGATTCATGTAACATCTTTGAAATTGTATATTTTCATACTATATTAAACATTATGTGCGCTGGTGCTGGTAATACATTGTTATGTGTTCATAGATTCATTCAATATTAGATTCAACGAGATGAGTGGTTTGGCTGTGTGTGTGTGTGTGTGTGTGTGTGTTTTTTGTGTGTGTGTGCGTGTGCCACATCCGCAAATGTCAGATCCGCCCTTCTCAGAATCGTCAGTTCCTCATGTTCTGTAGATGATGAAAGTGTCACTGCAGTTTTACCTCAGTTCACACTGACCGTAACACAGAGAAGACATGTTCCTTTATCTCTCCTTTCTGCTCTTTGGGTGTCTCTGCAATGCCTACGCAGGTAAGTGCATATTAATTGTGTCCAAACGTTATGCATTTTTTGTTTAAGAAGTTATAACTAGGAGTTTAAGTAATGACAGTATTCAGTCAGTATTGGAGGAATCTACAACTATATACATTCAAAACAGTTTCCTGGATGTTTCCAAATGTTTGATTGATGGTTGCTCTTTGTTTATGTCTTATGACAGAGCTGACTGTGACTGTAGCTGAGGAACTAACAGCTACCCTGAGGTGCGGTCACGCTGTGGGCGGTAGCACGACCTGGAGCAGGCTCATCGATGGAGAAAGAGTTGACCTTCTCACTATTCAAGATGGAGTTCACATAAGACACGTGGATGATCCCCAACAACGTTACGGTTCACTCGCTGACAGTTCTCTGGTCATAACAGGAGTGACAGACACAGACACCGGGGAGTACCTCTGCAATGGAAGACCAATGGGACAGCTGACTTTGACAACAGAGACAGAAGAAACGGTCCCGACCATGACTGAGACTATGGTCCCAGCCCACCCTGAGAAAGACAGCCCTACCACATATAACTCTATGGTCCCAGCCCACCCTGAGAAAGACAGCCCTACCACATATAACTCTATGGTCCCAGCCCACCCTGAGAAAGACAGCTCTACCACATATAACTCTATGGTCCCAGCCCACCCTGAGAAAGACAGCCCTACCACATATAACTCTATGGTCCCAGCCCACCCTGAGAAAGACAGCCCTACCACATATAACTCTATGGTCCCAGCGCAGCCCAACATACCCAGGAATAAAAACAAGAGAGGGAAGAGAGACAGCAATGAGGAAGACGAGGAAGAAGACGACGAGGAAGAAGACGACGAGGAAGAAGACGCCCGTGGAGGCAAAGACGACCGCAAAGACAAAGACGACCGCAAAGACAAAGACAAAGGCAAAGGCAAAGACAAAGACAAAGACAAAGACAAAGACAAAGGCAAAGACGACCGCAAAGACAAAGACAAAGACGACCGCAAAGACAAAGACAAAGACAAAGGCAAAGGCAAAGACAAAGACAAAGACAAAGACAAAGACGACCGCAAAGACAAAGACAAAGACGACCGCAAAGACAAAGACAAAGACGACCGCAAAGATAAAGACAAAGACGACCGCAAAGACAAAGACAAAGACAAAGGCAAAGACAAAGACAAAGGCAAAGACGACCGCAAAGACAAAGACGACCGCAAAGACAAAGACAAAGACGACCGCAAAGACAAAGACAAAGACGACCGCAAAGACAAAGACAAAGACGACCGCAAAGACAAAGACAAAGTAGACCGCGAAGACAAAGACAAAGTAGGCCGCGAAGACAAAGACAAAGTAGACCGCGAAGACAAAGAGGATCCCGGAGGCAAAGACGAGAAAGACAAAGAGATGATGGACAGAACTACAACCAAAGTTCCCATTTCAACTGGTAACAAAGGCAAAGAGAAGATGGACAGAACTACAATCAAAGTTCCCATTTCAACTGGTAACGAAGGCAAAGAGATGATGGACATAACTACAACCAAAGTTCCCATTTCAACTGGTAATGAAGGCAAAGAGATGATGGACAGAACTACAACCAAAGTTCCCATTTCAACTGGTAATGAAGGCAAAGAGATGATGGACAGAACTACAACCAAAGTTCCCATTTCAACTGGTAACGAACAAGCAAAAGCTAATAGAGCTGACTGGAAAGTTCCTGTCTGTATTGTCGTTGCAGGAGTGTCCGTGATGATGATCATCGTGCTGATAAAGTATTGCTCAAAAAGGAGAAGTTCTAAAATAAGCGATCATGCAGTAGATGAAGAGAAAGTGGTCAACCCTGTTTATGAGGAGATAAAGGATGACGCGGTCGTGGGTCCGAGCCCTACGACTGTCTACTCCATGGTTACCGCTTAAATCACCAACCGCCAAAGAGTTCCGGAACCCTCACCACCCAGAGTTCCAAGTGTTCTATGTGGTGTTTACCTAGCAACAACACTCTGATTGGCTACAAAAATGAAGCATCAGGATTTAGGAAAAAGCTTCTTTTTTTTTTTTTTTTTGACTCAAACCCAAACCCTTGGCACTAAACGAGTTAAGACCCGGACCACAACTATCAGAAAACCGATAAAAACGTATACCTATGAAATCACTATCCGATTTGATCCGTGGAATTCTGGAGCGACTTTTGAAATAACCTACCAACTGAACATTACAACCCAGCAACTCAATATGAAACGTTTTTTTTCTAATTGTCCGAACGAATGAACGGACGGTGGAAAGTTAAACTCCTTCGAACTTTTTTGGTCCGTAAAGAATTGCCAGAACACATGAAACGGACACGGACAGACCCTCGTCTCCGCTGTCAGTCAACGGATGACTCCCAGAGAGAAACCATGGGCTCAATCCGTAGTTAATGGACAGCATAGTTGGATAGCATAATAATGGTTAGCATAGTTGGATAGCATAATAATGGATAGCATAGTTGGATAGCATAATAATGGACAGCATAGTTGGATAGCATAATAATGGATAGCATAGTTGGATAGCATAATAATGGACAGCATAGTTTGGTGTCAGGGAAGGCTGTTGGCGGTATAAATCAGAGGACGGGCTCATTGTAATGGGATGAGGAATAGTGACAGTGAGCCTGTCCTCTGATGTCTCCCTCCTCCAGCCTCCCTGAGGCCCGGGGCCCAATATTGTTCCTCTGAAGTTTCAGCACTTCTTTTTGTGAGTTGTGTTTCGCCTCATTCTCTACCATTCAATGTTCATCTGGTAACTCCTGTTGAAATACGTCAGTTGGATGCAGAAGAAAGGGAACGGCAGAGCTATTTTATTCATCTTTATTCATTATTATACAACTTTTAAACTATTTAAAAATATATACTGTTGTCAGTAGATTAATTCAGTAGATTAAAGTAAACATGCTATGGCTTTGTTTCTTGGCTTTCTGTCATTTAGTTAATATCTCTGTGAAGGATTATCTCCCCTACAGAGACATTCTTTTAACAAACTACTTTATTGTATTTTTGGATTAAACATGTGACATGTATTTAATATCAGATCAGTTGTTTGTCATTCACCAATACTCCACATAATCTGAACTGGTTATCAATTGCATCCCTGAAATTATTATTATTAATATTATTATTTGCTCCTGTGAGCTAATTGGCTAGACCCTTAGAATAAAACACACATTAATGCAGTCAAAGTTTATTGCTGGAGTTTTATCACATTTATTGAGTGTGTAAATGCATAAGATACAACTTCAATGTAATAATCCATTTTGATAAGTTGGTGGCTGTACATAATTTTGCAGTTTTTATACAAGACATAAATACAAATACTGTACACAAATGAACTGTTATGCAAATCAAACGTTTCCATCCTCTTCTCAACATTACGTTTGTGTTCTAGAAATAATATTCCAAAGAAAAGTTTACGATTCTTATGTTTACCAATTTACCATCCTTAAAGTCACATCAGAGTATGCCTCAACATCGACAGTGGGCCTTTTATTTAGAAATAAAAAATACAAAAAATAATAGCATTTTTCAAAGCAAACCATCTGAAAGAAAATCAACACAAGCCGTGAAAATGGACAATCCCTTTTATGACATTCAATGTCATTCTTTTACATTGCGTGTATACAAGCAAGCGTTTAATGTAGAAAACTATGTGCATTAACATACATAAGAAATATACATTCTATGTATACAGCATGGCTTACAAAGAGTAGTGATTATTTGTGAGTTATTGGCTGTTAAGTCAATGCCAAAATGTCCCTAAGATAAAATTAAAGTGTGTTACAAACAAAAAAAACTAACAAACAAAATACAGTGAGTATACATTCAGTGCCAAACTACTTTCATGTTTTTTTACACCAACACAAATTTTGATGTGAAAGTTTATTCATATTGCCTAATCTTACTCCCTCCCTTGTGTTTTTTTTTTTTTTTTGCAAATCTGGTCCAGTGCACTGTGTTTGACATTGACAACACATAGAAATGTTTACTTACAACATATTAGCACCTATTTACAATCATAATTCATAGTTCATACCAGAGCCCTACAGTTTGGCAAACCACCCTCCATCTTGTCAACAAGTGTTCCATTTCCAGAACATTCTAATGTGCATTCTAATGAATGCAATGGTGATGGAACCCTTGGTGCCAAAATGGCACCCAGGAACATTCTGACTGACAGACAAGAGTTAGTGGCTCTGGTTTCTACCCTTTGGAATCAGCAGCTGTAGTTTCTTATTAGTGTTAAAGGTGGAAGACGTGAGGCTAGCTGGAGGCTACACTGTTAGCGATGTTCAACAGTAGGAGGAACCAGTAGGCCAGGGGAGGCTGGTGGAGGTAGAAATCAGAGGACGGGCTCATTGTAATGCATGGAACAGAATAGGGAATGGTATCAAACACCCGTGTTTTAAATCATTCTTCAGTCCTTGCATTATAATGAGCACGTCCTCCGATTTCTACCTCCACCAGCCTCCCCTGTAGTAGGCACATAAAAAAAACTGCCTCGACCCAAAGAACAGTAGTGTATACTCTGTAGTTACTATCTCAGAGTATCTAGATACTGTTTTACCATTTAGTGAAAATACTCCAATCTGTAAAAATGCCCTGTGTGAATTAATTTCACATTCCTTATTTTACAGCGCAATCGAGCATTACGCTGTCGTCAATGCTAACATAATTATTATTTTTTTTTTTTACAGAACGAGCTAGAGTACTGTAGCATTAGGATTAAATATCATAAATCAGTATTGTACTCAAAACTACATCTCCCATGACCGCTAGAAGCATTAAATGTACCATTGCAACACCAATGACGGAGTGGCTGATGTCATAAGACTCCCTTCAGAGAAGTCTGTGTGTGTGTGTGTGTGTGAGAGAGAGAGGCACAGAGAGAGAGAGAGAAAGAAGAGGGGTGTCGTCTTTTTCATTACAATAATTAATTTGAAGGATTCAGCTCAGCCATTTCCAGATCTATCAGGCAGGACACGGAATGAGTGTTGGGAGAGGAAGCAGCGTCGACCTCTGACCTCCAGTAGGGTTGAATGCTCCTCAGTGTTCTACAGCTAAGGTCTAGTCCTGAGACTGACACCAGCAGGGAAGGCACCACCACCCGTCGGCTGTGTTCCAGGTCACCTGGCATGGCAGCCGTGCTGCACAGCGGACCAGATCTCACAACATCTGGAGACATGGTTCCCACCTCAGAAACCCCATCCATAGATAACAGAAATCTACTGTGCTGCGCTGTGCAGCATGACTGCAATGTTAGCGACCTGGAACACCGCCATATTGTTTTTTCAGGGTCAACAACCGCCACTCCTCCAAAACCGCCCGCCGTCGGACCTGGAACACCACCATGTCCGAGGCCCGCTGTCGGCGTTCGGACTGTCGGGGGTCAGCCGGTCCCGTGGCTGCTGTAGTCGAAGACGCCCTTCTTGAAGAACGGGGAGAAGTCGCAGACGGCGTGCTTGGAGAGGTGCGCCCCGCCCGGGGAGTCTGTGCGCAGGGGCGACCCCGAGGACGATGACATCATCACCCGGAAGAAGTTCTTCAGGTACCTCTGGAGGAGCGACAGGTGGGCAGGTGAGAGTGAGAGAGGAGAAACCACTGTAAGATGATAGATACTGTATATAGATGTATATATAGATGTATATATAGATGTATACAGCCAGATGGCTAAAGTAGCATCAACACATTGGTAGTGAGAAGATGAGTTCTCCCTCTTCAATGTAGGGTGTCTAGTGAGGCGCTATATAAATGCAATTAACTGTTGTCGTTGTTGTTATTAACCCACCCACCTCTAGGTGACTCCGCCTCTCAGCGACCATTCTCTCATCTCGGTTTCCAAACAGTTTCTTGGGGGGAAACTCGAGGGCTGCCAGCTGGAATGGAAGGAAACTGTCTGTTACAAACATCAGCACACACACAAAGTAATCGTATAAGCATATATAGATATATATATATGTGTGTGTGTGTCTGTGTGTTTTGAACAAACACCTCTGGATATTTGATCTTGAGGGATTTGTGCAGCTCTCTGAAGCGGCTGTATCGCCTGAACACCGTCCACGTCTCATCCAACACTGTTATCTGAGGAGAGAGGAGAGGAATACTGAGGGAAACTCATGGAATACTAAAGGAGAACAACATCCAAGCATGAGACAATATCATTTTATTGCGTAAACAGACATTTAACGTAGTGTACTGACTGTAGAATAATTTGCTAAACACAGAAAAATACAGACATCCCTCTCAGGACTAGGGCAGAGATCAACCCAGAGGAGGCTGGTGGAGGTAGAAATCAAAACACACGTGTTTGACACCATCCATCACCCCTGCATTACAATGAGCCTGTCTTCTGACTTCTACCTCCCCTGATGGACGGCAAGAAAACGACACACACACACACACACACACGGAAAAACTGACGCTGACCTTGACTTCAAACTCAAAGTGTTCGTCTTTCCCCTGGCCTCGGAGGACGTAGCGAGGAATGCTAATCCTGACGGGGTCATGCAGGCAGTCTGACTGGCTACCCAAGGGGACGGACACCACACGCTGCTGGAGAAGGGGGGGTAGATGGAGAGAGAGAGAAGGGAAAAGATGGAGAGAGAGCGAGATGGAAGGAGAGAGAGAGAGAAGATGGAGAGGGAGAGATGGAAGGAGAGGTGTCGCCTTATTGATTTAAGGAACAATAATTAATTGGATAGATCCAGCCCAAGCAATAATCATAACATAACTTTAAAGACAGGCTAGGAGAAACCAGGCAACACAATCCAATCAGTTTATACAAATTACAATCTTTATTTATTCATCCTTATTCCTCCAAATGACAGACAGACAAAATTGCACATCAGACAACTTCCTCCTCCATTTACAGTAATTTGCACATCATTGACATTCCAAAACGCTAAACATCAGTATTGCACTACATTACCTCATTGAGCACAAACGCCAACCCCACAATCAAACAAAAAACGTTTCCATTGGTAAAAGGTGCAATTAGTTAAATTAAACCACCACCAAGAACATGCTGGAACTGGCCCATGTCACAGATGGTGCAGCTCTGGGAATATCCATTCAATACTGACATATTCCTGTTCAGGAATAGAGTACAATAGAAATGAAAGCGCTGTTATCAATGACGGGGCACAATACAGGCTAGTTGAGTGGTGGATGATGTTTTCAGGTGAAAATCAAGGATTGGTCACCTGGTAAAGTTATACCATAGGAATTTGTTGTGTGTAAAAAAAAAAATAATAAAAAAAAAAAGTAGGGTTAAAAACAACATACAGTACAGAACATTCTAGGTGTTGGTTCTTTAAAAACAATTAGCAATGGTACATTAGCTTAAATCAACTCTGGAATAGAATCTCTGACCGAGTAAAAATGAATGTGACTAAACACACTTGGATGTAATGGGCAATACTGTGTTGAATAAAGTCTTTTAGCACCTGCAGGTAAACATGGAACAGGCTCTTACTACGAAACAAAACCGTCCAAAACAAATCCTAATCAGATTGACAGATGTTTAATCAGGACAGCAGCCTCTGAGGCGCAACCAAACATCAGCTTCCAGGACTCAGCCAGCGGCCTGCTAACATCAGGGAGGAGTCGGGCATCCTCAGCGACGGGACCTGGAACCTTCTCAGCCCGGCCGAACACGACGTCCACGACCACGCAGACCTCGATGTGCCTCACCAGCACGCACCGGACGTCGGAGCGTCGACGCAGTCCCACGTCCTGGAAACGGGGCTGGGCGGGCGCCACGCTGGAGCCTCTGGGAGCCAGGTGGAACACTCCGTCCTCACGGAGGAGGCCCAAGTGGGTGTCCGTGAGGAGGAACTGGTAGAGGGCGTTGGCGTCATCATCCACCGCCGCCACCATCTTGACGCTGGTGTAGAGGAGGAGCTGTACGTTGGCCAGGGAGGGCTTGGGGCGCCCCTCCATGTTGCCGTGTAAGATGTAGATGAGGTCGGCGAGGCTCTTCTGGAAGTTGGAGGTGAGGCGGAGGCCTCCGTCCGTGATGAGGTCAGGGACGTGGGACCTCCAGTCCAGAGAGAGACGGGCGAGGTCGTCCCAGAGTAGGGGATGGGACCCAGACACGGAGCCGGAGCCAGACCCATCCAGGTCCTGTGCAGGGTCCAGGACCTTCACTAGGGACCGGCATAGTTCCTGAGTGAGCTCTTTACTGTGAGTGAATACAGCCAAGATGGCGTCCTCCGTCGGGCTGATGAGACGTAGATGCTGCCCTGCCAGGCTGACCTGGATCTCCGTGATGTCCGGGAGGCAGAGGTGGTGGAGGACAGCGAGAGCCTGATGGTTGTTCTGAGAGTCAATATCAGCTGTGATAGCATACAGGTCATTTTCAAATAAAAGCAGGCAGCTTGGTTGTGGAGTAGGATATCTGATATTGGCAACTCTTAACCAGTAGATCGCTAAAAGCTGATTGGAGGTAGAAGAGGTTTGGGGCAACTTGGAGTGTAAATGACGGAGCATTTCCTGGGGAGGAAGAGATTTTAATTCTGAAAGGCACGTCGGAAACTCCACAAGCCTCTGGTGAAACACCGCAGCATTCCTGTTTTTGGATGAGGTCACAGATCCCTCCGGGCATTCAGAAATTCCCGGAATTCCGGACGCATTGCCCTGCTCCTCATCATCCACGACATTCCCGGTCGATCTAGCAAAACGAACTCTCTTCGGTTTGGGGAGCGGTTTGGGGAGCGGTTTGGGGAGGGGTATCAAGGAGGATTTAATGGGTTCTGGGGGAGCTTCAAGCTGTTTTCGCTGACCATATAGGAGCTCAATGGGCACGTAGCGAGACAAGCTGGTCAAACTCTGGTTGGGGTCTCCTCCCGTTCTGACGTGGTGGATGATCTCCCTTGTGCTCTGCAGACATCGTCCGGCGTCCTTGTAAACCCCGGACAGTTTCCCAGCCAAGTACCCCAGAGCATAACTCGGGTTCACTCCCAGATTCTGGGCTAGTAGATCCGGTTCGGAAGTTACCGGATCCTTCTGCATCATGCGATTGAAGACGTCTTTGGAGAACAAGTTGGCGCCAAAGTAGCCAACATTGGGTTTGACAACTGGGGTGGGATCGTTTGAGCTTCGTTTAAACATGGAGGTTTCAGCATCTGTTTCTGGGTTGTCCTCTTGGTCTTTGGGTTCCTCTACAGAGTGTAAATGTGAGAGTCTGTTCGACATTACGGTTTCTGTGCACTGAGATGAACCGTGTTGCCTTTGGTTCTTCTTACGTGTGTTATCATCAGCAGCATTGAGGCTCATGACAGTTGTAGACTTGTATTCCCAGTCCGTGGTCCCAAAGTCACAGTAAACCTTCTCCCCAAAGTCACAGTAAACCTTCTCCCCCTCAGCTTGGTACGGCTCTTCACCGTGTACCTGCACTCCCATCATCTTCTCCTTCTTCTCATTCTCCTCCTTCTCTTTCTCTTCTTCTCTGGAAGACACTCTCTCCGTTTCCACCAAGGCTTTGGAGGCCATATCTGGATTGTTTGGTTCATCTGAAACATAACAGTTAGCTGGTTGTCTCTCCTCCTCTTCTCTGGAAGACATTCTCTCCTTCTCTCTCTCCTCTTCTTCCGAGATGTTGCTTGCCTTTTCTGGACAGCTGAGCCCATATAACACAGAGTGGTCTTTTGTCTTCTCCTCTATGCAAATGATTTTCTCCTTCAACACAACCTTTTCCCTTCCTGGAAAATTTGGTGTATCTGAAACATAATGGTTAGCTGGTTTCCTCTCCTTTAAACTCTCTCTGTGAGACTCAGTTTCTACCAAGGCTTGGCTTTCCTTTGCTGCATCTAAAACATGACGGTTAGCGTGGCTTTCCTTCCCTTGATAGTGTGGTCCATCTGAAACATGCTCCGCCCCCTTTTCTCCACAACACATTCTCTCGTTTTCAACAAAGCCTTTTCTCTCTGAACATCCTAGGCCATCTAGGTGGTAATCTGTCCACAAGGCTTTAGCTCCACTCTCTGTACAGCCCGGTTCATCCCGCTCTTCTCTCTCCTGTTCTTCTGAACTGGTTGTGTTCATCTGTCGCCCGGGCACGTACAGGACAGTACGCCACACCAAGGGAGTGGCGTCTCTCTGTGTGGACAAGGGGAGGAATCCATGACTATGACTTCAAATAGGAGATCAGGTCTCTTTGAGTTATACTGCAGTCATTCAGAGTTACGGTCAATTCTCACCCTTGCAAGGCTCTAAGAATTAAGAGTTCCTCCTCCACCAAGTGTGCAAAGTGACAGAGTGATTGGAATAAGACAACAATGAGAAAGATTACAGTTAAAAAGAGAATTAAAGTCAATTAAAGGTATAATTATCGTACATGCATACACAAACAGACAAATGCACAGACACACTTTCAAAAAGTAACCATCCATCACTATGCAATTGCTACCTTACTATGTAACATGTTGATATAATGGTATTACTGGGTAATTACAGTCTTATTAGACTGGTAGGTAATCCAGAATCTTAGTCAATTATACTAAAGCCTGGTCATTGTTATGTGAAATATCGACTACTCGTAAACTCAAACAATAAATGCTAAAATGTTGAAACATCCCCCCGCTAGTAAATCACTCAATTTCAATATGTTGGTAAAGTGATTGCATCATTACCATGACAACGAAAACAAGCTATCTGGAGACAAGCAAAGCTATTTTTGGGTGGAAATTCTATAGGACACTACTTTGTTGAGTGTGATTATATTGTAATTTCATAAGACTAATAACTAATAACTCTGCATAATAAACACTGTCATTAAACTATTTCATATTGGTGGGTGTATACTTGTGTCTCCAAAACAGCGAGTGACAGTCACTTAACCGTCTTACTGAGATTGTTGGGATGTTTCCATATGAACAAAACACAGCGTTTTTCTGATGTAGTTTGTTGTTCGTAGAGATGCAGCATGGTGTGATTGCCATATTCTCAAGTGTCACAATTTCCTGCTGGTGAGTACCGTTGTTTCCCCAGACTCGACCCTTACCTCATATTTCAGTTTCCTCGGATTGACGTGGCCCAGCGGCTTGGTGTCATCATCCTGGAATGAAGAAGACCAAAACCGTTATTAGCAAAGAATCTCATGGCTGGAATGTAGACGCTGCAAGCAGACAAGCAGTTCCGTTCTCACAGAGAGAAATACGAGGGGAAAGATTTTAAATTAAATAAAAAACAAAAATCAGGTGATGTCATCTTTGGGAGGGAAAACAACAACAACATCATAGTGAACATGCTAAAACTAAGGAGAGATGGAGAGAAGAGGCCCCGTTTGATTGGTCTACTCTCCACCGCTATGGGAATTGTGGGAAACGCATGCAGATTACAGTCCATTCAGATTATAATCCCTGGTGTATCGCCTGTGGTAAAGCATGATATATTGAGCATGACCCATCTGTCTGTGACATCATCAACATGCTCCAAATTAAGGAGCAGTGAAGGCCCCGTCTGATTGGTCATTTTCACCCCCCACAGGGAATAACAGTAAATGCATGCAGATTACAGTGCTTTCAGATTGTAATCCCTGGTGTGTGGAGGCAGAGGAGGGCCACACGGGGCCAGGCCTGGGCTTACCTCATCTGTTAATCTAACAGAGCTAGATTCACTAACATCATCCTCCTCGTCCTCCTGTTGGATCAACAACATCAGTCCTGATGTTATTTCTACCTTTATTATATCCACAGTATCTGTACCACATGGGTGGGCAGTGGGTGTGTGGGTGTGTGTGTTGCGAGTGTGTGTGTGTTGCGAGTGTGTGTGGGTGGGCTATGATGTTAGGGGTCAATATTGTAGTCATTTTATAAAAGCCAAGGTTCCTAATCATACTCTATAAAGGCTTTATAACACATAACGCTGTGAAGAAATGCTCTTCATGAGTATATACATAAAGGAACCATGTGTGTGTGTGTGTGTGTTACTCACCTTGAGCGAATCAGAGGACAGGGAGAGCTTGATGTTATGGTCACCGTTGAGGAGGTTCAGTTTCTGCAGCCTTCTCTGGACCTCCTCCTCGATGTACGCATTTATCCTGGCGAGGAAAGGTCATACAGGGGTCAAAACACCTCAAATACACTGGAAAATCAACAACGGCCAGGTCAGGAGCTGTGTCGCAAAATCATGTGTAAACCTCATCTTCATCATCATCATTGTCGTCATCACCACCACCACCATCATCATCATCATCATGTGGTAGTAAGGACCGAAACAGTATTTCAAACTCTTCCATATTTGGAATGGAATGTAGTGTTTTGATGATGATGATGATGATGATGATGCTGCAGGTGTGGCCTACCTGTCGTCGGGGAGGGGCAGCAGCGTGGGGAGGTTGGGCAGGGGGCTGACAGGAGAGCTGTTGAGGCTGGTCTTGTCCTCTCCACTCACAGACGTCGTCCTGCTGCCCCCCTCTCCCTCACTGATCCTCCGCTTCAGCTTCTGGATCTCATGCTCCAACCTGGGGGGAACACACCAGGGGCCCCTCCTGATCAGTGTGTGAGCCCTGACCCCTCCTGAACAGCATGTGTGTGTGAGCCCTGATCCCTCCTGAACAGCATGTGTGTGTGTGTGTGAGCCCTGATCCCTCCTGAACAGCAAATGTGTGTGTGTGTGAGCGCTGACCCCTCCTGAACAGCATGTGTGTGTGTGTGTGAGCCCTGATCCCTCCTGAACAGCAAATGTGTGTGTGTGTGAGCGCTGACCCCTCCTGAACAGCATGTGTGTGTGTGTGTGTGTGTGTGTGTGAGCGCTGACCCCTCCTTAACAGCATGTGTGTGTGAGCCCTAAGCCCTCCTGATCACAAAGTGTGTGTGTACGCACTGACCTCTTCTGATCAAGCTCTGGCCCCGCCCTCGAGCCTCCTCCTCCTCCTCCTCCTCCCCCTCCTCTAGCGTGCTCCTCCCCGTCGGGGGCGTCCCCGGACACGCTGCGTCTCAGAGCCGAGTGTCTCCTCTCCAGCCGGGCCACGGCCTGCTCCAACGCCTCCCTCTGCTGCTTCTCCCGCGCCTCCAGGATCTCCTTCTCCTTCCTCCGAACCTTCTCCTCCTGACGCGCCACGTTGGCCGTGAACTCATACGTCTCCTGCAGGAGGAGGGGAGGAGGCAGGGGGAGAGGAGAGAGAGGGGGGGGGGGGAGAGGAGAGGAGGAGAGGAGCGGAGAGGAGCAGAGAGGAGAGAGAAATAAAATTATGTGCAGCTGTCCCATTGAAAAAGTTTGGTTACGCAATGTGTCTTTGTCCTTGAAATGTGTCTACTATCAGAGAGAATCGCTACAGGAAGTCACCATATCAAAACAATCACAAGGCATTCTGCTGAAGGTAAAAATCTATGAATTTTCACTTTGGTGATGTCTGTTCCTCCGACCGTCTGTTCCTCCCTCCCTCACCTGTAGCTGCTGCAGTTGTTCAGCACTGGTGCAGTGTAAGGCCAGCTTCTCCTCCTTCTCCTCCAGCTCCTTCTCCACCTGGTACAGAGTCTTATCCAGGCCCGGTGGACCCTCGCCCCCGGTCCCGCCCCCGCCCCCCCGGCCCAGCAGCTCCAGGGCCCTCTGCCTCTCGTCCAGCAGGGCGGGCAGGTGGACCCGGGCCAGGGTGTCTAGCTGTCGCTCTTTGGCCAGCAGGCGCTGTTCTGCCAGCCTGACCCGCTGCTCGTCCTGGGCCAGCGCCGAGGCGTCCTGTGCCCCGCGCTCCCGGCTCTCCCTCAGCTGCCGCTGGCGCTCCGTGTGGGTCAGGACCAGCAGCGCCAGGGCGGCCCGCTCAGACGACACCTACAGTCACACACAACTTTATTGACACCTACAGTCAAACAATACATACACACACTATTTACCACCGGAAGCTGTATGTATTTAAAGTGCATTTGACGTTGTGGAGCCGTTCATACATCAACATTTGAATAGAAAAAAGATTGGAAAAAAAGATACAATAAATAAAGGAAAGATTAAATAAATGAAGTTGAGATAAAAACAGAAAGATAAGAGGGTTATAGTTAGGGTGAGAGTTAGGGTCAGAGTTAGGGTCAGGGTCAGAGTTAGGGTCAGAGTTAGGGTGAGAGTTAAGAGTTAGGGTCAGAGTTAGGGTCAGGGTCAGAGTTAGGGTCAGGGTCAGAGTTAGGGTGAGAGTTAAGAGTTAGGGTCAGAGTTAGGGTCAGAGTTAGGAGGGGAGTAGATCAGCTGGCCTACCTCTCTCTCCAGACGCTCCTTCTGCTGGAGGAGCCCGTCCTCCAGAACCCCCAGCTCCTCCACCTGGGTGCTCTTGAACTCCACGTAGCGGGCCTGGGCCGCACGCGCCTCCTCCCCGCCTCCCTCACTCCCCCCCCCCGCCTCCGTCCGGGCGGCGCCGGCCTCCTTGGCCCGGAGCAACGCCTCCCGGATCTCGGCCAGCGCCCGCCTCTCCTCGCCCAGGCGCCGGGCGTCGTCGGGGGTGAGCAGCGCCCCGGCCGCCTCGTGTCGTTCCCTCAGCTGTTCCTCCAGGCGCCCCACCAGGCTCAGCTGTTCCCGCTCCCGTTCCTCCAGGCTCCGGCGCTCTGCGCCCGCGCGCACCGCCTGCTCCTCGCGCTCCCACTTGAGGCGCTCCAGCTCCCGGTAGATCTCCGTCTGCTCCGACGCCTCCTTCTCCCGCCGCGCCTCCTGGTTCTGCGCCTCCTCCTTCTGCGCCTCCTCCTCATCTTCCTCCGCCGCCTGCTGCTGTTTCTTCTTCTGCTGCCTAAGAGAGGAACGCACACCGTTAAGGAACACACACCGTAGAGGAACACACACACACACCCCGTAGAGGAACACACACACACCGTAGAGGGTTTTAAATCTGGTTTTTAAAACATACCTTTTTAGCCCATTGACACTTATGTTGGTTTTTATTTAATGTAGTCTTTATTTTCTTAACACTTTATCTGGACTAAACTCATCCTTTTCCGATGCTTTATCTTGTCTATTTTCTATATCTCAAAGGTTTTCATCGCGGCTATTCTCTGTAAAAATGTGTGTTGAGTGATTTTAACTCAGTGCTGAGGGTGAATAAAGTTGCCCAAACTGTCAACATTCCAGAGCGCCAAGGGTGACTTTATTCACCAAACATGCATCAATGATGACGCTTCATTTTGTAGCCAATCAGAGTGCTGTTGCTAGGTAAACACCACATAGAACACTTGGAACACTCTAGGTGGTGAGTGTTCCGGAACTCTTTGGCAGTTGGTGAGTGTCAAATAAAGTTTTGATTTGTATGGTATTCGCCACCTCTGCTGGTCGTGTTCGGTGGTCTCGCCGCGGCGCTCCTCTTCAAAGCGCTCCTTCTCGGCGATGAGGTCCCGCAGGCGGCTCTCGATGTCCTGACTACGGCGGCGGAGGCTCTCCTCCTGACGACGGATTCGCTGCTGCACCTGCTCCGACTCCTTACGCTGGGAATCCACTTCCTGTTGGAGACGCTCCAGCTCCGCCTTCTCACACTTCTGCTTCTCCTCCATCTCCTTGATCAGCCTCCTGGAGAGAGAGAGAGAGAGAGAGAGAGAGACAGAGAGAGAGAGAGAGAGAGAGAGAGAGACAGAGAGAGAGACAGAGACAGAGAGAGAGAGAGAGAGAGAGAGAGAGAGAGAGAGAGAGAGAGAGAGACACACAAACAAACACAAGCAATCAGGGACTAAAACAATATAAGGGATTGATTTTCACCAGCAACATTGCAAGTGACAACATTGAAAAGCGAAATTAATGTGGTCATTTTCCCAGTTGATGTAAGTAACATGAGAAGCGTGTCATATTCACACTGGCGCTGCGGAGTGCTTGTGTGTTGGTGTTCGTTCTGTGTGTTTGTGTTCGTTCTGTGTGTGTGTGTGCACGCAGCTGTGTGTATTTCCTGTCGCACACACACCTTTTGTGTTCGAGCTTCTCCGACTCCTCGCGTTGCTGTCTCTCAAACTCCAACCTACACACAGACGACACCGTCAGCAAACATCAGGAGGATACAGAGGTAGCACACACACACACGCAACACACACAACACACACACGAACCAAGGCTGCGGTTGCTGGTATATGGAATGGAATGTCATGTCATGGAATGGCAGGCTTCATACAAGGCGATGGAACGTCAGGCATGATGGCATTATAACGCTTCATAACAGTGACATCAGCACAAGCAAGCGAGGTGCCGGGCGGCGTGCAGAAACCACAACACACAGACGAGAGGATGAGGGCTCACGTCTGAAACACACACTTCTGACGACAGCCAGGCAATGAGAGAGAGTGTGTGAGTGTGTGTGTGTGTGTGTCCCTGTTAAAATACCACCATAACACACCCTTCATCCCTCCGTGTGTTGAGGTTAATCAGTGATCAAACCAGACGGAGGGTCAAGCAGCTCTCCACTGTCACCTTCACCCATCATGTCATGTTAGATCTGTGACCTCCTCCAGGGAGGAAGGGTGCATGTCAAGCGGTATTCAAACAAGGCAGGTAGTGAAGGAGTTAACTCTTCCAGCACCGAGGGTGAATAAAGTCGCCCCAAACTGTCACCGTTCTCGAGCGCCACGGGTGACTTTATTCACCGAAAACGCATCAATTATGACGCTTCGGTCAGTAGCCAATCAGAGTGTTGTTGCTAGGTAAAAGACCACATAGAACACTTGGTGCTCTGGGTGGTGAGTGTTCCGGAACCCTTTGGCAGTTGGTGAGTTAAAATGGCGACGACAGACACTGAATTCTCTGTACACGGATCTGTCTACCTGAGGAAGACGGGGGCCCTCTCTGTGAAGAGACTTCCGTGGGTGGGGGACGGGGGGGGGGCAGAGAGGTCAAAGGTCAGAGGTCATTGGACGTTTGAATGTTTAGTCATTAACACACAGGAAGTGAAAACAAAGTCTTCAGGTGTTAGTCATGTTTAATACATGCATCATGTGCTTCTCCTGCTTCTTACAGTTTACGGGGGGGGGTTTTTGCACCGATCGTAATTTCTTCACAATCTCTGTTTCTGAGGTGATTATTAAAGTGAATGTTGGATTATAAAATCACACAGAGGAGCAGAAACAGAGCTTCGAGGTGTTTAATTCATTTAGTAGAGGGTGAATAAAGTCGTCCAAATTGTCAACTTCTTAGAGTGCCAAGGGTGTCTTTTGTAGCCAATCAGAGTGTTGTTGCTAGGTAGATAACAACAGAACACTTGGCCCTCTAGGTGGTGAGTGTTCCGGAACTCTTTGGCAGTTGGTGATTTAAAGACAGATGTAGCTCCATATCTGTGGCTGTCCATTTTATGTAGCGGTATTAGCATACTCTTAACCAAATCTGTTTCTGAAATCACTCTCTCCATTTGATTGTTACTGCGGTTACCTTCCATGTCCGTACCTATGGACGTTCTATATTGACTAATACATCTGGAGAAAAAAGGGTTATGGTCAAGGAAGATGCCTTTCCACAAGGGGGAGCTATTAAAGAACAAAAACACATTCAAACCCTAACACCACACCTGACTCTGCACAAACACAAACCCTGTGACTGGCTATCCTCTGACCTGTGGTGACGTTAGTCAGAGATCAATGAAGGCCGTACGATCGCCGTGATTAGGCGTTATGAGGAGCGCAGCATTGGCAGCTCACGTTGTTGGAATGTTACAGAGCCACAACAACAACCACCACCCAGAGAGCACCGTCCCACACCGAGCCCTGAGCTCCACCGCGGCCAGGTGTAGGGTCTTATTAAACCAGCTGGCGAGGAGTGTGTGGTTGTTGTTGGGTCGTAGGCGCTGTGACATTGCAAACTCTTTATAACCAATCCCGTGCTTGGATGGGCAGGGGCGGGCAGCAGGGAGCTGGGAGGCAGCTAGCAACTTCTGAGGGGGGGGGCTGGGTAAGTCCCACATGCTCAGCATACGCAGACTCACACGCACGCTCTCACTGTCACATACACACACTCTCTCTCTCTCTCTCTCTCTCTCACACACACACACACACACACACACAGGCTTCCCCTCTCTCTCTCTCTCAAACACACACACACACTCATCCTCTCACACTTACCCTGGGTTGTAGAGCATGACAGTGGAGAGGTTCTCACATGACTTGGAGAGGTCAGTCATGGACAGACTGAAGGAGGAGAGAAGGCCGCTCTGGAGAGAACACACACACACACGCTCTGTGACTAACACGCTGATTAAACGGACGTTCCACTTCGTTAACATATTGTCCTGGTTTGGCCCTGACCTACGGCGTAGTTGATTAGCCCAGACAGCTTGTTGCTTCCCAAGATACTGAGTAATCACATTTTGGGCCCCATTCAACCATGCAGACACTCCAATCCAACTCCTAGTAGGACAGAATCCCCTTCTAAAGACTCTGTCTGCATTACTTTTCAGTGTCGTCAGGGACAAACCAGGAACACAAAACAAAGCTAAAAGGTGTGAGAGAGAGAACGAGAGAGAGAGAGACAGAGAGAGAGAGAGAGAGAGAGAGAAAGACAGACAGAACGAGAGAGAGAGAGAGAGAGAGAGAGAGTCAGACAGACAGACAGAGGTCTTGTACCTTTCTCTTCTCCCTCAGCTTGGCCGCCTCTTTGGGATGGTTGAATCGGAACATGTTGGTCCGACCCAGAAGAATGACGGCACCTGGAAAACAAACATCCCAATGTAGAGGGACTACTACACTGAAACGTGTGTGTGTGTGTGTGTGTGTGTGTGTGTGTGTGTGTGTGTGTGTGTGTGTGTGTGTGTGTGTGTGTGTGTACCTTGGTTGAGCGAGGAGGGTTCCGACACTTGCACTCCGTTGACGGAACACTGGGCGTCGTTGAGCGGAACCAGGGTGACGGTTCCGTTCTGGTTGTCAAACCTGCAGTGTTCACTCTCCAGGTCCAGACCATGGAGAACTAGAGGGGGGGGGGGAGAGCATGAGAGGAGGGGGGGGGGGAGGAGGAGAGCATGAGAGACAGACAGAGAAAAAGAGAGAGAGGGAACTATTAACTCGATCGATGGCTGTCTCTGCTCAGCTGGTGTGATCAACCATCTCATCCAACCACAGCGGAGACCCCTGGCCTGCAGGAGAGTCACTCACCGATGTCCTGCTCCGTAGAGGCGTCCTCCCTGCCCACGTAGGTCCTGCCCTCCTGGGGTCACATACAAACACATCCAATATCTCATGTCAAATATCTCATGTCAAATACAAAGAGATATGTCTTGTCTTTGTACATAGAATCTTCTGGTTACGTTTCTGTGAGTGAATTCACGTTAATCTATTCTGTAAACAAAGCAAACACAAATGTTCCAGGTTGTTGTAAAAGAGAATGTGTTGTCAATGACAACAGACGTTTAGATGACGGAGGATGAACAGGTTATGGCTGGTGTTAGGGTTAGGGCTGGGGTTAGGTCTAGGGCTGGGGTTACGGTTAGGGCTGGGGTTACGGTTAGGGCTATCCCAGACAGACCTTTAGATGGTAGGGGGTTATGGTTAGGGCTGGGGTTACGGTTAGGGCTGGGGTTAGGTCTAGGGCTATCCCAGACAGACCTTTAGATGGTAGAGGATAATCCCAGACAGACCTTTAGATGGTAGAGGATAATCCCTGTACTGAGCAGATCATCATCAATGCCGATGAGGTGAGGCAACTCAGAGTCCAGGACTACACCAATCCCCTCCTTCCTCAGGGCCAGAGTCTCTTCCTATTGGGTAACAGATCAGGAAGGAAGAGAATATCGATCACTAGGGGTTTGGCATATCTAGTTTCTATCGATTGGTGACTAGACTTTAAAACACTTAATCCTACAGGGATAATGAGTCAGAGACGGTCAACCAATCATAGTTGGTTAATTTATAGATTTAGATTAAGCCTTATCCTAAACTAAACAGCATATTCACTGAAAATAATCTCAATTGAGAGTGTTAGGACTGTTGTTGTTCTCTCCACGGAATGTAGTGTCTGAGTACTGAGAAAAGCGCTATACAAAATAAATGCATCATAATTATTATTATTATGATATGTCAGTATCATGTAGAGATGAATGAGTCCGCTGCGCTCGTACCTTGAGGATGTTCTGGGTTTCGTTCCACTTGTTGGTCCATTCCTTGGTCAGTTCTAACACCTGAGAGAGACAGACAGAACCCATTACTTCAGTAACACACTTTGAGGAGACCAACTTCCTACGAAACACTACCAGTGGCCTTGTTTTAGAGCTAAAAGGGGTGTGTGTGTGTGTGTATCTATCCATCCATCTGTGTGTGTGTGCAAGTGAGAGAGTGGGCTTA
Source organism: Argentina silus (assembly GCF_951799395.1). NCBI lineage: Eukaryota > Metazoa > Chordata > Actinopteri > Argentiniformes > Argentinidae > Argentina > Argentina silus. Next base: position 17,470,452 of record NC_139672.1, on the reverse strand, counting down.
CATCAATACTGTAGGATTACCGATTGTCTTGTCCACTTATGTATTCAAGGGTCTAATTAAATAACAATAACACTTTAAAATAATACACATATCATATCATATATCTTACTCTGGCTTCGTTCTGGTGAAGTTTCTCCTCCATACTCAACGCCGTGGGGGAGTCTAGCAGAGCAATCTGAGGAGCAAGCAAACAAACAAACAAAGACGTCAATACATGGATGAGTCCTTCATCGATAAACCCCTGATAGGTGTCAGAGAGATAGTGGGAAAAGCAACCCTGAACCAGCCGCAGAATCCCTCATGAGAACACAACAACCCTGAACCAGCCGCAGAATCCCTCATGAGAACACAACAACCCATGTGAACGTGTCTTGCTTCTATGAGCTCAGCTGACCTTAATACTCGTAGCACAGATAAGGGAACACTACCAGGAAGTGGACTGGAGAAGATTGGAGGTTGTTTTTTTTCCTAGTGAAACCAATAAATTCCCGTCACCAGCCAGAGAGGTTGATGTTGTGGCAGGCCAGACGTTGGAGCATCACGACTCTACATGTTGAACACAGGCAGATGCTGTACAGGGCTGGGTAACAACCGTCACCTGGTTTCTTTGGACCAGCAGAACTGTGTGGTAGTCTTTACCTGGACTAGCACAGCTTAGCAACAACCCTCACCTGGTTTCAGACTGAGATCTATTACACAACCCTCACCTGGTTTCAGAGACAACCCTCACCTGGTTTCAGACTCAGGTCTATTGAGACAACCCTCACCTGGTTCCCCTGGACCAGCAGAGCCTTCAGCCGGGCGATCTCGGCCCTGAGCTCCCTGATGAGCCTGACGTTGCAGTCCTCGTTGATGGTGGGCTTGTTCAGGATGTTCTTGGCTCTGTTAGCGTAGCGTAGCGTGCTCAGAGTCTCCCCGTAGTTCACATCAGCAGGAGAGACCGCTGGGGGGGGGAGGGGGGAGGGGGGAGGGGGGGGGAGAGAGAGGTTAGTTCACATCAGCAGGAGAGACCGCTGGGGGGGGGGGAGAGAGAGAGAGAGAGAGGGATACACGAAGAAGCACGGTAACAACAGGCTAATCAATTACTTTGTCATTCAGCTATCAATCAATAATTGATCGCATGATTAATAAATGACGTATAATTAACTTCTGTCATAGTAAATGTGAAAAGATAATTTGTCAATAATGCATTTGATTCATTAATGTATCGGTGAATGCTGCATCTATCAATTATGTATTCACCAATTCCATGTCTATCATCACCATCGCTAGAGGCTCCAGGTCCATGTGACTGTAGGACGTACTGCAGCGGGTGGAGGAGGGACTAGACCAGGGGAGGCTGCTGGAGGTAGAAATCGGAGGATGAACTCATTGTAATGAACGGAGTGAGGAATGGGATCAAGCAGGCGTGTATTTGATACCATTCCTCATTCAATTCCATGGATTACAATGAGCCCCGTCCTCCGATTTCTACCTCCACCAGCCTCCCCTGGACTGGCCACATTTGGATGGAGGGGATTTGACACAGAGAGAGAGAGATAGATAGATAGAACAAAGAGAGAGAGAGGGGGACTGACTTGCAATCATGATGGTCTTGGAGTTCCCCCCCAGGCTGTCCTTCAGCAGCCAGGTGAGGACAGAGTCTCTGTAGGGGACGAACACCTGCTTCTTCTTGTGATTGGTGTTCACTCCATCCTGTCTCAGGTCCGCTGCAGGAAGAGAAGAGGAGATCAATCACGTCTATTTGTGTACAGCGCTTTTGACATCGACAAATGTCTCAAAGTGCTTTACAACAAGACGACACTAAACAATATAATCAATACAAACAACGTGAACCAACACTGAACCATAGACCCCCCCCCCCCCCCCCCTTCCACCTCCCCCGCTAAAAAAAAAAAAGCAAGCCAAGCAAAAAAAAGTCAGATAAAAAAAACAACATGGATAACACAGGTTGGGGGAGGGGGGGTGTTAATAATCAATACAGAGGGTACAACTATACAAACTGTGTGTGTGTGTGTGTGTGTGTGTGTGTCCTCCCCACCCAGAGCAGAGATGACGTTGCCCAGGGTGACCAGGGACTTGTTGATGTTGCCCCCCTCCTTCAGCCGGACCCCCGTGGCGCCCGTGGCGTCCGCCCGCTCGCTGCCCGCCAGGTCCACCAGGTGGATCTTACTGATCGTCTCACACGGCATCTCTGCATCAAACTTAGCCTGGGGGGGGAGGCGGGGGAAAGAGAGAGAAAGAGAGACAGAAGAGAGAGAGAGAGAGAGAGAGAGAGAGAGAGAGAGAGAGAGAGAGAGAAGAGAACCACAGAGAACGTCAAAGTGACAGGAGGAAACATGGTTCAATGACACGTTTGGGGTCCAGGGTTCTGTTCACCTCGCCAGTCCACCTCGGCCCCAGAACCCTGGTCGAACCACTCAAACCTGGCCTTAGGGGAGTGAACTGACTGACCAAAGTATTTGTTATTATTTGATTTCAGGGAATCACACGGCTGAGAGGCGTAGCTCCCAATCTGAAACTACCTGCCTACTGGTTGAAGGATAGGAATAAAACATGGATTCTCCTGTTTCAAATGTTGGATTTTGCCTGGAGGGGGTCTTTAAGGGTTAAGAGCCTATAGCTAGCTAGCGGGCTGGCGCCCACCTGCGTGAAGTTGATGGTGAAGATGGCGTGCGAACGGCTGCTGGTGTCGTTCATGCCAGTGCTGGCCGTGGTGCGGTTGATGTTGCCCGCCTCCATCAGCTCCTCCACGTCCTGGTAGTTCTGGACCAGGTGCTTCGACAGGTCTGGGAACAGATTGGATCAAAATATAGTTTGTACAGAGAGAGTATGCTGTAGTCATGGACAGGTTTGGGAACAGATTACAACAGAGCTGAGCGAGAGAGAGGGGGAGAACACTGCAGTTGTCGACAGGTCTGGGAACAGATTGGAACGAAGCAGATTCATATCGCTCTGGTGGCGCGCGCACACACACACACACACACACACACACACACACACAGTCTTACCCTCCACGTAGGGCCCGTCTTTGGGGTGCTCCCTGACCCGGAGGTTGTAGGTCTGCGTTGACTTCCTCCTGAGCAGGTCCCTGACACGCTCGTTATAGATCTCCAGGTAGCTGGGGGGGGGGGGGGGGGGCGTCACAGATAACAACCTCGTTCAGGACGGGACTCAATCAATGGTAGATAGCAGCAGCCCCCCCCACCCTAACCCTCACCCCCCCAGCGGTATGAGAAGTGGATTTGATTTGGACAACAGTGAGTCTGTGTGATTAAGGCTGACTGTTGATAATGGACTGATGTGATGCGTCTAGCCGGTGATCAGACGGAGCCTGATGGTGTGTAAGTGGATCAGACGGAGCCTGATGGTGTGGTGTGTAAGTGGATCAGACGGAGTCTGATGGTGTGTAACTAGATTGTCAGTGTTTAGACTGACACAGTGGATGTGTGCTTAGACAGGCAGATCTGGGGCAGCCGGACACTTGATACAGCAGGTAGAACGTCTAGCATTCACGATAGTATAGAACGTCTGGGTTTTACAGCAGAATGTCTAGCATTAGCTGTAGAATGTCTACCAAGTAGAATGTCGACCATTTACCATATAGAATGTCTACCAAGTAGAATGTCTACTATATAGAATGTCTACCATTTACCATGTAGAATGTCTACCATTTATGATGTAGACTGTCTAGAACGTAACATCAAAGCTGTGTTAGTTGTGTAGCCTGGGGTTAGGGGTCAGGGGTCACTCACCTGACCTCCGTCCTGAAGGAGGCCTCGTCCCAACGAGTCATCCCAGCGATGCGGCTGAACAGACCCTCACAGATACGGGGAATAAGACCAGCATCCCCCTGGGGAGGGAACACACACACACACACCTTTAGCTTCCCTCTTTTCCCCCAAAAACATTTACAATACATAACAGCTCAGAGAAACCTGACAGTGTCTGAACCCCCCACTAGTCTAGCCAGGTAAGGGTTAGGGTTCCACTGGTGATTGAAGCCCAAACACCAGAGAACAGATAACAACAGTAGTTGATGTAGGATCTATAAAGCCAATGTAGATGGTTGTAAACAAAGTGAGCATACACTCACAGAGCACTCTATTAACATTATACTAATACTGGGTAGGGCTCAACTCATTGTCATGTTGAGACATGCGTCATGAAACCAGTTTGAGATGACTTTTGCTTTGTGACATGGTGCATTATCATGCTGGAAGTAACCATGAGAAGATGGGTCAGTTGTGGCCATGAAGGGATGCACATGGTCAGCAACAATACTCAAATAGCCTGTGGCATTCAAGCGATGATTGATTGTTATTAACGGGCCCAAAGTGTGCCAAGAAAACAATCCCCACACCATTACACCACCTCCACCATGAGAAGGTGTACAGGTGTTCCTCCCCCATGAGAAGGTGTACAGGTGTTCCACCACCTCCCCCATGAGAAGGTGTACAGGTGTTCCACCACCTCCACCATGAGAAGGTGTACAGGTGTTCCTCCCCCATGAGAAGGTGTACAGGTGTTCCTCCCCCATGAGAAGGTGTACAGGTGTTCCACCACCTCCCCCATGAGAAGGTGTACAGGTGTTCCACCACCTCCACCATGAGAAGGTGTACAGGTGTTCCACCACCTCCACCATGAGAAGGTGTACAGGTGTTCCACCACCTCCACCATGAGAAGGTGTACAGGTGTTCCTCCCCCATGAGAAGGTGTACAGGTGTTCCACCACCTCCACCATGAGAAGGTGTACAGGTGTTCCTCCACCATGAGAAGGTGTACAGGTGTTCCTAATAAAGTGCTCAGTGAGTGTATATGACTGCATTGTAAATGTAACCAAGTTGAGATGGTAAACTCACTCCTCAAGTTCTAATACCCCCACCACCTGCGCTGTGGAATTGCTAGCTTTTCGACAGCGTAGCTGGTTAACATCGGGTATTTGAGGAGGGGTATTTGAGGAGGGGTATTTGAGGAGGGTTAAAGTGAATATGTAGAGGACTACACTGTAAACACAGTGTAATTGAGAGTGTGACTTACAGGGTTGCCCATCATGGTGTAAGACTTCCCGGAGCCTGTCTGGCCGTAAGCGAAGATACAGGCGTTATAGCCCTGGAAGGCTGCCATCAGGACATCAGAGCCCAGGTCCTTAAACACCTGCAGGGACACAGACAACACCCTAGAGTTCAGGTCCTTAAACACCTGCAGGGACACAGACAACACCCTAGAGTTCAGGTAGAATGGAGGACATTCATTGAATAAACAAAATGGCCTCTGCATGGACGTGTTGTCTTGATTTAATTTGTCAAAGAAATTCAGCATCACAAGGGCTGTTCAAGCAGGCCTCAAGACGCATCTTTATCTACTGGCTGGCCTGCCCTTCCTTTTATGATATGGTTATATCTATCCATCTAGGTTTGGTTATTTTACAATTTTATCTTTTATTTTATGCACTGAAATGTAATACATCATTATTATTGTTAGCACTGACAGCAATACACAGCTCATTAGGGCTGCTGTTGACATTTTCTTGCACAAATATGATGCAATGATTCTTAAGACACACAGAGTTGTGCAATGACAACACTCATATCAGCAACAAACTCTTCTGATTCAGAATGAAGGTTAATCCACGTCTGAACCAAGATACGGATCCTCAACTTCCATACATCACCATTTCCCCACAGATAAACACAAATGATAATAATAACCTTTGAACAGTACAAATATAAGCTGCTTTGTGCAAAATAATCTGATCTGGAAAACACACACACACACACCTTTTCCTGGGAGATGAAGTTGGTTCTTCTACAGTCTGCAGAGTCATAGGAGAAGTCATAGGTGAAGGTCTTTTTTCTCTCTCTCATTGAGTCCCCTGTGATCCCATCTGGTATCTGGTGAAAGAGGATAATAAATATCAGGTCAAATACTGTCAGCAACAGTTGAGCGCCATGTCAATGTGTGGTTGTAAACTGTGTGTATGCAGGGCTCCCTGGTAAAAGAGACCTCGGTCTCAATGGGACTCCCAGCTGAAATAAAGGTTAAATAAATATGAGGAATCTCCCCTTGTAAGTATGGTGAAAAGGAATGGAATACGAATATAAAATTAACATATTTCATTGGATTTATTATATACTGCAAATATAGAGTGAATATACAGTATGTGCTGTGAACTAAAACAGAGTGGCCCACCTCAGGGAGAAATCTCCACATATAAAACGGTGAAATGCCATTGGCTGAGGGCTTGGGGTGTTTGCTCAGGATGTGCTGTTAGACAGGGACCAGGCCTCTGCTAACGCAGGGTAAAGGGGTTCTAGCAGTTACAACCCTGACGCTCAAATCACCTTCAGGTTTGTGATGGTTGTCTTGTTTCCTTCAATTTCAATGATGCATTTTGCGGTCAAGTCTTTCTCCCTGTGAAAAATGAAAGCATTAAACATAACGACTCATTCATAAACCCCTTCATAACCAAGTCATAATGATTCATAACCCCTTCATAACCAAGTCATAATCATTCATAACCCCTTCATAACCAAGTCATAATCATTCAGAACCCCTTCATAACCAAGTCATAATCATTCAGAACCAAGTCATAATGATTCATAACCCCTTCATAACCAAGTCATAATCATTCAGAACCCCTTCATAACCAAGTCATAATCATTCAGAACCAAGTCATAATGATTCATAACCCCTTCATAACCAAGTCATAATCATTCATAACCAAGTCATAATCATTCAGAACCCCTTCATAACCAAGTCATAATCAATCATAACTAAGTCATAATCATTCATCTTCATAGTCATTGAGCCTATGCAAGCGGTGGGCTACATTGTTCTCCAACCACATTGTGCAGTAGACTCATTTCAGAGCGGAGCCCTCCAGTGGGACAGCCCCTCCTCCCCGTGCTGCGGCCTTATCAGGTTACCATCAAACTGGATCAGATTAGAGTCTGAGTGGACCGTTCTGAGAACGTGAGAAAGGTTGCTCCTTTCAGAAGACATTCTCTGTCTATACAGTCTACAGGTGTCTGGTAGACCGAGGCTAGTCCGGGTCTGGAACCTGTCCCTTTACATCATATGTAGTTGTGCTAAATTCAAGGACGCTTGCTTAGTTCTGTGGCTGTGCTATGTAGCCTTGTTGGAGATGTTGTCACACACACACTTAAAACAACTCATTTCTCATTACAGGTGAGATTACAAACATGTCTCACAACGTTGGCTTCTCTCTTTTCCCCCAAAAAAACACACAGTCAGGTGTTCATTAAACAGGCCACACACACACACACACCTGTGTGTTAAGGTTACTTCCGCATGTGTTTGTTTGGAAGGAGTCCGACCTGTCACCTTGCCAGCTGGGTCATAACTCGAATTGGTTGATTAGTTTGTGCGACACTCACTTCAAATGGACTTAAAACGGTTCTGATCTTTAAATCCCAAATTCTGTCCCTCTCTTAACTTTAAAGAGACAATGCGGAAACCATTGTCGTCCCATTCGTGCGAACGGAGACTTCACTGAGACACAGACATCGGCTTTTATGTCCTTTACAAAACCTTACAGTTACCTAGCTAGGACTGATGATGGCTGGTGGACAGATGATTCACTTACTTCACTCACTAACAAATGTATTTTTATACATTTGTTAAGTCGCTTTGGATAAAGGCGTCTGCTAAATGCCATAAATGTAAAATGTAAATGTCATGAGGTCCAACATTGGTCCAGTGCATCACTTTCACCGCCTGCAACCTGTCAAATCACTTCCAAACGACACGGTGAACCCGCGTCCCCACTCCCACCACCTGCAGACGTCCTCCGGGTGTTTCTGTCTGGTTCTCCAACACTTACCGCCTGTTCATGGGCCTGAGCCGCACTGCCACCTTCACCGATGCCATCGCGTCAGCCTCCGGTCGGCGTCAGGTGCTAGCCTCCTCCGGCTAGCCGCGCAGAGGGAGGGGAGGGAGGGAGGGAGGGAGGGACGAGCCGCTCAGCGACACAACTCCCGTCTGTTTATCCGGAGGTCTTTCTCTCTCTTTGCACTTCCCGACCGAAACACTAAACAGTAACTAAACAACACTAGTCACTTCCACTGGTGAAAAGTGGTCGTCGTCGGTGCTGCTGTGGGCTTTTGTCTCCTCTCATCCCGGGCCCCTGCAGCAGCTGTCCCCCGGTGACTTGACGGTGCACTTTTATGAGCAGGCTAGCTCAGCTAGCGCCACGGACCCGACCGCCGCTCTGCAGCGTCATCAGCAGCTGATCAATCACAGACCGCTGGTACGGAGGCCGGCAGCGGACAGACGACGTCCCTCCTCCCGGTATGGAAGGAAAGGAAAGTTCATGACACAAGAACATCTATTAAATGGCCTTCCTAATGTGACATTCTAGAATGTACGGGGATTAGACACAAAACCCAACATTAGAGAAAACACAACATTTTATTACATTTTGTGTGTGTGTGTGTGTGTGTGTATTATGGCGGGGGGGGGGGGGGGGGGGGGGGGGGGGTCGGCTGGTGTCATGCACTTCCCTCCTCGGCCGACGGAGGCAGCAGCGGGTAGGGGGTTGTCTTGCCCGTGACTTCCGTCCACCGAAGAAGAAGAACCAGGAACCGCGTTTACTGAAGTTGGAGCGGAGAGAGGTGAGCCTGCGATGCACTTTAACTTCTGTTTAACGCAAATCAGGAGCCTTGTTATTATATTTGGCAGATATGGACGTGTTGCATTGATATTTCCCGATGTTTGTCTGCGACGTAGCACCCAGGTATCATCAGCTTGCAGCGATACATCTTGCTAGAGACGCTAGCTAGCTAAGCAGCCTCTCCGTCCCTCAGCCGTTCATTCATTGTACCGCGCTAATGTTAGCATGTGTTTATTGTTCCAGGTAAAAGGAGTTGCTTGTTAATCATGGATATTCGACCCAACCACACCATTTACATAAACAATGTAAATGACAAAATAAAGAAAGACGGTAAGAAGAATACTTTTGTTACTCCCGTAGAAACGGTCATCTAGCTAAAGATCATGACGACACACAGCTTTCTTTCAGAGTTCCTGTTTAATCAGTACTTCTCATCCTGTATTTTGCAGCAGCTACAGTGTAGCTGTGTATTGATTAGTCCTCTAACAACAGCTTATAGCCGTATTCTAACCGTTGTTGTTGTGTTCCAGAGCTGAAGCGGTCCCTCTACGCCCTGTTCTCCCAGTTCGGCCAGATCATGGACATTGTGGCCCAGAAGACGATGAAGATGAGAGGCCAGGCGTTCGTAGTGTTCAAGGAGCTCGCCTCCGCGACCAACGCACTGAGGCAACTACAGGGCTTCCCCTTCTACAACAAGCCCATGGTACGCGCTGTACAGTCATATCTCAAAGAAGAGTCTCTCTCTCTGTCTCTCTCTCTCTGTCTCTCTCTCTCTCTCTGTCTCTCTCTCTCTGTCTCTCTCTCTCTCTTTGTCTCTCTCTCTCTGTCTCTCTCTCTCTGTCTCTCCGTGGTGAAATGTGTCAGTTTCTCCATGGAGATGCAGTAGCCTTGTCTCCGGCCACACAGTGGACTGAGGGTGTGTGTTTGTCTCCCTCCCCCAGCGCATCCAGTACGCCAGGACCGACTCTGAGGTGATCTCCAAGATGAGGGGGACGTTCGGAGACAAAGACAAGAAGAAGGACAAGAAGAAGAAGGCGCTGGAGCAGGTGTCCAACATGAACAAGAAACCACCGCCGGTGAGTCACAGCACGAGTAACCCAATCACACGACAGGGCCGGGCTGTACTGGCCTGGTTACACACACACCAGGAGAGGCTGGTGGAGGCAGAGATTGGAGGACGGGCTTGTTGTAATGCATGGAATGGAAACATGTTTGATACCATTCCTCATTCCATTCCATGCATTACAATGAGCCCGTCCTCCAATTTCTACCTCCACCAGCCTCCCTTTGACATACATACATACAGTACATACATACAGTTGTTGCCATAAATGAGCTGGAGAAGAAGATAATATTCGAGCCGGCATGGCATGGTTCGGGACGGACCTGTAGTGTGTAAAGCCTCTATACTACAAGTTTCACACAGGTTTAGTTTCCTGGACGCAGATTAATCCTAGTCCTTGACTGACAGGTGTTTTCAGCAGGTCGTGGCTGTTGAAAGTGTGACTGACACCCCAATCACACGACAGAGCCGACCTAACTGAGTTGAGCCCAATGGCGGGGAGACTGTTTGCAACCTGACGTCTGTTTCACCGAGCTGAGCTGAGCTGAGCTGGCCTGGTCAAATGTCCACCATGGTTGCTGCAACAGCTGAGAAGGACAATGTAATAATTAGTTTGTCTTCCATCTTCCCAGGGACAGGCGAACACACAGCCGAACACGCCCGCCACACAGGTAAGCTGCTCAGCTCTTTCTCTCATATAGAATCACAGGGGATTGAACAGTGTTGTATGTGAACCCATTCTGATCCCTTGGTTCATAACCGGACCACATGTTATGCTATGAGCACAATCAGCTGTTTGCTTGTGTAGGTTTGATTCATTCCACTGGTTGGTTTGTTTGTTTATGCTGCTGTTCAGTCCTATTGATTACACTGTCCTCTACAGTCTCTGCTGATCAATAGCGTGCTATAAATTCTCCACTGTGAGTGTTTTATTAGGCGTTATTTATTTATTATTTATTTGTTTTTTGTATGTGATCGATTGTTTCAGTTTTTTCATTAACAACACAATCAGACAAACCAATATTCCTTTAAAAAAAAAATGTTTTCTAAAGGAAACCAACTGATGGTTTGTTATTATTTGTTGTTGACAGGTTCCAGACAACCCGCCCAACTACATCCTGTTCCTCAATAACCTGCCAGAGGAGACCAATGAGATGATGCTCTCCATGCTGTTCAACCAGTAAGTCCTCATGTGATCCTCCTGTTTCATCATGTGATCACCTCTACCCAGAGTGCTTCACTATGACTGCATTAATTCAGCAACAGTTGTTTAAGAGGATGACGATTGATACATTGGATGTGCATGCATTTCTTTACACACACACACACACACACACACAGTAAAATAGATCTATTATTGCTACTGTGAAATCAAATGAATTGTACTGTACAGTTCATTTCGTGTGTGTGTGTGTGTGTGTTCTACCGTCTTCTCTATCGATAGGTGATGTCATTTCAATATAGTGTATGTCAGCTGAAGTGTGTAAATCCTGATGTGTGGGATGTTCTCCTGACAGGTTCCCTGGTTTCAAAGAGGTTCGGTTGGTTCCTGGGAAACACGACATCTCCTTCGTTGAGTTTGAGAGCGAGGGGCAAGCGGGGGTGGCGAAGGACGCACTACAGGGCTTCAGAATCACCGCCACATGCGCCATGAAGATCACCTACGCCAAAAAGTAGTCCCCCGCTCCGACATAACTGGGCGTGGGGACACGTTTGAACTCTGGGTTAGAGATGGGTTGGCCCCCTGATTTATTTTTACAATTTTCCCCGCCTTCTCATTCTTGGATTTTCATACCGGCCGTGGAATCGGAATATCCCTGGATATTTTTGTTTATTTTTATTACTGACATCCGTGCCGTTAATCACCTGTGGGGGTGGAGCAGGAAGAGTGACCTCTGACCTCTGCCTGTATTTTGTAATTAAGGCAGAATAATAAAGTACTTGTTTTGTGTAATTGTATGGCCTCTGGTACTTTGAGATGTTCCTAGTTCACTCTGTTTCAGCCGCTGTGTGTGTGTGTGTGTGTGTGTGTGTGTGTGTGCGCGCGCATTTAACTAGTGCCTGACTGAGAGTTAGCAAACTGTCTGATCAGCGTTACCAGCAGCTGTAAATTCACCACTGTGTGTGTGTGTGTGTGTGTGTGTGTGTGTGTGTGTGACCACATCCAGGACATTCTCATTATCCCACCTCAGCTCTGCTGTCTTCCTATATTTCATCACCATCTCATCTGACAGACACATCAATGATACGTTCTACTAATAGAGGATCTGATCACACCTATTGATTAGGTGCCTGCTGTAGGCCAGTGCAGCCTATAGACTCAGCCGTTTTTTTATTTCTATTCAGATTTGGTGCTGTCTAAGTTTATGTTGTCTGGGTTTGGAGGGAGGTGAGGGTGGAAGAGATTTATCTATAAAATATAAATCTAGATGAGTGGTTTTCCCCTTGTTTGGGTTAGTGTGGAACAGTGCTCCCAGCAGAGGAGGCTGTGCAGAGTTCTGTAGGGACGAAAGACAACAGATAAATACACTCACCCTTCAGACCTGAAGACCATCATCCAACATAAAATAGACATTACATTAGGAGAGGCTGGTGGAGGTAGAAATTGTAGGTCTGGTGTGACACGTGTGTTTGATATCATTCCTCATTCCGTTCCATGCATCACAATGAACCCGTCCTCTGATTTCTACCTCCACCAGCCTCCCCTGGCTGCCAATCACATGGTACTCTGCCAGAAGCGCCTCTCCTGTTCATTTACCATCAGGCTGTAGGACAGGTTCCTATCATCTGAACACCCCTCAGTGGATAGGCCATGTACCCCCCAGGGTACCCCAGGTTGAGAACCACTGCACTAGCACACACACACACACACACACACACACACACACCACACACACATACACATCTGATACATACACGCACCACACACACACACACATACATCTGATACATACACACACCACACACACACACACACATCTGATACATACACACACCATACATACACACATCTGACACACACACCTGAAACATTAGATGATATGTGAACGCAAAATCCAGCTGGTTAGTAATTTCACATGGATATGAGTTACCTGGATATGAGTTACATGGATATGAGTTACCTGGATATGAGTTACCTGGATATGAGTTACATGGATATGAGTTACCTGGATATGAGTTACATGGATATGAGTTACCTGGATATGAGTTACATGGATATGAGTTACATGGATATGAGTTACATGGATATGAGTTACCTGGATATGAGTTACATGGTTAGTAATTTCACATGGATATGAGTTACCTGGATATGAGTTACATGGATATGAGTTACCTGGATATGAGTTACATGGATATGAGTTACCTGGATATGAGTTACATGGTTAGTAATTTCACATGGATATGAGTTACATGGATATGAGTTACATGGATATGAGTTACCTGGTGCCTTATGGGGTTCACATTTGATGAGGTCTGTCCAACTGTCTGTCCGTGTTGTGAAAATATGCACATGCTACGTTTTCTAAGAGCACCAAACATGCAGGTGCTTGTAAACCAACCGACCAATAGGCTCTTAAAGACCAGCGTCATGACCGACGCACGGCTTTACACAACTCTTAGTTTGGTCTTATACAACAACTGAGCGTTCTTCATCATGTGATCTCAGTCCTTGATGGCTACCGATTTATCATGGCCATGTAAGCGCAAAACCTACACACTGGACCCTTAAATTAATAACATTCTATATAACAATTCACATGTTGTGTAAATGTTCCCTAACCATAACCCTGTTAGTGAGGAGGAATATTAACCTCACTAGCCAAGGTCAGGATAGCTTTCACTGTTCACAGAAGAAGGCCAGACAGGAAACGCAGAGAAGGAGAAGCACTGCAGCAGTCTGAAGAGGAGACCAACCAAAGGTCAATAAGGTCAGTTACCAAAGTAGCTGGAAGGAAACAAGAATGAGCTAAAAGAACCGAATGACAAAGAGGAAATTAAAGAATATAAAATGAAGTACAAGCTCAATGGCTAATGTCTACACCGTCTGCCTTGGCTGTGGAGGAGGTTTCCATGGCTACCTGGTTAGATGAATGCTTCTCCGTCATCGCTGAGTGGATGCGTTGTGCGACCTGAATAAATACAGCTCAACATTAACGGCCATCGCTAAGGCCCTTTACTAGCCCATATGTCAGACTGTAATGGCCGACCTGGGATGGGAGAGAAACCAGAGGCGACGTCAGGGAAGATTCATTACTTCAGGCTGTGATGTGATCCTGGCAGGTCGTTAACTGTGTGTGTGTGTGTGTGTGTGTGTGTGTGTGGCAGGTCGTTAACTGTGCGTGCGTGTGTGCGTGTGTGCGTGCGTGTGTGTGTGTGTGGCAGGTAAGGACAATGAGGACACGTCCGAACTGCTTAAATGTGAGAGAGATTGATATGGACCTGGAGTATACACTCACCAGCCACTTTATTAGGTACACCTGTTCAACTGCTCGTTAACGCAAATATCTAATGGTG
>NC_139672.1:17416239-17441239 GCF_951799395.1 Argentina silus | reverse complement strand
TACAACATGGTCAGTAGCAGGGGGCGGTGGTGGAGGAGGAGTCTGGACACATACAACATGGTCAGTAGCAGGGAGCGGTGGTGGAGGAGGAGTCTGGACACATACAACATGGTCAGTAGCAGGGGGCGGTGGTGGAGGAGGAGTCTGGACACATACAACATGGTCAGTAGCAGGGGGCGGTGGTGGAGGAGGAGTCTGGACACATACAACATGGTCAGTAGCAGGGGGCGGTGGTGGAGGAGGAGTCTGGACACATACAACATGGTCAGTAGCAGGGAGCGGTGGTGGAGGAGGAGTCTGGACACATACAACATGGTCAGTAGCAGGGAGCGGTGGTGGAGGAGGAGTCTGGACACATACAACATGGTCAGTAGCAGGGGGCGGTGGTGGAGGAGGAGTCTGGACACATACAACATGGTCAGTAGCAGGGAGCGGTGGTGGAGGAGGAGTCTGGACACATACAACATGGTCAGTAGCAGGGAGCGGTGGTGGAGGAGGAGTCTGGACACATACAACATGGTCAGTAGCAGGGGGCGGTGCTGGAGGAGGAGTCTGGACACATACAACATCAGTAGTTAATGTCCATCTGGTCACAAGGAATGGAGGAAGGGATGGAAGGAAGGAAGGGAGGAAAGAAGGAAGGACAGAAGGACGGAAGGGAGGAAGGGAGGAGGCATGTTTGCAGTATTCAGATGGATGTGTGTTTGGTGATGAAGGCCTTGGCCTCCTTACGGAGCCGGTTCAGGTCCTCCTGGCCGCTGTCGTCAGAGTCTGGAGGGACGTAGTCAGAGTCTTCACCCACGCCTTCCTCACTCTCGTCATTGATGAAGCTGTCGTCATCTTCATCGTCATCTTCATCTTCATCGTTCTTTGGTGTTGATCTTTTCGCTGCAGAGGAGATTGTGAAGTATCAGTTTATATGCTGTGATGTGATTGGTTGACATAACGGAAGCTTATGTGGTAATTTGACACAACCTGATAGATGATCTAAGATCATCATCTAAGATGTAACATAAGAGAAACAGCGCCTTCGGAAAGTATTCAGACCGCTTCACTTTTTCCACATTTTGTTGTGTTAAAGACTCAATTTAAAACGGATTAAATTAAAAGAATTTGCCATCAATCCACACACAATACGAAATTTCAGTAAAAGAAATGTCAGTAAATTTATTAAAACTGAAATACAGAAATACCTCGTCTACATAGGTACTCAGACCCTTTGCTATGACACTCTTCAGTATCAAGAGGAACCAACAATGAAACAAAACAAAACTCAGCAAACCATGAATGAATGAATGAATGAATGAATGAATGAATGAATGAGGAAAAACAAATGGACCTACCTCGGGTCCTCTTAGAGTGCTTGTACTCTCTCCTGTGAAGAGGATTTTTCCTGGAAAACAAAACAAAATACGTAACCACACCGGTAATATACTGCTACTGCACACACATTGGCTAAGGTCAGAGGTCAACCACCTCAGGCTACAGCGGAGAGGAGAAATGAGGGCGGCCCCCCCTGCTGAAGCACTGTGACGGCTGTTTCCTGGCGACACAGAGTTCTGTCCCTCTTTGTAACAGAGTGAAGGAGCCATTCGGCTTACTGGTCATAACAACAGTCCTTGAGTTGTGATGTCATCGTCACCTGGTTACGACCACCAGTCTCTTTGATCCAGTTCCCCCCGTTAGTAAAAAAGCCCAGTCCTGAAACAGGGCTTGAGGGGGAAGGGCGAAGGGACTAGGATGTAGGGGCTAGGATGTAGGGGCTAGGACGCAGGGGCTAGAGGCTAGGGTGTAGGGTCTAGGGGCGAGGGTCTAGGATGTAGGGGCTAGGACGCAGGGGCTAGGGTGTAGGGGCTAGAGGCTAGGGTGTAGGGGCTAGGGTGTAAAGGGTAGGGGCGAGGATCTAGGGGCTAGGGTGTAGGGGCTAGGGGCGAGGGTCTAGGTGGTAGGGGCTAGGGTGTAGGGTCTAGGGTGTAGGGTCTAGGGGCTAGGGTCTAGGGTGTAGGGTCTAGGGGCTAGGGTCTAGGGGGTAGGGTCTAGGGGTAGGGTCTAGGGGGTAGGGGGTAGGGTCTAGGGGGTAGGGGGTAGGGTCTAGGGCCTAGGGTGTAGGGTCTAGGGGTTGTTTCTGGACAGGGCCTTCATCATGGCGTCCCACCTGTAGCAGTCCGCGCCATATGGACACTCGGGTCGATTGGCATCGTCTTCCTCCTTCACAGAGTTGTCCTCATAGTCGCTGTCGCCCGGGTGACTGCTGTCCTGGAGATGGAGCGGGTTTTTCCTGGGGAAAAGAAATGTTACAAAATAATTAAATGGAAAAAAAAAATCACATATTTGTGTCAATATGTGTTTAAAACAAAAGGTAGGGGTTAATTTGTTTTGGTGACCTTTGTTTTGATTAGTCTTTTTAAGAAAATTGATTTTCTGAGTTTTAACTGTGAACCCGTCCCATCTCCTACCCCCACGCCAGGGGAGGCTGGTGGAGGTAGAAATCGGAGGACAGGCTCATTGTATTGCATGGAACGGAATGAGGAACGGTATCAAACACACCATTCCTAATTCCATTCCATGCATTACAGTGAGCCCGTCCTCTGATTTCTACCTTCACCAGCCTCACGCTCCATCTCAGCCTGGTCTTTAGAGTCCAGCGGTGAGTCGTAGTGTCCCTGAATCACACAACCTAGCTGCTCCTTTTCTTATCCACGTTTTGAAAAATACATTAAAAAAAAACATGGAAACATTTGATCAGATCTGGCTAGCAGGGAAAAAACACTGACAGGTGATTTCTTTGATATCAAGAGCATTGCCATGGAACCGACTTTAATGGAGGCATTTATGCGTGTAGCATCGCAATGTTCTATCTGGAGTGCCCTTTGTGCATCTGTACAAGGAGGAACATGAAAGACAAATGACCATCAGAATACAGCAGCCATCTTTGAATCCAATTATTGGATGGAACATCTGGAACATCTGCAGGATGGAACATCTGGAACATCTGCAGCGGAGGATTTATGATTCCACAAACAACCCTGCTCCTCACGTGCTTTGAATCTTACAACTGTGTGTGTGTGTGTGTGTGTGTGTGCGTGCATGTGCGTGTGTGTATGTGTATGTGTGTCTGTGTGTGTGTATGTGTGTATGTGTGTATGTGTACGTGTGTGTGTGTGTGTATGTGTGTGTGTGTGTGTATGTGTGTGTGTGTGTGTGTGTGATAGGGATGGAAGTATGGAGATCAGTGTGTGTGGGTCAAACACATAGGTCATACTATCAACAACATGATTTCCTGCTATGAAGTGAAAACAGAACAACATGGTTAGAAGCATCTGCTGAACAGACAGACAGCAGATATTATATTAGATTGTTTTGTCTGGTTCCAATGTACCTAATGGAGCCGTCTCTGAAAGTGCAATCTCCAAGCTAAGTCAAGTAACACAAATAAATAAGTATTAGACCCAGGTCAGTTCTGTAAGTTGTTATTCTCTGCTGCTGTTGTTGTTGTTGTTGTTGACAGAACGTACCTGTAACAGTCTCTTCCATAGGGACATGGCGTCCTGAGGTTGGCTTTGGGCTGGGGGGCGGGGCCAGGGCCGCCGTCTGACCCCTGAGACTCCGTCCTGTTGACCTTCTGACCATTCTGACTCCCCCTCTCCCTGTCCTCTGACTCATCAGGCTCCGCCCCCCTCACAGAACTGCTGCCTTTCTCTGTGGAGGTAGCTGCTCCTCCTCCTCCTCGTCCTCCTCCTCCTCCTCCTCTCTTCTGTCCATCCTCCTCTTCCTCCACCTCCATGTCAACGTTGTCTGACTCATCACTCTCCACCGCTCTGCTGGGCTTTGCCCTCCGTCTGGCTTTGGGTGCCTCTTCACCTTCATCATCATCATCACTCTTCTTCTTCCTCCTGACTGTCTTCCGGGGCGTTGGCTCCGCCTCCTCGCTCAGATCAGACTCCTCCCCCGAGGGGGGCGCCGCGACCCGGGCCCGCTTAGCCGCTGCTCCCCGATTGGTGGTCGTCGACACGGTGGCTCCGCCTCTGCCTCTGCCTCTGCCTCCCCCAGCTCCTAGGAAACCAAAGATAGTCAACGGAGGAAGAGGACCTAGCCTTGTTAGTCTGCTGGACCTAGGACCTAGCCTTGTTAGTCTGCTGGACCTAGGACCTGGCCTCGTTAGTCTGCTGGACCTAGGACCTAGCCTTGTTAGTCTGCTGGACCTAGGACCTGGCCTCGTTAGTCTGCTGGACCTAGGACCTAGCCTTGTTAGTCTGCTGGACCTAGGACCTGGCCTTGTTAAGAGTTAACAGTTCGAGAGGGAAAGTAGGGCAATGGTAAGAGGAAATAACAAGGAGAAGATCCAAGGCTTGGCAGAACAACGGGACAGAAATTAATCAAACTGTCTTCACAAGGAAACCCAGGATGCATTATCATGGCTGAGACTGTTGAAGGGACCTACTATTCCTCCCAGATTAAGGCCTAGTTCTATAGTTCTAGTTCTATAGTTCTAAAGTTCTTGATCTATAGTTCTAGTTCTATAGTTCTAGTTCTATAGTTCTAAAGTTCTTGATCTATAGTTCTAGTTCTAAAGTTCTTGATCTATAGTTCTAGTTCTATAGTTCTAAAGTTCTTGATCTATAGTTCTAGTTCTATAGTTCTAGTTCTATAGTTCTAAGTAGTTCTATAGTTCTAAGTTGTTCTATAGTTCTAGTTCTATAGTTCTAAGTTGTTCTATAGTTCTAGTTCTATAGTTCTAAGTTGTTCTATAGTTCTAGTTCTATAGTTCTAAGTAGTTCTATAGTTCGAAGTAGTTCTATTGTTTAGTAAAACTCCCAAGATGACCATTCATCATTCAAGACAGCTGCTTCTTGCCAAGAAAACAGGCTTTAGGCTATGCTGCTGTAGAAAAGCTAAGAGTCATCCAACATCAACCTTTCTGACCTCCACACACACACACACACACACACACACACACACACACACACACACACACACACACACACACACACACACACACACACACACACAGAGCCTCCTCTCTAACTCATATTTGATGTAGGTGCAAGCAAGCCAATGATAAGAACAACCTCCAACTCAGAAATGCATTTTCAGGCCAACGGAGCCCTTTAGCTGTCCTCTCTCCTGTCTCATCAACAGGTGAATCAGTGTCCAGGTGGAACGGCAGGACAGGCAGAGACACCTAAGCTAGGCACCACATCATATTTCACAACCCAAGAAACTAAATCCCAGATCATACAATTGAGCAACAGTGTGAAACCATGTTAACCACAATTTTACGCTTTTGTTCAGCTTCTTATCAACGGGTAAATCAATGAGGCGGTGCTCCGATTTCTCCCTCCACCAGCCTCCCCTGGTGTACACAGTATCTCACTCAATCAGATATGCATATCCTCAGTTAACAAGCATGTAGGCCAAGGCAGAGGCCAGTACGGTATATACGGCACACAAATCATCATGGAACAACTTTATTAATAATTCATCGTGCTTTAGGAGAGGGGTGAATGTTCATTCCGTTCCGTGCATTACAATGAGCCCGTCCTCCGATTTCTACCTCCACCAGCCTCCCCTGGTGTACATGGTAACAAGCAATGGGCAATGTTTGATTGAAAGTGTGATTGAGTCCAAGCCGGTTTAAAACCAAACTACTTAAACGTACCTTCTAGACAGAGCGCCATATGTAGACGATGCTACCATCGTGAGCCATTGATATCACCTCCCTTGGGGGACTATTCCATTGGTTCCATTGTGCCAGACAAACTAAATCAACCGCTGATCGGGGATCCTATTTGAACGTACTCAGAGTATCTTTCATACTATAGTATTATAGTTTATTTTTTATTATTATTGGACAGAGACAGTAGAGAAAGACAGGAAGTAAACAGGAGAAGGTATGTCAGCAGGACATGGGCATATGTGTCCACTGTAGGCCGTGGTGCTGGACCACTGGACCTCCCCAGGCCACAGGAAGTTACATTTAAGACGTAACACCCGCTGACACCCTGTTTGTTGTTGTTGTTGTTGTTGTTGTTGTTTTCTGCCAGGTCTGGTGAGGAGGTGACGATGTCACAGTGGGAGTAACACATACCTCTGGGGGTGGAGGGGGTCTTGGGCGGGGCTGGAGGGGATGACATCATCCAGGCGGGTAACACCCTCTTCCTGGGTTCAGGTTTCGGCATTTCCTCCTCTTCCTCTTCCTCTTCCTCCTCCTCTATCACAGCAGCCTCTGCCTGTAGAAACACAACAGGAACAGAGTCCATTTGAAGAGGAGCTTTATAAGAGAACATGACAATACTTTAAAAATACTACATTTGACCTATCACACAATTCCCAAATAAAGGAAGAGGTGGGATCCATGGGTTATTGCTAAAGACAACATCTCAATATCAGGGGAGGCTGGTGGAGGTAGACATCAGAGGACGGGCTCGTTGTAATGGTATTAAATGTGTGTTTGATACCATTCCTCATTCCAAGCATGACAATGAGCCCATCCTCCGATTTCTACTTCCACCAGCCTCCCCTGCTCATGACACAGCAACTTTATCTCATACCATCACTACAGACGCCCATGCCAAATCTGTTCTCTTATTGCCTTCAGAGGATAACAATGGAAACATGCTTTGGGTCTTAACTGTGCTATATCTTAGATGGATTTAAATGTTAACTGCTGTCTCCAACTGAAGCAGCTTTATGTACATAAACTTCATCTGATCTTATCATACCTGGTTTGGAGTCTGGAGGTTTGGAGAAGGGGGGTTGGGTAAGGGCTCCTCTGCCTCTCTCTTGCTCACCCCAGCCCCGGGTTGAGGTTCTGTGTCCTGGGGGGGTGGTGATGTCAGGCCGTGGGCCAGGCGAGGAGGAGGACCGGGCAGGGGCTCCTTGCTCCGTCCAGGGGACGCCGGAGGGGGCGTCTTCATAACGAAGTCCTCAGCTTCAACCGCTTGACTGTTCCTGGAAGACATCAAACACATTAGGCCCGTGCCCAGCTTCATTCAGGTACAGCTCAACGTCAGTTCATTGAGACAGAAGTCGTATTTGGCAGAGAAGGGGGCTGTCAGTTTGCTGTTCCAGCCAGGAACTTCAAGAACTCTGTGGGTCGTAATAGACAACAACTACTACAAACACAGAACTACTTTGAGGCACATTTTACATAACTACATTTTCCTCAGTGTAGGAAAAGACACTAGGTAGCTACATGGGCTTGAATATCTGTCTGGTTTGGATCTGTTTGATCCCACCTTCAAACAAAAGCATGCATCATCAAAACCATGCGTCGGGCAGCGACTCACAGACATAAAATGGCTGCCCTTTCCAAACCGTTACGCAACTCTTGTTTTGGTTCTTAAAAGGAAGATGCACCAGACAGACACAGGAGAGTTGGTCTCTATTCAGTCCACTCTCAAGTCTCGACTGCTTTATGGAAAATCTCTGAGATGAAAGGTATGACTTTTAAATGAATGCTAATGATCTTTATTCATAATCAATGAGGTGCCAGTTTGAACAAGTTGGCAGAGGCTAAAGACGCCTTGCAGTTGCGTTCCTGTTAATGCCCCCTTCCCTCCCTGCGCTCCGTGGGTGTTTTATTAGAGACCTGGGGAGGCTGGTGGAAGTAGGAATCGGAGGACGGGGCTCATTGCACGGAACGGAATGAGGAATGGTATCGAGCCCCGTCCTCCGATTCCTACCTCCACCAGCCTCCCCTGAGAGGGACATTCGGGACCAAAGACCCACGCATCGTTGGCTCAAGACAAGAAACTGAGCGAAAACTGAGCCAAAATATGAAGAAGAGCAATCAAATATGTATCCAGGACGGTTACCATGGCGCTGACGACATCAGCTCACTTCCATCTTAACGAACCCTCGAGACAAAGGAAGAACAGAGAGACATGAAGTAACAGAAAGATCATGTGACTTCGGACAACACGTTCAGCTGGAGGTCGGGCGGAGGTCATCACAGCGAGTCAAGAAGACGTAAGTCGATACCTCACTAAGAACCGTGAATGATGCATTTCTCCTGACTCGGAAAACAACCGCCATGTGTGTCTAGCTGACAACACTCATCATTGTAAGACTGCAGCAACCCTTGACCCTTGACCCTTGAGGTAACCGTCGCCATTTTGAAGGTTTCTGTACGGAGACAACATGCTCGTGTGGTTTCATTATGCACAGCAGGGGAGGCTGATGCCATCCTTGTTCCTTTCAATACATTACAATGAGGCCGTACTCCGATTTGAGTGCTAAGATTTGAACAGTGTCAAAACGGTACATCTACAGAGACACTCAACGCTGAAGTAAAGTGCTTTGAGCAACTGATGAGAAAGCACTATATAAACGACCCCTCAAAACTCTCAAAATGAGGTATGTACTTTGAAGAATCTAAAATATAAAACATATTCTGGTTTGTTTAACACTTTTTTGTTTACTACATAATTCCATATGTGTTCCTTCATAGTTTTGATGTCTTCAATATTAATCTACAATGTAGAAAATAATAAAAAAATAAAGAAAACCCATTGAATGAGAAGGTGTGTCCAAACTTTTGACTGGTGCTGTATCTATTCCTGTTCTCTCCATGGAATGTAGTGTAGTCTTTGAGTACTGCGAAAAGCATGACACAAAATAAATTGCATTATTATTATTATTATTATTATTATTACAACCCCAGCCTATTATAGTTACCTTTGGGTGCCCTCCTCCCCGTTGGCCAGAGACACCACCTGATAGATGTATTTCCCAGGGAGGAGGGAGAAGATGTCCCCCGGGCAGAGGGGGTGCCACCGGCCCTTCTCCAGGGGCTGGGGGGGGGCTTCCAGGGACGACAGGGAGAAGCATGGGTTCACATGGGTCTGGGGGACAATAGCAGGTAATAAACATGTGTAATAACGCTGTGATTACTGTACCAACAACGCTGTATCAACATGTTATAACATAGTAATTGTGTTACATATGAAGACTGGCAGAAGCACAGGTTAACATGGGTCGGGGAGAGGAACACAACGAGAATGGCACACTAACACCTGTATAATAACACTGCAATTACTGTACCAACATGTTATAACATAGTATTTGTGTGGTATGAGGTTCAACAGAAACACAGGTTCACAGTGGACTGGGAGAGGACAAGGAGGATATAGTTGCTAAGTGATGACTGGTTTTGGTCTGCTGTGTTTCCATTGCTGCCTGGTACACATAGTGTGTGTCTTTCCACTGTAAATAGTGTGTTTTCTATTTGACTGCTTGTTTCATTGTTTGTTGTCTTATTTATTGTAGCGATGTCTGTGCCTCTTCGCCAAGTCATCATTGGAAATGAGAATTGCTTCTCAACTGACCCTTCTTATTAAGTAAAGGTGAAATAAATAAATACAAATATAAATAAAATGTTACAATTTGTGAGTGGGCTCACTGTAAAGCACGGAACGGAATGAGGTATCATGCATTCCAATGAGCACGTCCACCAGCCTCCCTGGCCACGGCGACCTTGTTTGACATTGCATGCTCTCCTCCCTCAGACGATGCCTCAAAACCCACATTTTTAAACTTGCTTTTAATCTTTAACTATTTTTATTGTTGTTTTTACTGACTGTGCTCTTTGTTTTACTTATCTATCTATTCCTTGTTCTCTCCATGGAATGTCTTTGAGTCCTGAGAAGAGCGCTGCCCAACATAAATTGTTATTATTGTCATCATTCCAAGCAGAGGAGCTGGCTGTTTGAAGCACACAGGCTAGCAGCCATAAGGTGCAACAGATGAATAAAGGTGTTGTTATGTCATAGCTTCCTGTTGAATCCCTACTCATTCATGCTAGACACTACCTCGAAGTGCTACTTGAAATTTCCATGCATTACAATGAGCCCCAGCCTCCCATTTCTACCTCCACCAGCCTCCCTTTGTCCTCAGGCTACCTCAGAACCGAGCAGACCATATTTATCCTGCTTCTCGAAAACAGCAACGACACGGTGACAATCGAATGCAGACACGTCTCTCTCTCTCTCTCTGTCTCTCTCTCTCTCTCTCTCTCCCTCTCTCTCTCTTCTTCTCTCCTTCTCTCTGTCTCTGTCTCTCTGTCTCTCTCTCTCTCTCTCGAAAACCTCGGAACGAATGTGTTTGTGTGTGCGAGAGAGAAAACCCCATCTAACACAATCGCAACTCAAGCACAGAGGAGAGGCCTAGTCTGATGTAGAATAGGTCCTCATTATTGATGTGTGCTTTCAAAGGAGCGTTCGCTGCAACACGACAGCCAGCGGAGCCCTCAACACTGAGATGAGAGCATGGTAAAGGGCTCTGTTCAGAATCAACCCCAGGCCCTTCAGACCCCGGGCTCTTGTCTAGATCAGAGGTGATTGGTATCAGCGATATGGTAACTAGGCTGTTTTTTTTTTCTTCTGTCCTTTATTCCAGCCTAGTGCTGTCCTTGGAACTCATCAACTGATCTTTGAATCCTTGATTAGCTGAGTGTCAATGCTGAGCTGGAGCGACAGCCTGAGGATCACTTATCTACGGCAAAGAGATCTACAGGTTCATTCAGGACAGGGACGGGGACGGGGACGGGGACGGGGACAGGGACAGGGAGAGGGACAGGGACAGGGACAGGGGACGGGGACGGGGACGGGGACGGGGCGGGGGCCGGGGCCGGGACAGGGACAGGGAGAGGGAGAGGGAGAGGGACAGGGACAGGGACAAGGACAAGGACAAGGACAGGGACAGGGACAGGGACAGGGACAGGGACAGGGCCAGGGCCACAGCAGTGGAGGCTCTGAAGGTGGAAATCAGAGGACGGGCTCATTGTAATGCATGGAACGGAGGAACGGTACCAAACAGACAGGCTCATTGTAATGCATGGTGTTCTAAGCTTACGGGTTTGATGCGTAGCTGTCCATCAAGGTTCTCAAGGACCCCGTGGTTTCTGGACACTCTCTTGTCACTCACCTGGAACACAACATACACACTAATCACCTGGAACACAACATACACACTAATCACCTGGAACACAACATACACACTAATCACCTGGAACACAACATACACACTAATCACCTGGAACACAACATACACACTAATCACCTGGAACACAACATACACACTAATCACCTGGAACACAACATACACACTAATCAGTAGACACTCAAAACCATCGATAAGAACAAGAGCCGTCGGCAATCACAGTGCTGGAGAAAGGAAGAAAAGGAGTTGTTCTCACTGGCAGGCAACAGTATTATGCAAGCCTTTCCCCATGTGGAGTGACACTGCAAGCTTTTACTTATGTTGTGTTTTGTTAATGTGTTTGGTTTTTATATGACATATGGTTTGTTCAGACCTTGGTGAAAATGCACTTTATAACTTTAAACTTGAAGTAAAGGTCAGTTGACAACCATCCGCACGAAGACGGTGGGGGCCACGAGGGTGTGTCCTTTCACCTTGTATACAAATAACTGTGTCAGCCTCCAAAGCAAAAGTTCACTGATTAAATTGAGGTCAACCTCTTCCACAACTGGCGAAGACAAAACTCAATACATTTAAACACAGCAAAAATAAGGGAAACGATCATTGATTTTTAGAAAAAGGGCCCCGCTGCAGCCTGTGATCCTGAACGACACGACCATCGAGACTGTGGAAGAATAGCAGCACCTCGAAACGGCTGTATTTATTTATTTATTAATTTTTAAATATGTTTTAGGGCATTTCTGCTTTATTGGGATAGAGACAGTAGAGATTGACAGAAAGGATGGGAGAGAGAGAGGAGGGATGACATGCAAGATAGGTCGAGGGTCGGAATCGAACCAGGAACCTTGCGATTACGTGGTAAGCGCATTAGTGGGCTCTATTTAAACTTTATTACAACTTTTTTTTATAATAGTGTGGTAACCTCACCCTGGCACACAGCACATATAAGCCTGGAATAACAATGACTCAACCCTGGCGTTAGTGGGAGGGAATTTACTGAGTCAAGTATATCCACTATTCACAGAGTACAATCTCCTCCCTTCTGGACACAGACTCCTGATGCCTCATGATGATGATGATGATGATGGTGGTGGTGGTGGTGGTGGTAATGATGATGATCTATGGTTGCTGATGTCTAAGGTTGCTGATGTCTATGGTTGCTGATGTCTACGGTTGCTGATGTCTATGGTTGCTGATGTCTACGGTTGCTGACGTCTACGGTTGCTGACGTCTACGGTTGCTGATGTCTACGGTTGCTGATGTCTACGGCTGCTGATGTCTAAGGTTGCTGATGTCTACGGTTGCTGATGTCTACGGTTGCTGATGTCTACGGTTGCTGATGTCTACGGTAGTGTTGATACATGTTTGTTTTAATGTTGTGCTCTCGTGTGCGAGACAAATCCTGCTTGGTGCAATAAAGGTTTCAGGTTTCATACATTCATTCATGAACTTCTTTTATTTATCTATAAACTGTCTTCGCTTCATATCGACCACATAAGAGAGTCGGTCAAAACCATGCATCAGAAAAAAGTGTCTATTTTCTATTATGCTGGACTGACTTAGTGAGAGATGTAATCTACCATAGACTTGTGGTTTGTTATGGTATGGCTTGGCTATTAGCTTGTACTAACAAAGAGTAAGTACAACAGTACAGCGTTGACCTTGTATATGCCTCGTCGTTGATGTTTGTCTTAGAGGGCCACCTAGAGGCCTTAACATGGCATTACAACAACAATTGTCTGTCATGTCCACTCATGTCCCCATTGGTGATTGTCTATTAAACACCTTTGTACAGTTTGATATTTGGTGTATTTATATCACCAGATGACACAGGTTAGAATGCTTGAGAGTTTAACACGGAAATACCAGTACCAAACTGGTAAACCAAAAGGCAGGCACATAAAGCTAATGAATTTAACCTCTAAACTAAAACTAAACATTAAGTACTCACTCCTAGGAACGGACCCCGGCCCAGCATCGTCTCCCCGTCGGGCAGGTGTATTGGACTCCTATCTCCGTCCATGGGCATGAGGTCGAACCCCGCCATCTGAAGGTTCAATACCACAGCTGTGAATACCTGCACTTGTTTCTCATCAAAAAGCAAGCTAATTATGCTAGTTGAGGTACATTGGAAACTTTGGCCAACTGTATATTTGTAGCTAATGTTAGCTAGCTACACTTCCCAGCTCAACTGTTGCTTTCTGGCTCGGGTCATTCAGTTGGCAGCAGGCTTGGTGTCTTATCTCAGGGATTGATTTCGAATGAACAGCAGTTAATCCAGTAATGATCTGTCTGATAATGCATGTAGCCCTAGTGAGTATACGGCCAGGTACTTTCATATTTACCTGTGCTGCAGCAGTATTACGCTCAGAGACGAGACAAACTTTGACCAGATGATTTCTTCCCAAACTTCCGGGGCTGCCGTTAGAGCAGGCGCAGATCGGACCGTGAGAGAGACCTGACCTTACGAGACAGAGATAACGTTTGCTTTTGCACCTTTACACATTTTCTTTCTCTACACGTCGTTTAGTGGCACACATTGTTGTGTCAAAACCCAGCATAGTTATTGAATCGATGCAAGGTTGACGTCCCGTCTCTCAGCCAGCCCTGTGCATGTTGGGATGTACGCATGCGCGCCACCACACAGCCCGGGCGTGACGTCACCGCTGTGTGTAAACACCGTTTGAAGGTTTGAACCGTCAGCTGGTGGGAAGCGCACTGAGGTAGGCGGCGATCGCTCCCTTTACTCCTCTTTATCTGGTTTATCTGTTGTTGTTTTTTCAATCACAAAGTGGGCTTTCTTTGCTACATTGCACGATCAACCTTTACAAATGATTTGATCAGGAAAAACGTCTAGCTTGCTAGCTAGCTGGCGGCTACACCCTGTCGGAGTGCTATGGACTGGGACCGAGCAACACCCACCCGCTGCTGCAGAGAGCACGCTGGATGCATCTCACCGTGGCAGAAATACTGTTGTGGAGAAGGCTTTTCACTTGTCCCTTTTAGCTAGATTATAATCATAGCTTGGTGAATATCATTATTATATTTCTGTAGAGCTGGTTCGTCTGCCCCAGACCATTTAAATCACGTGACTTGTTAACCAACTCCCCAGAATTATGCAATCTCTGTCCTATCTCTGACGTGTGTGTGCTTTTGAGAGTGTGAGTGTAGATGTGTGTGTGAGAGAGAGAGAGGGAGAGAGAGAGAGAGAGAGTATGTTTGTGTGTGTGTGTGTGTGTGTGTGAGAGAGAGAGAGAGAGAGAGAGACTATGTCCCCTAAACAACTACCCCTATAGCTCATATTGACACCGTCTCTCCCCTCACAGTGGGAGTGTTCCAGCCCGACCATAGAAGTGAGCGACCCACAGCTATGCAGCATGCCTCCCAGAGGACCTCCAACACCTACTATGTCTGTGAACGATGTCCCACCCTGACCTCGACCTCTACCAAGGACACCTGCTGCTGGCCCCCCCACGACTTCACCCAGACGTTGCCTACGGAGATGAGCGTGAGGATCTTCAGCGAGCTGGACGTTCCCAGCCTGTGTAGTGCGTCTCGGACCTGTAGACTGTGGAACCACATCATCCAGGACAGCGACCACCTCTGGAGGGACCATTGTCAGACCGTCAGAGCCATCTGTCAGCGGGAGGTGGATGGAGACAGGCAGGACGGGCTGTCGTGGAAGGTGGGTGTGGGTTTGGAGGGAGTTTACCCTCCTAGGTACTGATCTAGGAACAGGTTAACCTCCCAGAATTTAAACCTGATCCATTAAAAGGGGAAAATACGAAACTGACCATAGAAAATATTAAACTGAAGGGGAAGTTAGACTGTCTCCAAGGTATTTTTTATTTAACATTCATTTTTACCAGGTTAGTCTCATTGAGATTAACAATCTCCTTTACAACAGAGACATGGCCAAAATAGAAGCCAGGTCTCCCCCACTAAATGTTCCATCATACTATTTAGCCCAGCTTCAAACTCATTTAATACGACTGGTCTAGGATCAGATTACCTCATTCTTTTCATTCATCAATCTAAGTAACACATCTATTTAAAGCCGCAGTCTGTAAGGTTTTTTAGAAATGTCAACTGAGGAAATATAGAGGCTTACTCTATACCCCTTAATGTTTTATGGAAGCACCACCTGTATATGTTTGACTCATGATGGTTCTTCTTCTCATTCTGTGGTACTAGGTCACTCTGGAGCGGAACTATAAAAGAGGCCATTTAAAGAGGGACTGGTTAAGGGGACGGTACAGTAACGTCCGCTGTGCGGCGGAGCTGAGAGACATCTACATGTGTCCCCTGGATGTGGAGACCTGGGGCGAGATACTGGAGGCAGAGCTGGAGAGATAGCTCATGAAATTAAAGTGCAATTTTCTTTGTTTTTGTTTGGGGTGAATTATCTATTTTAGATTGTTGTTTTATTAATTATGTCTGAAACACTCGTTTGATCATACGATTTGCTTTCTAACTTATATATACTGTGTTGTGTTGTGCTTTTATAATGATTGTTGTAAACCTAGAAAAGAAAAGTGTGTAGATATTTTATATATTTTTTTAAGCTTTTTAAATGGTGTGCTAATAGAAGGGAGATAGAAGCCCAGCACGGAGTGATGAAGCAGTGATGGAAATTAAATGTGTATTTGTGCCTTCACTACGCTGAATAAATTTATCATGATGTTGTTTACTTCTTTACTAATTATTAACTAGTTTACAAATGATACAATTCCACAAATTCCGTGTGTTACGGTACCCGGTTCCAGCACCACGGACAGCGTCAAGGCGTCATCTGCCGATTAATGATATCAGATGTACCCCGATTTCCGAACTTCGGACGGGGGTCTGTGACAATGAACCACCTTAAAGAGAGGAGAGGATTCAGGATGGGCATCACAGCAGTTCAACACAATGCCCGTTAACCAAATGTCGTTCCGCATCGGTGTAAAGCGAAGCCTACACGAATAGCCTACCATTGAAATATATAAGCGCGAAATACAATTGTGCAGGAAGTAAACATGTTTAATCTGAAGGAGGGGATGGGTTAGGGTTAGGGTCCGGTTGAGGATTATGTGTCTGCTTTATTGTTTCTACTTATATTTTTGTGGGGTTTTTTGCATATCTGTTTTATCAATTTGTAAAGCACTTTGTAACATTGTTTTAAAAAGATGCTATATAAATAAAGTGTATTATTATTATAATTATTATCTGCGCCCCAGTAATTGCAGACGAGGGGGTTTCCTGAATATATGTCCTTTCAGGAGCTGCACACGTCACAGCCCACTGAGCGCAGCATCCCCTCTCCTCTCCTGTGCGGTCGGAAGCAGAATACTGTACACCATCGCTGCATCCCGGCCGATATCTGTATCCTTATAGTAAAAAAAAAAAAGGACCTGGAGCCGATACCGTTGAACCATGGACGACGTCCCGCCTATAATCACCATCGCGATCTCTCTCAAAATCCAACCGAATGATGGACCGGTGTTCTTCAAGGTGGACGGGACGAGGTTCGGTCAGAGCAGAACAATAAAAATGCTTACAGGATCGAAATACACGATTGAGGTGGTGGTCAAGCCCGGGAACGTTGAGGCCGCGTAAGTACAAACGATGACATCGAGAAAACAACCAGAAATGTTGTAATATTTTTGGAGTTACTTGGAATAGGATACATTCGCCGTTCCTACAGCCTACTGTGTGTCTATATGGATGTGGAGGCACGGACGGGCTGGCTGTCTTCCCTGAAATATGAGCGTCTAATCAAATGCTTGTTTTTCTGTGTCTGCACCGAAATTAGTACAGCGAATGTCTGCATAGGGCCTTCATATGAAAATGAATCAGTAGCCCTAATGTTTCCTCATTACAAAATTGCATTAAACGGCCTGCATGCTTACTGCATGTTCACGGCTCTCTCGAGGCCTACCTGATAGTCCGTATAAATAAATAATGCGTAGACGGATGCATATATAATTAAACCAAGGATGGGGATGACGGAAGGCGTCGTTTACCTGACGATTCACTCGGTCTGTGCCTCCCTTATTCAACACCGAGGCTAAATTCAATCCTACGAACGACCCTAGCTGTGTAGGTTAGTCTAAATGAGTCTCTCATTATCGCCAGGTAAGCTATTGGGTGGGGTTCCCTCCCGGATAGCAAAGACCTCTGGATCAGGTCCGTCGCAAATGCAGCAGATCCGTTTTGGATTCGACCCACATCCGTGCCGAATTATTTCTGCTCTATGGGTTATGATATCTGGACTGACTCCTGCGTCTCTTTCATGGGGTCCACAGCTCCCTCAACATCGGCGGCATCACCATGCCTCTGGAGCAGCAGTCCAAGGACGAGGAGTCGGTGGTCTACCACGGGCAGTACGACACGGAGGGGGTACCACACACCAAGAGCGGCGACAGGCAACCGGTACAAGTCAGCATAGAGGTAAAACACAAGACTACCCCATGTCGGATGGCATGTGTCTAGGTGTTTATGCTAATAGGCTACTGTTGTTGTCAAACATAAAAGTGGGATATGTAATCAGCATCAATAATTCAGTTGACTTTTTATATAGCAATATTCCCTACAAAACTGAGTCTCTCTCTTTCTTGCTCTCTCTCTCTCTTTCTCTGTCACACACACACACACACACACACACACACACACACACACCATCTCGCTCTCTCTCTCTCTCTCTCTCTTTCTCTCTCTCTCTCACACACACACACATACACACACACACACACACACACACACACACACACACACACACCATCTCTCTCTCTCTCTCTCTCTCTCTCTCTCCCTCTCCCTGTATGTCCAGTTTGTCAAGGCGGGCCAGTTTGAGACCATTTGGCAGGTCAAGTACTACAACTACTACAAGAGAGACCAGTGCCAGTTCGGGAACAAGTTCAACGACATCGAGTATGAGTGCAAGCCCAATGAGACGCGCAGCCTGATGTGGATCAACAAGGAGGTCTTCAACTGAGGACCAATCCGCTGCATCCTTCTAGTCGCCGACTATACCCCTGTAGTGAAAAATTAAGCAAAACGAAACCAAGCAGCTCATCAATGTGATGAGCTGCACAGCGAGAACTGTTCTTGAACATCAGCTTAAAAAGGAAAAGCCTTACCACTATACAGTAGGCACGCGTTTCACCACATCAAAGAGCACCATAATTGTCTATTTTAAAAATGGAGGGGGGGTGGGCGGGGGGGTGAGGAGGAGGGGGGGTGGGTGTCTACTGCTTTGATCCTGGGGGTGTTCGGTTGGTTTTATTCAAGCCACATCAGTTATCAGCATGCTGTGAGCAATACTCATTAAAACACTGAATGCATTTTGATAATACTCACATGTATGAGGATTGTTGAGTGTTTTAATACTCATGACATCACCGTCAACATCAGGTGAGGTCTCTGAACACACGAGCAACACTGTGGCCCTCCTGGACCAGGAAGGAAGACACTTGCGTTTGGGGATGGACGTGTATTTAACCTGACTTATTATATAACCTGTGAGCTGTGTTTGTGTGTGTGTGTGTGTGTGTGTGTGTGTGAGAGAGTGTGTGAGTGCGAGTGCAAGTGTGTGCGTGCATGCGTGGGTGTGGGTGATCTGTGTGTGTGAGTGTGCGTGCGTGCCTGCATGCGTGTGTGTGTGTGTGTGTGTGCGTGCCTGCATGTGTGAGTGTGTGTGTGTGTGTGTGTGAGTGTGTGTGTGTGTGTGTGTGTGTGTGTGTGTGTGTGCGTGCGTGCGTGTGTGAGTGTGTGTGTGGTATGAACGGACATCATCCCTGTATTATTCTCCTACAGTGTGTGCTATCTATAGTGTACCAGTTTAAGCCTTCCAACTGTTTTAACTGTCGACTTCTGACCTGCACAATGTGATGACATCTATGAAGGGGATGACACAGCTTTATTTCCTCTTTAACTTCCTTTAACTTCTACATTCAACGTCTACC
Source organism: Argentina silus (assembly GCF_951799395.1). Lineage (NCBI taxonomy): Eukaryota > Metazoa > Chordata > Actinopteri > Argentiniformes > Argentinidae > Argentina > Argentina silus. The sequence goes on along the minus strand of NC_139672.1, from coordinate 17,422,352 downwards.
TGTATATCCTAGGATCCTATAGTGCTTCTGTTCTGGTTATGTTGTGTGTTGCTTTGGTTGTATCTCAGTTGCATCTTCAAAGTGTATGCCAAATTTTTTTTTTTGTTTAGTTTAGTTTTGTTGTGAAGATACAAGTTGGTTTCAGATTGGATATACAATGTTCTGTTTTGTTACATATATGAATGGAGAAGTTGTATAATGTATAAGTGAATAAAACCGATATACCAGTGCTACTTGAAATCGTAAAGGTGCAATAAATGGACGATACGTAGTGTTGTTATTGTTCTTAGCTTTGTGTGTGTGTGTGTGTGTAATCTCTTAGTCATTTCATGTGGCATATCAGTGTCCATGTTTGCATAAAGCACACCGACAGTAAGATCCAGCGGCTCCTTATTGTTGGATCAATGCCTCTATGTTGTGGTGGGTTTGGAAGACAAAGCTTTCTCTGTTCAGTCTCCTGTCCAGACATCTTTATAAGCACAGTTGTGTAGGTGTGGCACACACACACACACACACATACACTGTAGAATGCACGTGCAAATTTGTCCCACATACTTTCAATCCGAACATAAAGGCAACGGTAGAATAACGACAGTATATACGTATATACAGGATATAACAGTATAGAGCGATATACTCATCATATCACAATCCATGTACATTAGAAGAAGAAAGCAGAGAGATAGACAGTACCCGGATGTACTGTACAGTGTTGCGCCTCCCCCTACTCCCCTTTCAACCTCTCTCTCCCTCTCTTTCTCTCTCCCTCTCTCTCTCTCTCTCTCTCCACCAACTCAACCTCCGTTCCCTCTCTTCCCCCTCGTTGCGGACCGACCGTAGCTACTGCAGTGAATCCGTCATCGGTCGAGTGCAAGCGTCCCTTTTAGGCTCCGACCAAGAACTAGATCTCCCCAAAACAGTGCGGTTTGTAGGATTGCGTCACACCGCCCCTTGTACAAGGCTTATTTTAACGCGTCAAGCGAAGAAAGACCGAGCGACAGGATGGTGAGGAACTGAAAAATCTGTTGTTTTTTTTGTATCGTTATTGTATGTTCAACCAAATGTGTACACACACACACACACAATCTCGGAGACCCTACGCATGCATAATGCTCAAGGCGATCCTCCTGCTCTCTCTACTCTACGCTACTGTACCGAATATGTCGCGTTAGATTTCTTCGCGATCAAACGCGATAGTCATATCACAGTATTCATGACAATATGGCCATGGTTGTGTTTCGGTGACTCCTCTTATTCGGTGTGTTTTGATGAGGCATATTCAGACAGCCAGTCGAGCCTACAGGAATAATGGCGCTAGCTTGTGGGGGGAAAAAGTGAAACATTGTATCGTTTCCTAGCGAGCTAGCATCGGGCTACACCGTAGCATTATCGATAGGCCAGCTAACACTGTCACTCCTTGCTTAGCGCTGAAATGAGACGGGCTTGTCAACTTGTTACCGACCTGAAGCTCAACCTAGACGAACACTAGTTAGGAAATAGCCACAGACTAAACCAACACACTCGTGTTCCTGGTTCTGCGTGCAGGCTGCCCGTGGTGAACGTGGCCGGTCTCAGCGGTGCGGCTCCGCGCAGGGCACAGTTGGGTTATTATTACATTAGAATAACTGTCGCGTATTAGGATTAGGTCAAATGTTTAAAACCGTCACTCCAAGCAAGATGATTACATTAAATCAAATTCGAGTTGTCATCATGTGTATGCTATTGTATCTCTGCCAGGCTTGGTGCCCTGGGTGTTCATCTAGGCCACAGAGATACTGGTTTATCAATGGGAGATGTCTGGAAAGTCTCTAATTTATTCGACCTATAAAGATAACGACCCTATCTTTCACCCAAAGCGTCTCCCAACATGCACTCAGAGGTTCTATTGTGAAGATCAATACATTGAATACTGTTATTGATCGCCCTGCACCGTTTCTCCCTCGTCCTCTCAGTCATGTATGAACCTGGAGCTCAGTTTGACCGAAACACCGGCCGGTTTCTGCGGCTTCGCTGGTGACCATTTAGAGAGAGAGGTGCGAGGGCCGTGTGGAGGTCAGTAGGCTGCTTGAAAGAGGAAGTACACACACGACTTTAGAGGAGCCGAGGAGCTAAATGCAACCAAATAGGAGCTAAATGCAACCAAATAGGAGCTAAATGCAACGAAACGATGTGCCAGATGGGGAAACGACAACATAGCTCCATCACCACATATATGCACACAGTCAGCTGGTCTAGTTATCGATTATCATCATTAGATTATGATCATGTTGAGAGCCTGCGTGTATCTTTGCAAGGACAATGCACTTATTTGTTGTGGTAGATTGTGTGTGTGTGTGTGTGTGTGTGTGTGTGTGTGTGTGTGTGTGTGTGGGTGAGGCTTGTCTCATAGCCCTAATGCAGATGTTTTAGATAAAAGGGGGAAATGATTTTGGAAGCAATTAAAGCGCTCTTCGCTTCCCGTCCCGTATGGAAAACGTATTGTTTCCCTCTGAATAGAAGGAGACCAGGAGAGTAGCCATTGGCAACCATGTTAAACTGAACAGGCTGGTTAGAATGGGCTATTATGGAGAGAAGGAAGCAATATGATTATAAAGCAGAGAGATCATGAATATGTATTGTTTTATTTAATTTTTTATATAGACGTTTAGGCTGACAATTATAGAACACACTTTTATACACCTGCAGGTCTAATGCTGTTTTCATGACATGTTGGAAATAGGAAATGCTGCCGTTTCTGACTTGGATACCAGAGTTTCCCACTGTGGGATGATCAGAATCAACCAGTAGGAAGCTCTCCGCAAATAACCCACAGTACATTCATTTGAACGCAGTTTCTGACAGGTCATGAACGCAGCATAAAAACAAACCCCTCCCCTCTCACTCTCTCCCACCGCCATCTGGAATGTGTAACTATATTAGAAAACCAGACTAGTGTTACCAATAGCTGTTTGAGTTAACACCAAGATGATGCAGCCAGTAATCCTAAACCCTCTAACTCTCAATCCACTTTACCTTAATGCCCTGGTCTATCCTGAGGGCACACACACGCGCACACAGCCTACTGCAGGAGCATCAACCAGGCGGCCATCTTGGCACCAAATGACAACAATATGTGATTGAAATGTTAGTGCCAACATGGCGCCCATGAAAGGTCTATGAATTTATGACTCTGGGCATCAACACAAACTGTACTGGTGATCACACACAACAGCACTTGGATAACATTGGCCTCTTGTTGATCTATGGGCCTGTTTCATTCACGTCTCGGAGGTTATAGATACTGTTCCTCCATAGTAACCTAGGGAACGGAGATTCTGAGGCCCCTCCCCCCTCATGGATGTACAGTGTAAAGGAGTGGACCAGTGTAGGCTGAGAGGGGAGAACACATGACAAGTACACAAGACAAGTACACAAGACAAGTACACATGACAAGTACACATGACAAGTACACAAGACAAGTACACAAGACAAGTACACAAGACAAGTACACAAGACAAGTACACATGACAAGTACACAAGACAAGTACACATGACAAGTACACATGACAAGTACACAAGACAAGTACACCCTTGAGGAAGAGGGTGTAGAAAGGGGACACATCTCTTGTAGCCTACATTGGGCCAGACCAGGAAGTAACCAGTCACATGACTGTAAGGATGTCCTATCCTAATCCTCGACAGTCATCTCATCCCTGCCCTTTAAATACGCACTCTGAGGCTTTGACTCTCTGAGGCTTTGACTCTCTGAGGCTTTGACTCTCTGAGGCTTTGACTCTCCTTGACTGGGTTCTTATATATATATATGTATATATATATATATATACACACACACACACGTATAAAGAAGGATGATTTCCATAATTTCTGTTGTTGAAGCCAAATTGAAGGTAGAAAGATAGTTTATGCCTTTGAAAAAGAAAAAAACTCTGACTGATGCTTTTGTTTATTATCTCATTTATTACTATGTTATTACCTACTGGAGGTATTGGAGGGAAGGAGTTAGAAACGTACAGTTTTATTGTTTTATCCTATTTGGATACTAGTCAGAACCAGTATGAATTCCATAATTGTCAGTTATTGTTATTGACGATGGAAAGAGTCGGAGCCCCCGTGCGCTGTGTCTGGACGCTGACCCGGGTGAGACGAGGAATCCTTCTCACGCTGTGTGTTCTGTTGTTACGCCGAGTAGGGAAGGAACCTCAACAGATAACTCTGATTCAGACACACAGACGTCAGCCAGGGGATGTTTCCTCAGAAACTCTACCTTTCTAGTTGCTAATGGAGGTTAGCCAACACTGAGTCTGGTTGCTGTTCTGTAGGTGTTATAACACTGTTATGGTTGAGGGAGGGGGGGGGGGGGAGGGGGGAGGGGAAGGACAGGAGAGGAGAGAGGAGGGAAGGGGGGAGATGGGAGGAGGAGAGGAGAGGCGGTGGAGGGAGGGGAGGGGAGGAGGAGGTGGAGGGAGGGGAGGAGGAGAGGAGAGGAGGGATGGGGGAGATGGGAGGAGGAGAGGAGAGGCGGTGGAGGGAGGGGAGGGGAGGAGGAGGTGGAGGGAGGGGAGGAGAGAGGAGGGAGGGGAGGTGGATTGGCCTAATTTCCTTCACTGGCAGAATCCAGTTCACTGTTGTTCTCATGCATAATAGACAAGTGCTTCGTCTCTGTGATGAACACACACACACACACACACACACACACACGCCAACCATGGAACACACACATACATGCATGCACACACACACACACACACACACACACACACACACACACACACACGCCAACCATGGAACACACACATACATGCACGCACACACACACACACACGCCAACCATGGAACACACACATACACACACGCGCCAACCATGGAACACGAACACACACACACACACACACACACTCCACCCGTACAACACATACATGGACGCAAGAGTCATACATGGCAATATATTCAGTATATATTTAAAAAAACAGACCCCATACTGTATGTAAATACATGTAGATATGTTTCTTCTACATGTAAATCCATATGTAAATACAACTGCCGTTGTCTCTATGGGGACTGAGACTGTTGTCTCCATGGGGACAGAGACTGTTGTCTCCATGGGGACTGAGACTGTTGTCTCCATGGGGACTGAGACTGTTGTCTCTATGGGTGTCGGTGTTGCCGTGAGCGATGACGGGTGGTAGTGGTCCCGAGAGGCTTAGTGGGTACAGCGTGGTGCTATAGCAACGTTAAGGTGTTGGGTTGGATTCCCGCTGGGACCGTGTATACAGAAGATGTTCGCACTTATTCTGTCAGTTGTACCGTGACCTAAGAGTGTGAGGTGTACGTGTTCTAACCGTGTTCTAACTGTTCTAAATGTGTTCTAACTGTGTTCTAAACATGTTCTAACCTACAGCACACGTTACTGTGTGAACAGTATCCACAGTAGGGTCCCTAAGGTTCTCACCTCTCTCCACACCAGGGGAGGCTGGTGGAGGTAGAAATCGGAGGACAGGCTCATTGTAAAGCGTAGAATGGATTTTGATCCATGCGTTACAATGAGCCCGTTCTCCGATTTCTACCTCCGCCAGCCTCCCCTGTCAGATCCCCTCTAAGTGTGATGACCAGTGGTCAGCTAAGACTGACTCTGTACTGGAGGTCATAAGCCATGACCTCTGACCTGGCTGTAGAGGGCTTGGCCTTGGAATGGGATCAAACTATATACTATAACGCATATATCATATATATATATATATATATATATATATATATATATATATATATATATATATATTGTATTGGAAACTAGAATGTATTTCCGACCCTTGGTGCAAATGACTAAAACCATTTTATATATTGGGCCATATTTCCCCTGAGTGTATAAATAAAGTTGTATTGAAAAATGCATAAACTGATGATACATGTCATTTCCGATTGGTTCTGATCCGGTTGGTTGCCTGTTGTATTTGAACTGATATTGGATCATCATTCTCACTCTCTCTCCTTCCCTCCCTCCCTCCCTTCCTCTCTCTCTCTCCTTCCCTCCCTTCCTCTCTCTCTCTCCTTCCTTCCCTCCCTCCCTCCCTTCCTCTCTCTCTCTCCCTCCCTCCCTTCCTCTCTCTCTCTCCTTC
>NC_139672.1:17406239-17408739 GCF_951799395.1 Argentina silus | reverse complement strand
TCTATTTCAGTTGATGCAGATGAGATTAAACGACTTGGCAAGAGGTTTAAGAAACTCGACCTAGATAACTCAGGGTCCCTGAGCGTGGAGGAGTTCATGTCCCTACCAGAACTCCAACAGAACCCTCTCGTACAACGGGTCATCGACATATTCGACACCGACGGCAACGGCGAGGTGGACTTCAAAGGTAGGCGGTTGTTCAGGGGGAGGCTGGCGGAGGTAGAGATCGGAGGACGGGGGATCATTGGAATGGAATTACGACACGTTGTGTTTGATCCCGTTCCTCATTCCGTTCCATAAGCCCGTCCTCCAATTTCTACCTCTGCCAGCTTACCCTGGTGGTGGTGTTGTTGTTGTTGTTGTTGTTGTTGCCTTTTGAACGTATCCATGACTGGTTACTCCACTGTCTCATTATGTCTCACCTTTAAATGTCATCACTGCGCACACGTCCATCTTCAACACCGTCTAATGCATTAACCTTGTCAACCTGGAATATCATTCTGTACACGAATCGACCTACTTAGGAATATAAACACCTGAAGCGTTTGTAAGGATGTTTAACGTGCTGTCGACCATTTTCCTAGAAAGAACCTTCCGGCTGTTGTGCAACGTATTCACCTCAGAGAGAGAATATGTTGAACAAGCCGATGTGTGGGGCGCTTAGTGGCGTAGCACACTAATGCGCATGCCACGTAATCGCAAAGTTCCTGGTTCGATTACGACCCTCGACATATCCTGCATGTCATCCCTCCTCTCTCTCTCTCCCATCCTTCCTGTCAATCTCTACTGTCTCTATCCCAATAAAGCAGAAATGCCCTAAAAACATATAAAAAAAATTAAAAAAACAAGCCGATGTGTATTGTGTTGTCTTACTGTTTCGTGATGTGCATTCTTTTAGTATTTGACAGAAAACGGCTTCCTGGTTGTGTTACAGAGTTCATCGAGGGGGTGTCCCAGTTCAGCGTGAAGGGTGACAAGGAGCAGAAACTGCGCTGTGAGTACAAAGACAATGCTATCTGAGAAGAACCTCACTGTGACGTCCTCTCCGCTCGGAAATAACTAGTTCATCAGGTCTTTACCCAAAGATCCACTGACACTATTAGGGGAGAATTAACGGACACACACACACACACACACCCACCCACCAGACAACACACACACACACACACACACACACCCACCAACCAGACAACACACACACCCACCAGACAACACACACACCCGCCAGACACGCATACCCACCAGACAACACACAAACACCCACCACATGTGCAATGCCATGAACACCTCTTCAAAACATATTTCTCCATCTCTCCTCTCCTCCCTCAGTCTCTCCATCTCTCCTCTCCTCCCTCAGTTCTAACCCTGTATCTCTCCATCTCTCCTCTCCTCCCTCAGTCTCTCCATCTCTCCTCTCCTCCCTCAGTTCTAACCCTGTATCTCTCCTCTCCTCCCTCAGTTCTAACCCTGTATCTCTCCATCTCTCCTCTCCTCCCTCAGTCTCTCCATCTCTCCTCTCCTCCCTCAGTTCTAACCCTGTGTCTCTCCTCTCCTCCCTCAGTTCTAACCCTGTATCTCTCCTCTCCTCCGCTCAGTTCTAACCCTGTATCTCTCCTCTCCTCCTCTCAGTTGCGTTCCGTATCTACGACATGGACAAGGATGGGTACATCTCCAACGGGGAGCTGTTCCAGGTGTTGAAGATGATGGTGGGCAACAACCTGAAGGACACTCAGCTGCAGCAGATCGTCGACAAGACCATCATCAACGCCGACAAGGACGGAGACGGCAGGATATCCTTTGAAGAGTTCTGTGCGGTGAGTTGGCAAAAAAAAAATGGAGGGGGGGGGGGGGGGGTTTCAAAATAATAGTTTGGTTTGAATTTGATTGGATTAATGTTTTGGGAGTTTAAACAATGGTTACTGTTAAAACATACAGAGCCCAACTTCAGTTGGATGGTGTTGAGTAGATGGTCTACAGATGTCTGGGGAGGCTGGTGGAGGTAGAAATCGGAGGACGGGCTAATTGTAATGGAATAAGGAATGGTATCAAACACGTTCCTCATTCCGTTCCGTGCGATACAATGAGCCCGTCCTCCGATTTCTACCTCCACCAGCCTCCCCTGCGTGACATTTCTTATGTTAACATGAGAAGCTCTTTGTTGCCTTCCTGACTGTTTCTTCCCCCCCACCCACACACACACACACACACACCCCCTCCCCCCCCCAGGTTGTTGGAGGCTTAGACATACATAAAAAGATGGTGGTGGACGTGTGACTGGCCTCTCAGACGCCCCCGCCCCCGCGCAACACCTTTTTGTTTTTGTTTTTTTTGCTTTCTTCTTCTCCTCCTTCTGTCTTCTCTGAGGATCAGCTCAAGACGTCGTCCAGGCAACGCTCTCTGTGTATTTTTCAATGGAAGTATTTGTTTTCTCTCTCTGTGAAGCCACCATTTTGTTTTCTCCTTCTTCTCCTCCCAAACTCGAGCCTTCAAAAGCCAACCG
>NC_139672.1:17396239-17401239 GCF_951799395.1 Argentina silus | reverse complement strand
ATGCCCATTTTTAGAACAGCCCCTCCGAAATAATACGAGGCATTATGGCTGTTAGTAACACTGCAGAAATACAATTACTGAAATGATTAACACGCTTGTTGGGTCGACCCTGACTTTCAGGGGTGAGTTCTGTGACCAAAGGGTTTGTAGATTTAACGTCACGTTAATTGTCCATCGCCCATGAATGGGATCTTGGTGATATGATGCTTTAGAGAAACGGACCTCTGGTTAATGTAGACCTAGAGAAGCTGTATTGAATCGAGTCAATTCAGATAGTTAGCTCAAATTCTAATTCAACATTTTCCTCATTGAAAGGCAGAGAGGAAATTTGGGAAATTGGAATGTCTGTTTACTTCCTGAACTGAAATGGAATCGACCCCAGCCCAGTACAGGACTGTATAGGGAAACCTCTTGGAGGCTTCCAGGCTCAGATTCCTGAATATTCCCAATGTGAGAAGAGAGGGAGGAGGTGGAGAAATGAGAGAAGAGAAAGAGTAGGAGGAAAGAGAGAAGAGAGAGAGGGGAAGGAGTGAGAGAAGAAAGGGAGGAGGAGGAGAAATGAGAGAGAGAAAGAAAACGGCTGAGAGTAGAGAGGGTGGAGGTAGAGAGAGAGGAGAGAGCGAGGAGGAGGAGGAAGGATAAGAGAAAAAAGAGAGGAGGAAAGGAGAGAGAGACAGAGAGACAGAGAGAGAGACAGAGAGAGAGAGACAGAGAGAGAGAGAGACAGACAGAGAGAGAGAGAGACAGAGAGAGAGAGAGAGAGACAGAGAGAGAGAGAGACAGACAGAGAGAGAGCAGGTCAGGGAATGAAGTCCAGACATCCAGCAGTAACTCTAGCATGGAGGAAAATGCTGTCTCATTTGTACAACTGTCATAATCAATCGCTGAGAGGTGTCAAGGTCTTAACCAGAACAGCCAGACCCAGACCCAGACCCAGACCCAGACCCAGACCCAGAGCCCCGCTCAGGCTGAGTACCAGAGACATACACACCTCAGGGGAGGCTGGTGGAGGTAGAAAAAAAAGAGGACAGGCTCATTGTAAAGCAAGGAATGGAATGAGGAATGGTATCAAACACGTCTGTATGTCTGTCTGCCTGTTTATTTGTGTATCTGTCTATCTGTCTGTCTGTCTGCCTGTCTGTTTCAGGCTCAGGACATATATAATTATAGACGTGACCCTATTTTGGATTAAACTATGGAGAATAACCCTAAACGTGTTTATTATTACATACACTGTAGGCCACAACAACTCAGGCACATATTCCTTGCAATGACGCTTACCTGTGGCAAGATGGCGCAAGCGGTCAAGTAAACGACCAGACACAATTCAAAGTCTAAAACACATACAGTAACTAAAGTATGAAACCTTCCATCCAGTCTCTCAAAATACACCATCGCATGGAGAAACATCTTGATATGCCTCTTCCTTTCAATTTGACCTGCTCATTTATTTATTTTTTCGATCTGAGTGGAAGTATCGTTTTGAAAACAGCTCTTAATTTGTGTTACGAGGTATATGGTAACCTATCAGACAACATTTCTATCCAGTTATTAGCGATAGACAATAGTAGAAGTATACGTTTAGGTTAGGTTATTCAGTGCTAAATGTATGTCTTTCGTTATCAGTAATTAATGCGTTTGGGTTGTAGTTGATACAACGTTGGTTACTGCACTTAATCCTGAAGGTAGAAAATAAGATTCGATTTCGAAGGTAGGCCTATATGATAAATGCTACTTGCTAAAACTTGAATCTTATTTCATAGCTGTTGTTGTAGAGGAGATGTTGAACTTTATTCCATAACTCTCTTTACATCACCTGAAATATTTCCCCAAAATATTTATATATTTTTTTTGTTATGTTATTGTCATTTCTTTATAGTCGTCGTCCGATTGTATTCTCCTACTTTACTCCGAAACACAAAGATCACATTGAAAACATATCCATATATTTCAATGTTAATTCAACAGACTAGCTGCAAAATATTCAAGGCTACTAAGAAGGTTATTCAATCATGTGGTTAATATTGGAGTTTATTTTCTAACTGCCATTAGAAACCACAAACAACAACGACTGAACAACGATGAAACTTGATCCTTATAAGCTATTGGTGACTTTGCGCCAGACAACAGTGGACACCATAACAATAGGCTCATCCGTTATCTAACCCTCTCCGCGTTATGTTTCTGACTTTGATTGATTTAAAACTGATAAGGGTTTTCACAAAAGCAAACTGTATGTAGGCCTAGTCTATAACCGTATAGATAAAACCGAGGGCTTGGCGCGCAAAGAGCCTCAATGACATTTTGGGCCAAAATGAGTTATATTGTATATATCAATAGAAATATCTTGATGAGGTCTATCATGTGGTAAAGGGAGCTGAGTGAGATCCTTAACTCTATTGAAACAGAGTGTATAAACAAAGACTCATCACGATACAATCAGCTCAGAATCAACGTTTTGTTTCGTCACTTAGTCCCTCTGCGCCCGAGCCCTCGAAATAGTGTAATTTCACGCACGAAGAATATTATCTTGTCCAACGGGCCTCTGTCGCCATTCCCTCCACAGTATGAAAACTGAGATAGGTACTTCAGCTGATCCTTTCCTTTTCTTTTCAGAAGCTTTTCTTTTAATGAGCTTTTTGAAAGCTGTCATTACACGATTGCCTATAAGTCCAATGTCCAATACAAACCCATCAATGCATGTGACGGAGGGCGACGCACCAGCGCTATTGTATTGAGTTACTGTGCGCTTATAACTTCTATCTTATAACTGCATCTCCCATTCTCCTGTCAAACTACTGATGCAGACTAATCCTCTGTTCTCCACGGAGTGACGTGTTCATTTCTGCAATCTGGACCCTAATTACATCCCTTCCAAAAGCTGTTGTGTGTTATATTGTAATAATGCAGCCGTTATTACTCTTACTCGGACAGGACGAATTGAAATGTCAGGTGGAGATATTTTTTTCTTCTTCTTTTTCCTTGTTCTTATCATGACAACCTCAAAGAACAGCTGATACGATTCACTATGAATTATGTGTCGATTGCTAAATACATCTTATGTAAAGCCTTTCAGTAGTCTATATTATTATTATTATTATTATTATTATTATTATTATTATTATTATTATTATTATTATTATAGCCTATATGAATACATATAACACTAGTGAGATACACTCCTTGCTACATTAAAATGTAGACTTCAGCCAGCAGAAGATAGTTAATAAACCCGGTGAATATCTGTTCTCTAACGCCCCGCTACCTGGTTCTATGATGTGGCCCACTCCCGTGACCAGCCACGGACGCCACCACTACTTCCGGGTTTCCACAAATTGGTCCGCGCTGAGCTGCCCCCTCGCCCCCTCGCCCCCCCCTCCCCCTCTCTCTCTCTCTCTCTCTCCCTCTCTCTGCGCTCGCTCTCTCTGTCTGCACCCTGCAAAAACACACACAAACGCGCGCATTCGGCGACTCACACACGCGCATTCACGTTACACACACACACACACACACACACACACACACACACACACACACACACACACACACACACACACACACACACACACACACAGAGTGGAGGGCTCCGCCGTGGCACGGACAGGCAGGCAGGGAGGGACGGCTCCTTTAAGAGAAACTAAGTCAGAAAATATCACCCCTCCTTCCTCAGATCTCACTCCGATGGTACCGCATCAAAGAAAACCTTCAGTGGAGTTGCGAGAGATCGCCGAGGCGACGGGGGCTGTTTTCGTACATCCATACACGTAAATACCCGAAGCCATCTCCAAGTGAAGGAAGCGCGCTGAGAGTCATCTTTAATTAAGCGTTTTGACGTCCTCGATATTGATTGACAGCTGGAGAGGGGACGAGAGGACGGGTCTCACTGGTTTCCTACGAGGGGTATTTTACACCCGTGTCTAGGCGTGAAGTCGTATACGAGTGTCGCCTTGTGGACGGACGCTCCGTTGGAGAAAGCGAAGGAGCTACTGTACACCGCTCGTACTGGATTGTGTGTTGTGTTTTTGTCCGTAGCTGGACTTATGCTGACGGAGACGGTGGTGACGGTGTGGCAACCTTCTTCTCCGGAGAGACGCATACGGGATTGTTAATATTGCATTCGGAGTTGCGTGTGTGTGTGTGTGTGTGTGTGTGTGTCTCGCCTCAGCCCTGGCCTCGTAGGACACCGTTTGGAGTCCGAGGGAGTCGGTAAAGTGACAGGCCGATGGCACAACGGGTGTGTATTCACCGGTTAACTTTTGGCGATTGGGATGAAGCTAAACATGAGACGTGGTCGAATACCGAATTCTGTGCACTGCAGTCAGATGTTCAAATATGATTTTCCGTTGGTTTCTCACAACGGTCATGCAGGCAGCTAGGGTCTTCTCCTGCTGTAGAAGTTACTGCTACAGTAGGCTGGATTGCTTGAAATGATTGTTGTTTTTGTAGCCTACCATTTGGTATTTAAACCGTAGGAGAATCATAAACAATTAGGCGACACTTTGAGATTGTTTCAATCATGTCAGCCCGGACAAACTGCAAAACTTTGTAACACATAATTCAGTACCCCACTTTGGCATGTTTTGATATTCTCCATTTCTAAACGCTGACTCCGTCTTCGGCTCTTGGTTCTGTATGAACCAAACTTTCACACTTGCTAAGTGAGCAGAAGTGAGACGCTAAGCAAACACTTTTCTACGTTTCACAAATGGTGCAATTTAGGTGTAATTTGGTGCATTTCTCACAATGGAATTGTTTATCAATGAACAGCTTTGCTGGACTATTTTACTTTTTAAAAATGTAAGATAATTTCCTAATTCTAATCTGGTGCAAAAGTTAATGATTTAAATGAATTCAACATCTAACCAACAAAATGTTGACACTCGAAACGTCTTCACAATATCCTCACGTTACACTTTACATAAACATCACCATCACATTATAGTTCACAACAAGCAAAATCGTTTAGATGATATGTAGTTAATCTTCGATTTCATTGAGAT